>NW_004443974.1:156582-165327 GCF_000243295.1 Trichechus manatus latirostris
GCTGTCATTTTGTAGTGCTTTTTTTTTGTGGTGCTGACATTTTCGTTGTTCCTCTTAGTCTCCTGTGCTGAGTTCCTTTTGTTTGTGGATTTTGTTTTCATTTCTTTTGTTTTTGTAGGTTTTGTTTTTACTGAGACTTTATGTTTTTCTTCTTTATTTTGATGAATAGCTTTGCTAACTGTTTTTGTGTTTGTCTTGAAATTTACCCTTATCTTCCTAGGTTTGAATCAGTCTATTATTATTTGGTATTGCCTTGCCTTCCTCTCCATTAGAAGGTTCTATCCCTACATCATTTATTCCCTCTTTTATTGTTCTTATGCTGTTGTCATTTACAGATTAACCTCTCTGGTTCCCTGTTGTAATTCTTTTGGTTTTGGGTAGTTCTTCAGAGTTCATTCCCTAGGTTGGTATCTGGCTAGTACAATCTTGTGTCTTATATTCAGCCTGTGGTCTGATGTTGTTTGTTCTCAGATTGAAGGACTCCATTTAATGAGTCTTGTAAGTTCAGTTTGGTTTTCACATAGTTCCTTAATTTCTGTTTATCTGGAAATGACCTTATTTCACCATTATATTTGAACGAGAGTTTTGCAGGATATATTGTTCTTGGCTGGCAATTTTTTTCTTTCAAGGCTTTATATATGTCATCCCATTGCAGTCTTACCTGCATGGTTCTGCCAAATAATCTGAGCTTAGTTTTATTGTTTCTCCTCTCTATGTGCTTTTTTTTTTTTTTTTTTTACTCAAGCTGCTCTCAGAATTCTTCATTTGTCTTTGGTTTTAGCAAGTGTGATTATGATGTGCCTTGGTGATTTTCTTTGGGGTCTATCCTATATGGGTTTCGCTGAGCTTCTTGGATGGTGAGCTTTTCATCTTTCATGATATTGGGGAAGTTTTTTGTCAGCAATTCTTCAATGATACTCTCTGTGTTTTCTCCTCCTGTTTTGGAACCCCGATCACTGGCAGAGTTTTTCTTTTGATTGTATAATTCTCAGGGTTTCTTCATTTTTCTTTGTTCTTTTTTCTGATTTTTCCTCAGAGTTGTATATAAGTGTTTGTCTTCAATTTTGCTGATCTTATCTTCCAACATTTCAAATTTCTTCCTTAGCCCTTCTATGACACTGTCCATTTCTGAAATCTTGTTGTTTATCTTTTGGATTTCTAATTTTTGTTTTTGTATGATTTCTAGTTGTGAATTTATTTTAATATTTTGTTCCTGTATTATTTTCTTGAATTCTTCCATTTTTTTTCTGTATTTTCCATGAATTTGTCTGCCTGTTCCATGAATTTGTCTATTTTTTCCTCATTTTTGTCTGCTTTTTGCTTCGACTCTTGGATAATTCTGAGTATTAAAGATTTGATTTCCCTATCAGTTAGTTCTAGTGACTTTTCTTCTACTAGAAAGTTATCTGGTGTTTTATTTTGGACACCTACTGGAACCATCCTGTCCTGTTTTTGTAAATGTTTTGGTATTGTCTGCTCTCTTTGGGGCATTCAGTAGTTATTTTCCTCATTTATTGAGTGTAGTTTTTTTTTTTTCCTGCTTTTTTGTTTTATTTTGTTACGTCTGAACAAGTGGGATGTGTGTTCTTTGTTGTTTGCTCATCTGTGGGCACAATACTTTTCACCTCCTTCTTCAATGGGCAGGGTCAGTCACTCAGGTATGGTACAGCAGGGCAGGTCTAGCTGAAGAGGAGTTCTTGGAATGGGTTATATATTAAAATTTAGTTTATAATAAAGGTAGAATTTGAAATTATTGGGTAAAAAATGAGCCTCTTAATAAGTATTTGGATAAGTGGATATCCATATACAAAAATAAAAAGGAATTCATTTATTATACCAGAAAACAGGAAAATTCCAATTTTATCTGATAGTTATTTGTGAAAAATGAAACTCAACATACAGCCACGGTTAACTCTCTTCCAATACTGTAATGCAGTATCAGTTCTTCTGATCTTAATTATCCAAAGTTAGGTCCAAACTTCACACATTTAGGGTACAGTCCTCCAGACTGCTAAACCTGTCCAACCCTTCAGACACCAGCAGCAAGTTCAGGTTCTTAGTCCTGCACTTAAGATCAACTGGGCTAAAAATTCTGGGAGTCCCAGTACCTGTTCAAAACACTAGCCACAAGCTCAGTGGTAGCCAGAACACTCACACTTCTGATATGCCTGGCTATGAAACAAGTCTTAATAAATTTAAAATGATTGAAATCATACAAAGTATTTTCTCTGTCCACAATTAAGTTAAATTAGAAATAAATAAAGAACATAATTTGGAAAAATCACAAATATTTGGAAATGAAACAACATATTTCTAAATCAACTGTGAGTGAAACAAGAAATTACAAGGTAAATCAAGAAACTATTTGGATCTGAATGAAAATAAATCACAACATATCAAAATTTATAGTATGCACCTTAAGCTGTAGTGTTTGGCAAGACATTTATTGCTTTGTTTTATTTAATTTCCATGGTTCATTATTTTAATAGCATACCTGCTGCATCAGATAAGATTATGTTTAGCTTAATATGTTAGAAAAAAATCAAAATAAAAACTAGATAGATGTTCATTTCTCTCTAGTAAAGAAAAAAAAAGAAGACATCTTTAAGTTACTAAGAGAGAACAACTGGCAACATGGAATACCTGACGGACGTCATTCAAAAAAATTGGTGAAATAAACACTTTTTTGAGTAACAAAATCTGAAAAACAAATATATCAGCTCCAAATCTACACTGAAAGAAATGTTAAGAGAAGTTTTTTAAGCAGAAGGAAAATAAACAAGGTGCAAATCTGGATTCATGCAAATAAATAAATACCATAGGAAATGAGAAAATAATAAATATGGGACAAATACAAAAGATGCTTTTTTTCTCATTTAAAAGAGATTGTTCACTTGGATAAAAAAAGCCAGAACATACCAGATGTTTTAAATATAAAGATACAGATAGGTTGAAAGATCAAAAAGGATGAATAAAGATAGTTTAGGCAAACAATAATCAAAAGAAAGGGATAAAGAGGGACATTTTAAAAATGATAAACATCAACTCACAATGACCATGTAACAACCCTAAATGTATATGTATCTAATAGCAGAGTTTTAAAGTATATAAAGAATAAAGTGGTAGAAGTGCAAGGAGAAATAGACAAATTCATAATTATCACTGAAGATTTCAACTCTTCTTTCTCAGTAATTGATTTAAAAATTAGCATAAAATTAGTATGCCTATATAAGACTTGACCAACATAATGAGCTCATTTGACTTAAATTGATATTTATAGACCATTCCACTCAAAAATAGCAGAATACAAATTATTTCCAAGTGCACATGGAATATTAACAAAGATAAACCATTGCAAAGAATTGAAAACTGATCACAGTAAATTAAGATAGAAATTAACTAGCAAAAGTTATCTGGAGAAAGACCAAATATTTGTAATTAAACTACACACTAATACATAATCAATAGATTACAGAAGAAATCATAACGGAAATTAGAAAACATTTTGAACTGAATGACAATGGCTAGACAACATATGGAAACATGTAAGATGCAGCTGGAACCGTGCTGAGAGGTAAATTTAAAGCAGTAAATGTTTATATTAGAGGAGAGTAAAGGTTTCAAGTCAGTGCACTAAGTTTCTAATTTAGGAAACTAGAAAAATAAGAACAAATGTAACACAGAAACAAAAGAAATAATGTATATTCTTTCATGAGCTAGGGTGAAATAATGGCATTTTTCAGACAAAAAAATCTTACATTTTTTTTTAATCAAGAGAGCTTTACAAAATGAGCTATTAAAGAATGTTCTTTAGGAAGAATAAGTATTATTCTACAAAAATGTTCTGAGATACAATAAGAAAGAAGGAACATAATGAAAGACTAAACTATACAAATGGACAATGGCCAGACTATAGATGAGATTAGATCTCTGACTCTCAACCTCTACAGCAACTTCTGCAGCAACCAGTCCTGGAAACACAAAGACCTCTGAAGAAATTAACCCAGAGCAATTTGCCCCTCTTTCTGATTCCAGCTCAGGACCAAACAGGGAAAGCTAAATATACTCCCTTAACCAATTATATATCCTGCTTCTAGTTAGCCTACCCCCACCTTCCCCATGCCAACAACCTGAAATTAGGGCATTCCTCAAAATTTTCACACTCCTTGCCTGTTTTTGAGTCTCTGTCAAATATTAATGATGTTAGCTAACTTTCTTACTATAGGAAGCTCTAAATAAATAGTCCAAGTTTGTTCTCAAGTGACTGGTTTTTATTTATTTTCAAGGAAATAATAGTAATATTAATAATAAATCAGCATGATTTATTAAAACTGAAATAATAATTGTGGCTAATTTGTGGGTTCAAAAACAAATAAGAGAAGACCTAACTAAATGGAGATAAATTCCAAGTTCATGAATTAAAAGGCACAATATAGTAAAGATGTCAATTCTCTCTAACTTAATCTTTAGGTTTAATGTAATTCTTATTAAAATCCCAGCAAGAGGTTTTATAGACATAGAAAAGCTTATTGTAAAATTTTTATGGAAAGGTACAGACTCTGGCATAGCTCAAACAATCTTGAAAGAATAAAATGGAGTGAATCACTTTAACTGATATTAAAAAGCCAAAAACCCTTTGCTATCAAGTCAATTCCGACTCATAGAGACCCTATAGGACAGAGTAGAACTGCCGCATAGGGTTTCCAAGGACAGGCTGGTGGATTGAACTGCTGACGTTTCAGTTAGCAACCAAGCTCTTAACCACTATGCCACCAGGGCTCCTAACTGATATTAAGGTCTCTCTGAGGGTGCAGTGGTTAAGCATTTGGCTGCTAACCAAACGGTCTGTGGTTCGAATCCACCAGCCACTCCTTGGAAACCCTGTGAAGCAGTTCTACTCTGTCCTATAGAGTCACTATGAGTCACAATTGACTCGATGGCAATGGGTTTGGTTTGGTTTTGGTTTATACAGCTACAGAAATCAACATCAAACCATGAGGAGGGAGCAGAATCTGATTTCCAGAGTTACCAGATTATAATATTCAAAATTTCCATTTTTCAACAAAAAATTGCAAGGCATAAAAAGAAATAGGGTGTTATGGTCCATTCAAAGGAAAAAAAGGAATTGTCAGAAACTGTCCTTGAGTAAATCCAGACATTAGACTGACAAGACAAAGACTTTAAATCAACTCTCTTGTTATACTCAAAGAGTTAAAGGAAAGCACAGACAAATAACTAAGGGAGATCAGGAAAATAATGCTTGAACAAAATGAGAATATCAATGAAGAGATAGAAATTATAAAAAGGAACCAAGCAGAAATACTGGTTCCTGAAAAGTACAATAACTGAAATTAAAAGATCACTAGAGGTGCTCACCAGCAGATTTGAACAAAAAATGAAGAATAATGAACAAAGCCTAAGGGATCTGTGGGATATCATCAAGCATACCAACATACTCTTCATAGGGGTTTCAGAAGGAGAATAGAGAAAGGATATGAAAAAATATGGGAAGAAATAATGACTGAAAACTTCCCAAATTTGATGAACAATATGAATGTACACCCTCAAGAAGCAGTGAAATCCAAATAGGATAAACCCAAAGAGATCTACACTGAGACACATTATAATTAAACTGTCAAAAGACAAAGAGAAAGAGAATATCTTGAAAGCAGAGAGAAGCAATTTTTCACATACATGAGATCCATAATAAAATTAAAAGCAGATTTTTTATCAGAAACCAACAAGGTGGGAAGACTGACAGATAACATATTTAAAATGCTAAAAGAAATAAAACTGTCAACCAGGAATTCTATACCTAGCAAAACTATCCTTTACAAATGAAAGAGAAAGGAATTAAGATATTTCCAGATAAACAAAAGCTGAGGGAGTATGTTGCTAGTAGACCTGCCCTAAAAAAAATGGTAAAGGGAGTTCTTCCAGCTGAAGTGAAGTGGCACTAGATAGTAACTGAAAGTTATACAAAGAAATAAAGAAAACAAGTAGAGTAACTGCTGTTGTTGTTATTGTGTGACGTCAAGTTGATTCTGACTCATAGTGATCTTATATGACAGTGTAGAACTGTGCCATAGGGTTTCCTAGGCTGTAATCTTTACAGGAGCAGATCATCAGGTCTTTTCTCCAATGTATTAGCTGGTGGGTTTGAACTGACAACCTTTCAGTTAGCAGTCGATTGCTTAATCATTGTCCCACCAGGGCTTTTTAAAAGTAACTACATAAGAAAGCCAGTATTGTTTGTAATATAATATAATGTAATGCAATGTAACTTAACGTATTGTATTTAAAAGCCAGTATTATTGTATATTTGGTTTGTGACCCTTTTTTATTTTTCTATATGATTTTTCAAAAATGCATAAAACACTATAAATCAATGTTAATAAGAACATACTATATAAAACTGTAATTTGTGACTAGAACAACGTAAAAGGGGAGGGATTTGAATTGTATAGAAGCAGAATTTCTTATGCTATTAAAGTTAAGTAGGTATTAATTTAAGCTAGAGTGCTATAAACTTAAAATGTGAATTACAATCCCCAGGGTAACTACTAAGAAAACAACCAAAAAAATATACAAAAAAGGAAATAGAGGATAGTAAAACAGTACAAAGAATCAATGAAACAAAGTTAGTTCTTCCAAAATATCAGTAAAATTAACAAATCTTTAACCAGAATGAATGAGAGAAGATTCAAATTACTAAAATCAGGAAAAAAAGGAAAGACATACTTTTTTTTTATTGTTGTAGTTTAAATGAAGTTTACATTTCAAGTAAGCCTCCAATACAAAATTTTGTACATACATTGTTATGTGACCCTAATTGCTCGCCTCATTCTGCTAGAGCACACTCCTCCTTTCCACACCTGATTCCCCATGTCCATTCAACCAGCTCCTCACCCTCTCTGCCTTCCCATCTCACCTCTGGGCAGAAGCTGCACTTTTAGTGTCTTGTATCTACTTGAGCTAAGAGGCACACGCCTCATGAGTATCACTTTATGTCCTACAGTACGGTCCAATACCTGTCTGAAGAGTTGGCCTTGGAAACTGTTTAGTTCTGGGCTGATAGAGAATCCAGGGGCCGTGCTTTCTGGGGTTCCTACAGTCTCAGTCAGACCATTTAGTCTGGTCCTCTTACTAAAATTTGAGTTCTGCACCCTATTATTTTACTGCTCCATCAGGGATTCTCTGTTGTGTTCCCTATCAGGGCGGTCATTGGTGGTAGCCAGGCACCATCTAGTTCTGGTCTCAGGCTGTTGAAGCCTCTGGTTTATGAGGCCCTTTCTGTCTCTTGGGCTAATACTTTCCTTGCATCTTTGGTGTTCTTAATTCTCCTTTACTCCAGGTGGTTGAGACCAATTGATGCATCTTAGATGGCCGCTTGCAAGCTTTAAAGACCCCAGATGCCACTCACCGAAATAGGATGCAGAACATTTTCTTAATAAGCTTTGTTATGACAATTGACCTAGATGTATCTTGAAAGCATGGTCTCCAAACCCTTACCCCTGCTACTCTGTCTCTCAAAGTGTTTGACTGTATTCAGAAAACTTCTTAGCTTTGGTTTAGTCCAGTTGTGCTGACTTCCCTTTAGTGTGTGCTGTCCTTCGCTTTGCCTAAGATGATTCTTATCTAGTATCTAGTTAGTAAGTAACCCTCCCCCTCCCTCCCCACCCTTGTAACCATCAAAGAATGTTTTCTTCTGTGTTTAAACCTTTTCTTGAGTTCTTAGAATGGTAGTCTTATACAGTATTTGTCCTTCTGTGACTGACTAAATTCACTCAGCATAATAAATTCCAGCTTCCTCCATGTTATACAATGTTTCACGGCTTCATCCTTGTTCTTTATCGTTGTGTAGTATTCCATTGTGTAGATATACCATAATTTGTTTACCCATTCATCTGTTGATGGGCATCTAGGTTGTTCCCATCTTTTCGCTATTGTGAACAGTGCTGCAATGAACATGGGTGTGCATGTGTCTATTCGTGTGACAGCTCTTATTTCTCTAGGATATATTCCAAGGAGCAGGATAGCTGGATTGTATGGTACTTCTATTTCTAGATTTGAATGGAGCCCCAAATCGATTTCCAAAGTGGTTATACCATTTTACATTCCCACCAACAGAGTATAAGTGTTCCAGTCTCTCCACAACCTCTCCAGCATTTATTATTTTGCTTTATTTGGATTAGTGCTAGCCTTGTTGGGGGAGATGATAACTCACTGTAGTTTTGATCTGCATTTCTCTAAGGACTAATGATCGTGAGCATTTCTTCATGTGTCTGTTAGCCACCTGAATATCTTCTTTGGTGAAGTGCCTGTTAATATCTTTTGCCCATTTTTTAATTGGGTTATTTGTCTTTTTGTTGTTGAGGTTTTGCAGTATCTTGTAGATTTTAGGGATGAGAGGCTGATCGGATTTGTCATAGCCAAAAATTTTTTCCCAGTCTGTAGATTGTCTTTTTTACTCTTTTGCTGAAGTATTTTGATGAGCATAAGTGTTTGATTTTTAGGGGCTCCCATTTATCTAATCTCTCTTCTGGTGCTTGTGCATTGTTACTTATGGTTCATATTGTGTTTATGCCATGTATTAGGGCTCCTAGCATTGTCCCTATTTTTTCTTCCATGATCTTTATGGTTTTCAATTTTATATTTAAGTCTTTGATCCAGTTTGAGTTAGTTTTTCTGCATGGTGTGATGTATGGGTCTTGTTTCAGTTTTTTGCAGATGGATATCCAGTTA
>NW_004443974.1:165427-236008 GCF_000243295.1 Trichechus manatus latirostris
GAGTTTTTTAATAACCTTTTCAATCTCTTCTTTTGTTATGGGTTTATTTAGTTGTTCTACCTCTGTTTGTGTTAGTTTAGGTAGGTAGTAAGTTTCTAGAAATCTGTCCATTTTCCCTAGGTTTTCAAATTTGTTAGAGTACAATTTTTCATAGTATTCTGTTATGATTCTTTGTATTTCAGTTGAGTCGGTTGTGATATCACCCATCTCATTTCTTATATGGGTTATCTGCTTCCTCTCCTCTTTTTCTTTTGTCCGTTTGGCCATTGGTTTATCAATTTTGTTGATCTTTTCAAAGAACCAGCTTTTGGACTTGTTAACTGTTTCAATTGTTTTTCTATTCTCTATTTCATTTAATTCTGCCCTATTTCTTGTTATTTCCTTCCTTCTGGCACGTAAGGGCTTCTTTTGCTGTTCTCTTTCTTCTTGTTCCAGTTGTAGGGTTAATGTTTTGATTATGGCCCTTTCTTCTTTTTGGTTGTGTGCATTTATCACTATAAGCTGACCTCTGAGCACTGCTTTTGCTGTGTCCCAAAGGTTCTGGTAGGATGTGTTTTCATTCTCATTTGATTCTATGAATTTCTTTATTCCATCCTTAATTTCTTCTACAATCCAGTAGTTTTTGAGCAAGGTATTGTTCAGTTTCCATGTGTTTGATGGTTTTTCCTTGCTTTTCCTGTTGTTGATTTCTACGTTTATGGCTTTGTGGTCAGAAAATATGCTTTGTAATATTTCGATGTTTTGGATTTTGTTAAGGCTTGCTTTATGGCCTAATGCGTGGTCTATTGTGAAGAATGTTCCATGTGCGTTAGAAAGGAAAGTACACTTGGCTGCTGTTGGGTGGAGGGTTCAGTACATGTCTATGCAATCAACTTGGTTGATTGTAGCATTTAGCTCCTCCGTGTCTTTGTTGCGCTTCTTTCTGGATGTTCTGTCCTTTGCCGAAAGTGGCTTGTTGAAGTCTCCTACTACTATGGTGGAGCTGTCTATCTCTCTTTTCAGTGCTGTTAGAGTTCGTTTTATGTATTTTGGAGCCTTGCCGTTGGGTGTGGAAATATTTATTATAGTTATGTCCTCCTGGTGTATTGACCCTTTAATCATTATATAGTGTCCTTCTTTATCCTTTGTGGCGAATTTTCATTTAAAGTCTATTTTGTCAGAGATTAATGTTGCCACTCCTGCTCTTCTTTGAGTGTTGTATGTTGATATTTTTTTTCTGTCCTTTGAGTTTTAGCTTGTTTGTGTCTTTAAGTCTAAGGTGTGGCTCTTTTAGGCAGCATATAGGAGGATAGTGTTTTTTTTTTATCCAATCTGCCACTCTCCATCTCTTTATTGGTACATTTAGTCCATTTACATTCTTCGTAATTATTGATAGGTATGAGTTTAGTGCTGTCATTTTGATGTCTTTTTTGTCTGTTGTTGACAGTTTCTTTGTTCCCTTTCATTTTCTGTACTGAGTCATTTTTCTTTATGTATTTCTTTTCATTTTTTTCATTGTTATTGATTTTGTGTTTGCTGAATCTTTATATTTTTCCAGTTTTTTATTTTGATTTGTGGGATTGTTAGTTTCCTTTGTGGTTACCTTAATTTTTACCCCTATTTTTCTAAGTTTATACCAGTCTTTTATTTCTTTATATCATGTTGACTTCCCCTCCATATGGAAAATCTATGTCTACTTTTTTTAAGTTCCTCTTTTTTGTTTTCATGTTGTCATTTTTTACATATTGATATCTCTGTTTCCTTATTTCCAATGTTTTAGCTTTGATGTGTTTTTGTGACTTCCCTATCTGAGTTGATATCTGGCTGCTCTGTCGTGTGTTTTAATCTTGCATTTTGCCTGATTTTCTAACCGGAGGACTCCCTTTAATATTTCTTGTAATTTCAGTTTGGTTTTTGCAAATTCCCTAAACTTCTGTTTATCTGGAAATGCCCTAATTTCGCCATCATATTTGAGAGACAGTTTTACTAGATATACAATTCTTGACTGGCAATTTTTTTCCTTCAGGGCTTTGTATATGTCATCCCATTGCCTTCTTGCCTGCACGGTTTCTGCTGAGTAGTCCGAGCTTATTCTAATTGACTCTCCTTTGTAGATGACTTTTCTTTTATCCTTAGCCACTCTTAAAATTCTCTTTATCTGGTTTTGGCAAGTTTGATTATAATATGTCTTGATAACTTTCTTTTGGGATCTACCTTATATGGGGTTGGATGAGCATCTTGGATAGATATCTTCTCATCTTTCATGGTATCAGGGAAGTTTTCTGTCAACAAATCTTCAGCAATTCTGTCTGTATTTTCTGTTATCCCTCGCCCCCCTGCCCTGTTCTGGTACTCCAATCACTCATATGTTATTTCTCTTGATAGAGTCCCACATAATTCCTAGATTTTCTTCTTTCTTTTATCTGATTTTTCCTCACATAAGGTGGTGTCATTGCTTTATCTTCAATGTCACTAATTCTGACTTCTACTGCCTGAATTCTGCTCCTATGACTTTCTATTGAGTTGTCTATTACTGAAATTTTATTGTTAATCTTCTGGATTTCTGATTGCTGTGTCTCTATGGATTCTTGCAGCCTATTACGTTTGTCAGTGTGCTCTTGAATAACTTTTTTAACTTCCTCTATTGCTTTGTCTGTGTGTTCCCTTGGCATTCTCTGCATCTTGCCTAGTTTCCTATTATCTTGAACTGTTCGTATATTAATCTTTTGTAGTCTGCCTCTGGTAATTCCAAGAAATTCTCTTCCTCCAAAAAATTTGATTCTTTATTTCAGGAGTTTGCTGAAGCCATCATGGACTGCCTCTTTATGTGATTTGACAGTGACTGTTGTCTCTGAGCCATCAATAAGTTATTATAATTTTATTTTATATTTGTTTACTGTGTCCTAACTTCTTGTTTTGTTTTGTTTTGATATGCCCAAATAGGCTGCTCATGTGCGCTAGTTTGACTATTGGTGCCTTTGAAGGTGTAACATCCTGTCACCTGTTAGTTAGTTCTGTGACTAAGTATGTGCACACAGGAGTCTGTTAAATTTTCCTGTATGGATTCAGCTAAGGTGTCCAGGCAGTCAGTCACCAAGTGTGTGGTGCAGGCTCTCACCTACAGTCTTAGAGAGGCATGGGTGATTGGTGTAGGCACAAGTATCTGGTTGCAGTAGGGGGTCACACCCTGAGCAAGGCAGGGGGCTGACGGCTGTCCCAGAGTGTCTGAAAGGAAAGCGTGTCCCTATTCCCTAGAGCGAGTAGGTAGGTGAGTTTTGCAGCCAGACTATGAACACCCTACTCTGTTGGTTGTAAAGACTGGGGGCACTACTTATTCTTGGACTCCTGTAGCAGGTGACTAGGTGGCATAGGTGGAGCCACCAGTCCTCAAGCCCCTGAAGCTGACCAGTAAATGTGCCTGCTTAAAAGGTAGGGCTGTGTCAAGTGTCACAAATCTGCCACTTCACAGCTGAAACAGTTGAAGTTAGACTTCAGGTGTTTATCTTGTTGTACGGTGTTAGTGAGGGCTTATGCTGTTGACAAGAGTCCACACAAGTCTATAGAGGGGTGGAAGGCACTCAAAGTCTGCGGACCCCTTATGCTTGTCCCTAGCAAAGGAGCTGTGCCAACACTGAGTTCCTGACTTAGGGGAGCCGGTAGCTTATTTTTCCCCTGTTTGTTAATTTGTTCGTTCTCCGAGGCCAGGAGAATGGGTCAGGGCACATTATGGGATCTACTTCTGGCCGGGGGGGGACTCAGAGACTTGGGAAGCCAGCCAGACCGGTGCAGAGCAGGGAGGGAGAACGTAAAAGGGAGAGACTGTTTTCCAAATGGGCTTTTTTTTTTTTTTTTAAATCCCGCCAAAGGCCATACGCATGCACTTATCTTTAACCACTTGGGAGCTGCTTTTCACTGGTTCAGAGTGTCCAAGCAGAATCTCTGCTGCCAGATCTCTCTCGATGTGGAAACTGCCTCCTGAGCACACACGCTTCACTGTGCACCGGAGCCCCTTGGGGCTGAAGAGCTGCAGCTCCCACTGCTGGTCTGCCACTACTCTTTTCTTCTGAACTGTCTCCCTCTCCCCCCAACACTCAGTCCGATTCTTCAACTTTGCCTTGTTTAGGGCCTTAGATATTCATATACAATCAAATCACTTGTTTTTCCAGGTCTTTGTTGTAAGAGTGATATAAGAAGCCGTCTGACTACTCTGCCATCTTGGCACCACCTCGGAAAGTCGTACTTCCAACAGAAATAAAAATAGTTATAAGAGAATAGTTTGCACTGAACTGCATATATATACACACATATAAACAAAAATGGACCCCTGGTGGCATAGTGGTTAAGAACTCAGCTGACAACCAAAAGTTCAGCAGTTCGAATCACCAGTTGCTCCTTGGAAACCTGAAATTGTTGAATAGAAACCTAATTTGCTGTGTAAACTTTCACCAAAAACTCAATAAAGTATTATTTAAAAAAGTGAGACAGAATACCATTAAAAAATGTTGGCAACAAGCTATATAACCTAGATGGAATGGAAAAATTCCTACAAACACACAAATTACCAAATCTTACTAAGGAGAAATAGAAAACCAGAACAGACTTATAATAAAGAGATTGAGCCAGTAATCAAAAACCTCCCAGAAAAGAAAAATCCAGGACCAGATGATTTTGCTGGTGAATTCTACCAAACATTTAAACAAGAACCAATACTAATCCATCTCAAACTCTTCCTAAAATTAGAAGTGAAGGAACACTTCCTAACTCATTCTACATTACCCTAATACCAAAGCCAGGCAAAGACACCATTAAAAAAGAAAACTACAGGCAATATTCTTATGAATATAGAAGCAAAAACCCTCAACAAAACACTAGCAAACTAAATTCAACAGCGTATTAAAAGGATTATGCAGCATAACCAAGTGGGATTTGTCCCAGGAAGGTTCCACATAAGAAAAATAATCAAAGTAATATACCACATTCCTAGAACAAAGGAAAACCACACACACACACAATTTTCTCAGTTAATCCAACCCTTTCATCATAAAAACACTAGAAACCTCAGAAGAGAAGGTAACTCCCTCAAGATGATAAAGGACATTTCTGAAAAATCCACAATTAACATCATACTCAATGGTGAAAGACTGAAAGCTTTCCACCAACATCAGGATAGGACATGGATACTCACTTTTATCACTGCTATTCAACATTCTAGTGGAAGGTCTAGATAGAGCTATTACACAAGAAAAAGAAACAAAAGCTAGTCATAGAAAAGGAAGAAATAAAACTAACTCTACTTGCACTTTGATTATATATACAGAAAATCCTAAAGAATCCACAAGAATGCTACTAAAGCTAATAAATGAACCTAGCAAAGTGGCAGGATATAAGTTCAACACGCAAAAATCAGTTGTGTTTGCACTCACCAGCAATAAAACGCCTGAAAATGAAACTGAGAAAGCAATTCAAAAAAAGCATCCAAAAGAAAAATAATCTAGGAATAAATTATAAAAGATAAAATGTCTAGGAATAAATTTAACTAAAGAGGAGAAAGACTTGTACCACAAAACATTGCTGAAATGAACTATAGTCCTAAATAAATGGAAAGACATTTTGTTTTCTTGCATTGGAAGAAGATTGTTAAGATGACAGTAGTACTCAAAGTAATCTAAACAGGGTTTTTTGTAGAATGGAAAAGCCAATCTGCAAATTTATATGGAATTGCAAGAGGCCCCATGTAGACAAAAATAATACTGATAATAGAAGAACAAAGTCAGAGGACTCACACTTCCTGATTTCAAAATTCACTGCAAAGATACAGTAATCAAAATGATGTGGCACTGGCATAAGGATAGACATATAGACCAGTAACAAACCCATACCAGTCCAGAAATAAACTCTTACGTTATGGTCAGTTGATATTTGTAAAGGATGCCAAGACAATCCAATGGGAAAAGAATAGTCTCTTCAACAGACAGTGTTCAGGCAACTGGCTATCTACATACAAAAAAATGAAGCTGTACCCCTATCTCACCATTTACAAAATCAACTCAAAATTTATCAACAGCCTAAATAAGAGCAAAAACTATAAAACTCTTAGATGAAAACATTGGGATAAATCTTGGATTTGGCAATAAATTCTTACCTGTGTCACTAAAAGCATGAGTAATAAAAGAAAAAAAATTGAAAATTACTGTGCATCAAAGTACATTATCAAGATAGTGAAAAGACAATCTACAGAATGGGAAAATGTATTTGGAAATTGTACCTCTGATGAGGACCTAGTAATATCCAGAATATATAAGGAACTCTCATAACTAAAAATCAAAAAGACAAACAACCCCGCTTAAAAATGGGCAAAGGACTTAAATAGACATTTTGCCAAAGAACATATACAAATGGCCAGCAAGCACATGAAAAGATGCCCAACATCATTAATTGTCAAGGAAAGATACCACTTCACATGTACTAGGACGGTCATAATAATAAAATAAGCAAAAAAAAAAAAAAAAAAGAGAGAGAAACTAACAAGTCTTTGCTGATGTTGACCACTGCTGTTGGGAGAGTAAAATGGTGCAGCCACTGTGGAAAAGAGTTTGGCAGTTCTTCAAAAAGTTAAGCATAGAACTACTATATGACTTAGCAATTCCACTCATAAGTGTATACCCAATTGAAATGAAAATAGTTATTCATATAAATACTTGCACATGAATGTTCATAGCTGTAGTGTTCACAATAGCCAAAACGTGGAAACAACCAAAATGTTTATCAATGAATTAACAGACAAATTGTGGTGTACCTATACAAGAGAATATCAATCAGTAAAAAAAAAAAAAAACAAAGGATAAAAGAAAATGAAGTACTTATACTTGCTACAATTTGATGAACCTCAAAAACATTATGCTAAGTGAAAGAAGCCAGACAGAAAAGATCACCTACTGTATGATTTCATTTATATTAAATATCCAAAATAGGTAAAATCATAGGGACAGAAAATAGATTAGTGGTTACAAGGGACTGGGGGGAGGGGGAATAGAAGGTTATTGCTTAATGGGTATAAAGTTTTTGTCTGGGGTGATGAAAAAGTTTTGGACATAGATAGTGGTGATGGTTACACAACACTGTGAATGTAATTAACATCACTGAATTGTACACTTAAAAATAGTCAACTTTTGTTGAGTGTTATCTCAATTAAAAAAACAATGAGATATTACACATCTATCAAAATGGTTAAAATAAAAATAATAAAATACTAATAAAGATGAGAAACTGAATACATTGTTCTTGGGAATATAAAATGATGCAATAACTCTGGAAAACATTTCAGCAGTTTCTCACAAAATTGAACATGAAAGTAACATTAAAAAAAAACAAAAACAAAAACAAAAAGCAAAAACCTCGTTGCTGTTGAGTGGATTCTGATTCATGGTGATCCTATAGGACAGAGTACAACTGGCCCATAGGAATTCCAAGGCTATAATCTTTACAGAGCAGATTACCACATCTCTCTCCCGAGGAGCAGCTAGTGGGTTCGAACTGCCTACTTTTACATTGGCAGATGAGGGCTTAACCGCTGCGCCATGAGGGTTCCCATTAATTACACATGGGCATTTCTCCCAGAGAAACAAAAACTTATGCTCATTCAAAAACATGTACAATGATGTATTTAACAGGTTTATTCATAATAGTCCTAGCTGTAAAGATATTCTTCAGTGGGTGAATGGTTAAACATTGTGGTACATCCATACCATGGAACACTACTTAGCAATAAAAAGGAATGAACTACTGATACACACAACTTGGATGAATCTCCAGAGAATTTTGCTGAGTGAAAAAACCAATACTATACATTCTATATGATTCTATTTCTATAATATTATTGAAACGACAAAATGATGGAAATGCAGATCAGATTAATGGTTCCCATTATGAGGGGACAAGAGCAGGAAGTGGGAGAAGAGAGACTGATGTGTTAAAAGAGAAATATGAAGCATCCTTGTGGTGAGGAAATGTTCTGTGTTTTGACCATATCAATGTCAATATTCTGGTTGTGATATTGTACTACAGTTCTGGAAGAGACTATCGTTGGGGAAGGCTGAATAAATGGCACACTGGCTCTCTATATTATTTCTTACAACTGTATATGAATCTACAATTATCTAAAAAGGTATAAATTAAAAAAATTAGGTAAAACTAAAATGTTGGGCAACAAAAACATGAATCAATAGGTCTTCGTTTTGCTCAGAAGAAGGGTAAATATATTGACTAGGTTTAGGCTTCAACCAAAAACCAAAACCCGTTGCAGTAGATTCCAAACCATAGTGACCCTATAGAACAAACTAGAACTGCCTGCTACGGTCTTCAAGGAGTGGCTAGTGAATTCGAACTGCTGACCTTTTTGGTTAGCAGATGAGGTCTTAACCACTAGGCCACTAGGGTAAGAATTTCATAATTTCTATGATAGCCACTAAAGGGGAGAGGGGACAAGAACTGTTAAAAAATCTTAAATCAATCTAAAATAATACAAAATTAGAGGATCCTCTCTCTGACCCGTCCGCAAAATGAAAGGAAAATTGAAAAAAGTGGACCAAAAACAGCACAAGAAATGATAGCAATGAATCCAAATATATCGGAATCATAGTCAATATAATTGAACTTAACCCTCTACTTTAAAAGAAAAAGACTGAATTGTCAGAATAAATTAAAAAATAGCATTTAACTGCAGCCTATTTATATAAAACATTTTAAGTACATATACCCAAAAAGAAATCTCAGCAACAGTCAATCCAGAGAAAGTTGGAGCAGCCATGTAAATATCCGACAAAATAGACTATAATGCAAAAAGCCACACGTCATAAAAGAGGGACACTTTCTAGTAATACACTGTTTCAATTCACCAGAAAGATAACAATTTGATGCATTTAATAATTATCTGCAATATAAAAAGCAAGAATTGGTAAAATCATAAAGACTAGTCCATTATGTGGGTGATTTTAGCCTCATTAAATTTAAGAATTTATAATGTAGTAGTTAGCATTTTTACAGTACTTTGACCAGTGCCTGACAAATACATTAAAAGTAAATGTTTCTTCATCAAGAGACAGCGTAGAGTAAAAAAGATAATTTACAAAATTATCTTTTACAAAATCATCTAAAAGAAAGCTAATTCTGGGCCGGGACCAGCTGAGTGCCTGAGGAAGTTGTCTCAGGTACAAAATTTAAGAGCATTCAAAATCAAGATGACAATTTTTAATGCAATATTTAAAAAAATAAAAATTAATTGAAAGCATCCATGAAGAACTAAGATCAGTAGAAGTGCCTTGCAGAGCCATATTAGAGTTTGAAGCAAAAAGAAAACTCAGCTGTACTGACCTTTTCTTATTTAAAATTTTGTAACTTTGTCTATCCTGGACTTTTTGCATTAAGTTTGATTTTTTAAACAATATTTTTCTGTTTAAGTGGGAAGCTTACACAGTAAATTAGGTTCCCATTTAGCAGTTTCTACACAGATTATTCAGAGACGTTGGTTACATTTTCACAATGTGTCATCATTCTCATTCATTCCTTTCTAGTTATATCATTTTCAGTACTTTAGTTTCCCTGTCCCCTTACCTTCTCATCTTTGCTTTAGAGTAACTTTTTAAAAATTTTTATTGCGCTTTAGTTGAAAGTTTACATTTCAAGTTAATTTCTCGTTCAAAAATTTATACACATAATGTTTTGTGATATTGGTGCAATCTCGACAGTGTGACAGCACGTTCCCCTTTCCACCCTGGGCTCCCTGTGTCCGTTTGTCCAGTTCCTGTCCCTTCCTGCCTTCTCATCTTGATTTTGGACAGGAGTTACCCGTTTGGTCTTGTGTGTTTGATTGAACTAAGAAGCATATTCCTCACATGTGTGATTTTTGTTTTATAGGCCTTTCCAATCTTTGTCTGTAAAGTGGGCTTCCAGAGATGTTTCAGTTCTGAGTTAATAGAGTGTCTGGGGGCCATAGTCTCTGGGGTTCCTCCAGTCTGTCAGACCAGTAAGTCTGTTTTTTTTCATTAATTTGAATTCTGTTCTACATTTTTCTCCTGTTCTCTCTGGGACTCTTTGTTGTGATCCCTGTCAGAGCTGTTGGTGGTGGTAGCCGGGCATCATCTATTTCTTCTGGACTCAGGCTGGTGGAGTCTCTGGTTCATATGGTCCGTTAGTCCTTTGAGCTAATATTTTCCTTGTGTCTTTGGTTTTCTTCATTATCCTTTGCTCCAGACAGGATGCGACCAATAGTTGTATCTTAGATGGCTGCTTATAAGCTTTTAAGACCACAGATGCTACTCAGCAAAGTGGAACGTAGAACATTTTCTTTACGAACTATGTTATGCCAATTCACCTAGATGTCCCCTGAGACTATGGTCCCAAGCCACCAGCCCCAGTAACTCTGTCCCTCAGAGGATTTGGATGTGTCTAGGTAACTTCTATGCTTTTGCTTTCATCCAGTTATGCTGACTTCCCCTATATTGTGTGTTGTCTTTCCCTTCACCAAAGTTGACACCTGTCTACAATCTACTTAGTGACTTCTTCTCCCTCCCTCCCCACCCTCGTAACCATCGAAGAACTTTTTTTTCTGTGTGTAAACCTTTTCTTGAGTTCTTATACTAGTGGTCTCATACAATACTTGTACTTTTGTGATTGACTTATTTCACTCAGCATAATACCCTCCAGATTCATTCATGTTGTGAGATGTTTCACAGATTTGTCATTGTTCTTTATCCTTGAGTAGCATTCCATTGTGTGTATGTTCCATAATTTGATTATCCATTCATCTATTGATGGGCATTTAGGTTCTTTCCATCTTTTCGCTATTGTGAATAGTGTTGCAATGAACATGGGTGTGCATATGTCATAGCTCTTATTTCTCTAGGGTATATTCCTAGGAGTGGGATTGTTGGATCATATGCTATTTCTATTTCTAGCTTTCTAAGGAAGCACCATATCATTTTCCAAAGTGGTTGTACCATTTTACATTCCCACCAGAAATGCGTAAGAGTTCCAATCTCCCTGTAACTCTCTAACATTTGTTATTTTGTGTTTTTTGGATTAGTCCCAGTATTACTGGGGTGAGAAGTATCTTGTAGTTTTGATTTGCTTTTCTCCAATGGCTAATGGAAACCCTGGTGGGGTAGTGTTTAAGAGCTATGGCTGCTAACCCAAAGGTCGGCAGTTCAAATCCACCAGGCACTCCTTAGAAACACTATAGGGCAGTTCTAGTCTGTCCTGTAGGGTTGCTATGAGTCAGAATCAACTTGACAGCAATGGGTTTGGTTTTTTTTTTTTTTTTTAATGGCTAATGATCGTGTGCATTTCCTCAAGTGTCTGTTGGCCTCCTGAGTATCTTCTTTGGTAAAGTGTCTGTTCATATTCTTTGCCCTTTTTTTATTTGGATTCTTTGTCTTTTTGTTATTGAGGTGTAGAAGTATTCTGTTGATTGTAGAGATTAGACACTTGCCAGATATGTCATAGGCAAAAATTATTTCCCAGTCTGCAGGTTCTCTTTTTACTCTTTTGTTGAAGTCTTTTGATGAATATAAGTGTTTGATTTTTAGGAGCTCCCAATTATCTAACTTATCTTCTGGTGTTTGTGTATTGTTAGTTATGGTTTGTATTGTATTAATGTCATGTATTGGAGACCCTGGTGTTCTCCCTATTTTTTCTTCCCTGATCTTTATTGTTTTAGATTTTATATTTAAGTCTTTGATTCATTTTGAGTTAATTATTGTGTATGGTGTGAGGTATGGATCTTGTTTCATTTTTTTACAGATGGATATCTAGTTATGCCAGCACTGTTTGTTAAAGAGACTGTCATTTCCCCATTTAACAGACTTTAGCCCTTTGTCAAATAGCAACTGCTCATAGATGGATGGACTTACGTCTGGGTTCTCAGTTCTGTTCCACTGGTCTATGTGTCTGTTGTTGAATCAGTACCAGGCTGTTTTGACTACTGTGGCTGTATAGTAGTTTCTAAAATCAGGTAGTGTGAGGCCTTCCACTTCGTTCTTCTTTTTCAGTAATGCTTTACTTATTCAGGGCTTCTTTCCATATGAAGTTGGTGATTTGTTTCTCCATCTCATTAAAAAATGCCGTTGGAATTTGGATCAGGATTGCATTGTATCGGTAGATCACTTTGGGTAGAAGTGACATTTTCACAATGTTGAGTCTACCTATCGATAAGCATGGTATGTTTTTCCACTTATGTAGTTCTCTTTTTAAATTTTCCTGTATGGATTCAGCTCAGGTGTCGAGGCAGTCGGTCACCAAGTGTGGTGCAGACTCTCACCTACAGTCTTAGAGAGGCATGGGTGTTTGGTGTAAGCACAGGTATCTGGCTGCAGTAGGGGACATGTGCTGAACAAGGCAGGGGACTGACAGCTGCCTCTGAGCATTTGAAAGGAAAGCATGTCCCTGTTCCCTAGAGCAAGTATGTTGGTGAGTTTCACAGCCGTACTATGAGCACCCTACTCTGTAGGCTGTAAGGACTATGGAGAACCACTTATTCTTGGACCCCTGTAGCAGGTGGCCAGGTCGTGTGGGTGGAGCCACCAGTCTTCAAGCCCCTAATGAGGACAGGTAAGATGTCTGCTTAAAGGGCAGAGCAGTGTCAAGCATCACAAATCTTCTACTTCATACTGAAACAGTTGAAGTTAGACTTCAGGTGTTTACCCTGCTGTACTGTGGTAGTGAGGGATTACGTTGTTGAGATGGGTCCACACAAGTCTATACAGGGGTGGAAGGCACTCAAAGTCTGTGGACCACTTATGCTTGTGCCTAGCCAAAGGAGCTGTGCCAACCCTGAATTCGGGCTTAGGGGAGCAGGTAGCTTATTTTTTCCCTGTTTGTTAATTTGTTCCCTCTCTAAGACCAGAAGAATGGGTCAGGGCACAATTATGGGATTTACTTCCAGCCCAGGGGACTCAGAGATCTCTGGACCCGGTAAAGAGCGGGGAGGGAGGGGGTAAATGGGAGAAAGGTATTTCCCAAATGGGTTTTTTTTTTTTTTAATCCCTGCGAAAGGCCACATATATGTACTTATCTTTAGCCACTTGGGTGCTGCTTTTCACTGGTTCAAAGTGTCCAAACAGAATCTCCGCTGCCAGATCTCTCCTGAAGTGGAAACTGCCTCCCTAGCGAGCGAGTGGAACTGTATGCCCACCTCACTGTGCAACCCACGCCAATCCAGGCCCAAGGGCTGCAGCTCCTGCTGGGTCAGGTCAGGCAACTCCTTGCTGCTTCTGAACTGTCTCTCTCTCCCCCCGCCACTCAGTCCAGTTCCTCAACTTTGCCTTGTTCAGTGCTCCTCGATATTCACATACAATCAAATCACTTATTTTTTCAGGGCTTTGTTGTAAGAGGGACATAGGAAGCCGTCTGACTACCCCACCATCTTGGCCTCGCCTCAGAGAACTACTCTTAATGTGTTTTAATTTGAATTTTTTTTTAATCTCCAGGCTAATATACACGGCTTAAGAAAGTATAAGTGGCATGAAAAATGAAGGGTTTATAATATATGGCCTTTAATTCTCCTTTCTAATCAAAATGGAATTTTTCTTCAGTGAAGTGTGCTAGCAATCACGCTGATACTTAATTTGCATGCTTCGTATACATCCAGCTTGTGGATGTACCTGGTGAAATGTACAGAATATATACAAATTTAAGTGTTCTTATGAGGAAACAATGATGGTGATGATGAGAGTACCATTTTCTGTCATTTCCAGATTAATTATTCTTTTAATCCACTCTGGAATCCATTGACTTGCTGCTAGTGGGAATATCTGACATTTCTAGTATAAGGAAAAAGAAAAAATCCCAATCACATTCTCAGAACAGAATTACATAATACACAGTAGCAGCTTCTAAATTGGTACCCTAAAATTGATTGAGTGGTAAATTTAACTTACCGCTGACATTCCACAACTCAACCCCCATCATGTCTGAAAGTAAATAACAACTGTAGGTGTTCTAGTCCAGTTAACTTTCCAGCAGGCTCCTCAGAAGAGCTAATCCCTGTAAAGTCTAGGCAAGGTCCTCTGGGAGGAGCACTCATTCCCTCTTCACACTGACAGTTAGTTAATCCTGATGTCGTCTCTGATGTATTTCACACTCAGCAATCTTGATTTTCAACATCATTGTGTCGAATTATTGGCTTCCCTGGAGCTCGACTCTGACTTTTCTCCAGGAGAAATTCTCTATTCTGTCTGACAAAAATGCCACTTTGATTTAAGTCATGGGAATTCAAAACTGATGAGTTGGTTCTGAGTCTCCACTGTACGGTGTACTGTTTACTAGGAATGCCTTTTTTCTCCCATACAACAGCACGATACATTTTCATTACCACCTTTAGAAATGAGGGAAATGCTTTTGTGCCAAGCAGTGGTATCCCTAGAGTTCCTATGTTAGATGGCTTAGGGATGGTCTCTAAGGTGCTATAAGGTTGCTCAGCAAGCTCACTGTTCCTGTTAGGTCACAGGGTTATGTAGATGACTCTGGGGTAAGAGTCAGCAGCTACAGAACCAGCAACCCACCTTTGAGGATGCCATTGTCCTCATGTATTTAGGGTGCAGAGTTCAAGGTATCTAAACATTATACCAACTAAGCTATTTCAAACTCTCATTCAGTGAAGGCTTATAGCCAAGGGGAATCCCCTCTTTGGCTGTAAAGGGAAAAGCTGACCAAGCAGACCAAGCTGCCCACACCCATCCTTTGCACATCAATAGAGTTCTCCATTCTATTGATGTGTGTGGGTTAAAAGTCTTCCTTTGCACTTCAGTTTAAAATTATTGAAGCACAAACATCACAGTATCTTTTCTTGTTTTCTAAGGTGATATCTCTGGAGTCTTTTGGTTCTCTTTGTAAGCAATATCTGCCGTTCTCAGCATTTTTCAGCGCAGTCTGGGGCAGGGGTTCTGAGAGTGCGGGGTGTAAGATGACAACCAGAGTAACCCCACAAAGCAACCTCGCAGGCATTCTGCTGCATCACTTTGGCGGGGGGAGGGGACATAATAAGAATTTTACGGGAGTTTGAAATAGAGAACCACATCGTCTCCTCATCTTGATTTCTTTAAAGACCTTCAAGGAGAGTTTAAAGCAGCTGATCGATACTTTTTCAAATAAAATTTGGTCTGCCACAGGGCACCATGGAACTATCTGTTAGGACCTTGTACTAGAAGTCTAACCTTTTGGATCTAACATTATGTGATGTAAGAAGGCCCAGACCGTGAGCAAGGCACTCCTTACCCTCTGTGGATAATAATGAAGGGAAGTATTGACTAGCTTTCACAGGTCCCTCCCAGCTCTAACATTCTATGATTTTATCCATCTCAGGTTCCTCATAAAACTCATAACCTCTTTACACTTTCTGAAGTACAGTTGCAGGATCTGGACCCTCACTTGTTCAGCATCAGTGTAATTCTAAAGACTCAAAAGAATTTGAGAGTCTCAGGATTATTCTCCCACTTCATTTCGTAGTATCTCCAGCCTTCTCTTTGAAAGGGAAGTGCCAAATTCCACCCCACTCAATAGAGTTTGGGTTTGTTTGGGTGATGGGGACCAGTGGTGCTGAGGAAGCCATGGGGGAAAGGAATACCCTATATGGGAATGCACAGTGACAGAGGGACCTACCACACAGCCCACTACAGGGTCTGTCCTCTGCAAGCAGCCGGGCACCTCTCACTGCTTCAAGCATTACCTGAACAGCTACATCTGCTACCAGCTAACCTGAACTGCCATCTCACTTTCCAGTTGGGCAATGAGGGCACATTCCCTTAGGGCTGGCTATAAGTTTGTACCCAGGACAAGGGCACTAGCATTTGAGGGGGATAAGGGAGCTCAGTATTTCTTTCCAATAATTATCCTGGCCTTTAAAACATAAAATGTATGTTTTAAAATGCAGTTCAAAAGCATTTTTAGAAAAGATCATTCTACATGTGTGTGTTTCTTTTTAAACAGCTATACTGTAATTTAAGAAAATGTCCATTTTGATAAATCACAGCGTACAAGATGATGTTTTTATCTGGGCAACAATACATAATGTGAATCAAAATAGCCATGAGGGTCTGCCACCCCAGTCTTGACCTCTTTGCCAGAGTCTTTCATAGTGGGCAGTGTGACTGGGTTTGACCATCTGCATCACTTTGAGAGGTGGGCTACATAATAGATGGGGAAGAGAAGATGGAGAAGAGAAAAGTAACCACGTGCAAGCTGATGCCTGAGAGCTCCCATAAGCTTCTGTCCTGAGTGACCTGAAATAGGCGTGTTTTGGGAAAACAACCTACCAAGTTGTTGGATCAAAATCTAAATTAGGGAGATAATCATAAGTGTGGCATAATTTAGACACTGATTCTTTAAAATGTCTTGGACAGTTTCACAGTCTCCTGTGTTAAAGAGATGAGAAAGGAAAGGGAAGGCGTCTATGACTCTGGAGTCCTTGTGAGCAGAGATATTAACACACTCATTTGAACTGGACTCCTATCTAGGTCTCCTCATAGTGTCAAGTTTGACAGTCTGGAACCCCATTCTCCGAGGATGTGTTCTGCCTCAGGAAGCTCCCCTCCTCAAGTTCCCTCTGCAGGGTGACCAGACACATCCCCTCATGTATAAACCAATGGAGGCATATGCTTGGCAAGGCAGAACTGTCACATACCCTGCATGCATGCACACTCAAACGTGCACAGAGACAGCAGGAACATCTCAGAACAGGGAACTCCTCCATTTTATTTGGAAATATTGGTTCTTTATTGATGGACTTATTTACCCCCTTATAAACCCATTAGATGAAGGCAAAATTAGCCACTACTTCCAGTTTTAAGAAACTGTGTGATGTTTATAGAGTAAGAATTAATGGTCATATCCTTGTGGTAGACCAAAAGACAACAGTGGCTACTGGGCTGGGAATTTAGCAGCCTTCTCCAGGGTCTCCCAGCACCACTCCCAACATCTGAAGGTCAATGGCATCGAGTTTGAAATAAAGCGAGCCCAATGGGCAGAGGACAAAAGAAAGGCACAGAGAAGCAGAGCGGTGGTTAGTGGAGTAATGGGATGGTGAGGCAGACAGAAGCCCCCCTCGCCATAGATTAGAAACTTCATATGTGAGTGTTCTCTGAGGGGGAAAGAAAGTGCCAAGTCAAGTGTTCAGAGAGGGAGTGTTTTACAGTTGATCATGAGTCTAAACCACTCTTAAAATAGTGTTATAGCAGTGGTGAAGCAGGTAGGATTTGAACTTAAACAGGTCCAAATTCAAATCCCACCCCTACCTGTTCCTTGCTAGCAGTATGATTTGAGCAAGATATTTAATTTCTTTGTGCTTTCATTTCTTTGTCTGTAAACAGGGCTAATAATGTCTACCTTGCAGGATTAACGACTTTGGGGGAATTATATGAAATAATATGTGTGAAGTGCTGAGCACAGTGGCCAGCTCTTATTAAATATTTAAGAATGGAGGCTTTTATCTCATGACCTGTAGCACCACAAACTGCCTGGTAAGGTGTCTTCCTTAGCCTGCCTGAGCAAACCATGGGGGTAGAGCAGAGACAAACAACTGCGTGCAAAATCCCCAGAGGCAGATAGATATGAGCAGAGAACTTGGTTCTATCACTTTCTTTCTTTCTGAATGACACTGTCTTTAAAATTTCTCCACTTTGTAGGTCATTATGGGGGCTATGGGAAATAAGTTATGTGAAGTGCTTACTAAGTTTTGAGTATAACGTTAGCTATTTTTGCCTGTTTTCTTTATTACTGCATAGACTGATGGACATTATAAATTCCCCTTACCTATCTTATAAAGCCAACATAATTTGCTATATAAATGTTACACGTATTTCTACAAACACAAAGGATTCATGTTTATTTAAAAATAAGTTAATCTATTCAAAAATTTAAGTAATGTTATTCTGAAATTAAGGCAGTTATAAAATGATATCATAGTGATACTCTTGATGCTCTTTGAGGGATGAATCTTCCATCTCCCACCAGGTGGCAGACCTTGCTAAAAAGTTATGGAAAAGAAAGAAAAAGAAACCAATGAGTCTCCCAAAGTTGGTCAATAGGTGTCTCTTTGCAACCACATATCTCTGAGCTGTGGTATCAAACTAATGATAAGTTCAACATTTTCTAAAGTCTTTCTTGCTCATGTTACGGATCAGATCTTCAAGACTTTCCACAAGGTACAAAAGAGAACCCTGAAAAGATGAATAGCTTTACCCTGAATGCACCCTAACCATGTTATGTCCACAGAAAAGGAAATGAATTATAAAAACACAACTAGAAATAAGATCCTGAATACAAGTGATTTGACACAAAACCAAATCTCATTACAGGACTGCTCCTATGTTGCACAAGGTTTTCTGTTTGAAATGATCTTAAAATATTTACTGATCATATGAGTTGGTACTTATTCAGCAAAGAGCATTAGTGCTAATTCTAGACAGACACAGAAGGCTAGTGACAACATTAGCCTGCTAAATATGGACCTGGGGAAACATGGGAAATAATGCAAATCCCTAAAAAGACATAAATGTACATAAATATGTACGTTTGCTTATAGCACATACATACAGACAGATTTTATATATATACTTATACATACCTATCTGTTCACATTTGGCTTAGTCATGTAGTTTTATCCACTGAGTTGCTTGCCTGTTGGCATCACTGGCATTGCTTGTTGGCATCATCTCAACATCGCTATGCATGTTGAGATAGTCATACGTTGACGTGTTGACTGTGTATGTAAGTTCCACCCACAAACCCAGAGAAACAAGGTTCTCCTTGTAATTAAGCTCGGAATACATAATAAGCAGCAACCTGTGCACACACTGATAATTATCCCTTTTATGTGGTGAAATATTTGTCTATATATCATTATGAAAAAACAAAAGGAAAAGCATTGACATAATTTACAGATAGTGAAACTCAGGTACTAAAAGGAAACATTTATTTCTCCTACACTTTTAGAGGTTAATTTACTTTATCTGAGACTGAATTAAATTGTGGATTAGGAATATAGCCTTCATGTCTCTCTGTATAGACATACATATAGGAGATAAGGAGCCCTGGTGGCACAATGGTTAAATGACTGGCTACTAACCTGAAGGTTGAATGTTCAAACCCACCAGCTGCTCTTCATGAAAGCCTGGCCCAGGAGAAACCCCAGCAGGACTGGAGAAGCCTATGCAGAGGGCTGGCCCTCCTGCTGGGCTGAAACTGTGGGGGCATGGGCGGGGTGGGGGGGATCTTTATCTACAAAGTTTTCAGCAACTTAGTCAACTTCTTAAGAAAACAGGAACTAAAAGACAGTAAAATAACTCACACCAAGTCTCATCTATTAAAATTCAAGGCAATTGATGAGTTAGATTCCCTAGGCACTTCACTGGCCCCCCACCCCCACCCGGAGCCCACAAAGTGATGCCTCAGAGGACAAGGAAGTAAAGGACCCTGGGTGGGTGGCGGGCGGTGGGGAGCCAAAGGGAAGGGCTATCTCTCAAGGCCCCTCCCTCCTCTGGGTCCTGCTAGGAGCCAGGCAGCCTATTTGGAAGGGCCCACAGGCAGCTGTTCCCATCTTTCTCCCTTCCTCTCTGACCTTCTCACTCTAAGGCTGAGGCTAAGGCTGAGGCTGGACTGGGCTTGTCCTGTGTTTGCACGTTTTCCACACAACTTCGCCCTGACTGGGCTACAGGGGAAGTAATGTCTCAGGATAACATTGTTTCCTCGTATGATAATGTTTCCAATGTGGCTAATCATAAAACATCAATTTCTCATCAACCTAAGACTAACTCCTTGCATTAGCACAGCCTACTTGGTTTTGTTTTGCCCATTTTTATTTTTTTAAATCAGTCACTGATGGCTTTCTATTTGATTCCAAAGCGAAGCATTTAAAACCTGGGGCAGCTGCCTCAGGAAAGATCTCTGTCCTGTACAGAGAGAACCTTTTAGTCAGCAACCAAGGCCTGCTTCTTCATCCTGAATCCTTCGGTTCACTGGAGGGAGAAAATCTTTTGTCTAAGAGGTATCCAGCAGTTGGCCCTTGGGTGTGGCCTTCATGTCCCTGCTCCTGCTTTCCCACTTTGTTCCGGCCCCCAGACCTCTCTGCTGTCTGAGCAGACATCTGCGCTGTCTAAATCATGCCCTCAGTGCAGACCGCACACAGGCTGTGTGTGTGACTAGCTACATACAGACATGTGTAATAACATGCCTCATCCACAGTTCTCAGCACCATTCACTCTTTCCAGTAAGTGCGCACCATTCTGAGATTGTGTGAGGTGTGACCGTATACATGTGGCCCCTGAGCATGGACTCTCCGATTCCAACCATTTTCAAGTGTAGTGAATTATTGTTAAAACTTTAAAAGGCATTTTAAAGACACACATCTGAGCAGGTTAACTTGTGTTTTAACTACCAGCAAATAAACACTGAAACATTATCTAACACTCTTCACAAGTGTGAACAGACTCTACAGAGTGAAAGGAAGAATAAAAACACATGACAATCTGTGTTTTCTCTACTATATTGTATCTCTAACAAAATGTTCCTTTTGCAGAAAATGGGGTGGAAAGGGCAATGAGGATTCCTTTTTCCATAAACCAGGTGCCTAAATCTGAACAAATCATTACAGAAAGCAGCAAGCTCAAAAAATTTGCTCTGAGTTATATTCCAGTTCACAATCTGTGGAGAAACAGAGCTTGCACTTATGGTTTCCTGTCTCTTGCAGACACAGTTCCTTCAAGGTAAGGATTCATCTAAATGTGGTTCTCTGTTTGACATTCAAATTAGTGATTGTTGGAAGGGAAAAAAAAGAATCTTTGCAATTAGCTCATGAAGACTGTGAGCTCCGCACCCACTCCCACAAACACACACTCCTGTTTTCTCATCCCAAGATTAAGAAGTTATGCCACCTGACAATGCTCTTTACTTTTACAAGTCTTAACACAACCTCTGTTATTTTCTTTTTCACTTTTCTCTTCCAGAACCTGTTAGACACAAGGTTGGGGGTGGTCTTCATGTGAATTTGCTCTTTCCTTATTCTTTGAGCAAAAAGTAGGAAGGGTAGTCTGAAACAGAGAGGCTTGGAAAAAGTGATGACATTTTTAAATTGAGCCAGTTTAGAGTATTTTAGATTTAATACCATACACAAAATTGAGATTCTTTTTTTAGGTTACTAGACTATCTTCTTTAAATCTTAAACAAGCAGTATTTATAACTGTATTCTTTTATGGTTTTAATAAACTGGCAGATCCTGAGAAGAATTTGGATGACTTTATGCTGCAGAAAATAGCAACAAATAAGACAAATATTAGAAATGAAATAATTGTCTCTAGGGACCCAAACACGCTTTTTTTTTTTTTAAATGAAAACACACTGATAGATGAAAAGATAAAACTTCTTGTCAAATGTATTTGTGAGAGAACTTCCCATCGTTGCTGATGATGGTTTACCTATCGCTTCCTCCTCTCTGGATTCCCTTCTTCATTTTCTGTGTAGTCGTCCAGTTCCTCTGATAACAGATATTTAGTGCGGAGACAGCATTTCTCTCCAGTGCTGTAGCTAACATGGTGACACGACTACTTCATTTCCCGAGGAAGCGCCGCCTCTGGCTCTCTCCTGGAGCCTGGGCCGTGTGGAATGCGTCCCCCGTCCCCCGGCACGAGGAGCACGAATGGCATGCAGCCCAGTCCTCACCCAGACAGAGAAGCCCACACTGTGCGAGCCTCCGCACTCACGGCGCTTTTGTCTCCTTGGGCACCTCTCTTTTTCAAAAGCCAAGAGTTAAGTATTCGGTCAATCTACAAGGAAAACCTCCTCCAAATGTCACTTGCAAATACAGGCTCGGGTTAGCACCAGAGTCTGACCTGGTAGCTGGCTGGACTCCGGGCCCCTTACCCAAAAGAACATTTTGCCCCTTTGCATTCACTTTAAGCCACATCTGGAAGCCAAACCCTCTGTAGACACAAATGGCAGTTGGTATGACTTATCCAGCTCTCAGCACGAATAGCTAGCTGGCAGAGTTAAATAAGTCAAATTATCTCTCTTGAAAATACTTAAACACTTTTTTCCCCCCTCTCCACTGAAATCCCAAAGAACAGCCCATTTTGAACCAGAATAATTTAGTCTGACAACAGATTCTTCCTCTGTTCACAGCTGTCCCAGAGGGAGGAGCTGAAATCTGAACCTCTCAGCTGTGATTGGATCCTTCTTGCAAAAGGAAAAAAAAAAAAAAAAAATCCTCCCAGGGAAAACGGGTTCAGTTTGTAAAGGAGCCTGGGCAACTTCAGAGGCGCCGGTCCTTCACCCCTGCCGCACCTGAGCAGGGCCCTCGCCTGGAGCCGGCCGCGATGCTTTAAGTGACCGGCGGCGGCTCTGTCCTAGCAGCCGGACCGTTATTCGCACCAGGGCTCCTAGGGACACCGGACCCGCCTGCAAGATGCCGCGCTCCTTCCTGGTCAAGAAGCATTTCAACGCCTCCAAAAAGCCAAATTACAGCGAACTGGACACACACACAGGTAAAAATAAATAAATAAATAAATAAATTACGTACATTTTATTTATATCACTGCTCAAATACTACTATGAAAGAGCTAAACTATGCTGTTTTCCTTTTAGACAGTGAGTTTACAGTCTTTTAGTCCTTTAGGGTAAGTTTTAATTAAAAACTTTTCAAACTCTTAGCGGACAAGAAAATCTTCATTTGACTGTTGCCAGCTCATTTCTAAAACATGTGTGTATGCGTAATGAATATATACGGAGGATGAGTAACATATTACGTAAAGTTTGAATTACTGTTATTTTCATGTAAAATGACTTTTTAATAAAGTAGCTTGGTTTACAGATATTTTTGTACTCACAAACATAAAACATGTAACTAACCCATGCATAAAATGAAAAACTACTTTTCTACATGTTTGAAAATAAGATGCAGGCTCTTTATCAGGCACTGAGAGTGTGGAGGCCCTTCTTTGGCTGCACTCCCCACAACAGAACACTATATAGCTTAGAGCAGCTGTCAGACTACGTGCTCAGTGGACGTATGTGTGTACAACATGCAACAACTATATGGGTTTCTGGGTAGAAATGAAAGGTTTTATAAAAGCCCCCATAAATGGGCCTCAATCTTCATTATAAAGTCCTGTAGGTGCTGTCACACAGCTTCTTCATGTGGTGGTTTAATTATTTTCACTGTAATTTTCTTTCCTCTTCTTTACCCTAGTGATTATTTCCCCATATCTCTATGAGAGTTATCCCATTCCGGTCATCCCACAACCAGAGGTCCTCAGCTCAGGAGCATACAACCCCATTACCGTGTGGACTACAACAGCTCCATTCCACTCCCCACTGCCAAATGACCTCTCTCCTCTCTCTGGATATCCCTCAGCCTTGGGGCCAGTGAGTCCCCCTCCTCCATCTGACACCTCATCCAAGGACCACAGTGGCTCAGAAAGTCCCATTAGTGATGAAGAGGAAAGAATACAATCCAAGCTTTCAGACCCCCATGCCATTGAAGCTGAAAAGTTTCAGTGCAATTTATGCAATAAGACCTATTCAACTTTTTCTGGGCTGGCCAAACATAAGCAGCTGCACTGTGATGCCCAGTCTAGGAAATCCTTCAGCTGTAAATACTGTGACAAGGAATATGTGAGCCTGGGCGCCCTTAAGATGCACATTCGGACCCACACCTTACCTTGTGTCTGCAAGATCTGTGGCAAGGCATTTTCTAGACCCTGGCTACTTCAAGGACACATTAGAACTCACACTGGTAAGAGAAACAAAAAAAAAAAAAAACATATATAGGAATGTTGCCCTCCGCTAGGATGAAGCTCTGTGCTGGCTATTGGATTTGCATTAAGTAGTGACACAGTGCTCTTACTGATTGATGTTAATTTATAGCTACTTCCTGAATACTCTCCAAAAGTCATTAGAGCACCAAGTGCTCCAGTTCTTGTTAACAGCCTCTGTTGCAGAGACTGCAAACAACATTTAGACTTTGGAAAGTAGATGCTGGAGGTTTGGTCTCAAAGATCAGTTAGAAAATCAGGAAAGATGTATTTGAATGTGTGCTCTGTGTAATCAGCAAATACAAATGTTACTATCTTAATCAATTGATTTGGTAAATAGATGAAGGGTTTACCTATAGTTTCTTTTAATCACATTCACGCTATGATATCTAGCAGCCCAGAGCTAGTTGGGCAGATGGAACTGAATTTGTTTTGCTTTTGTTTTTCTTCCTGCTGAATTTTTTATGTCCTAGCACAAAATCATCCTCTGGAGAGTCAAGTCATTTATACTTTCTTATTCATAATACAGAAAGAGGGAAAAAGGAAAATATTGGGAAACGTTGGGAGGAGCTCAGCATTCGCTGCACCTGCTGAAGCAGAAAGCTTTTATAAATGAAAGTCCTAGAACTACACGAATTATTTCTGTGTGACTGGCAGCAGTAATAATATTCTGGGTGTGATTTTTTAAAACGCAAGATTCAATTTTGTTTTAAAGGGACAGATATTAAAATAATTGTCTGTTACAGGGAATTTTAATCAAGCTTTGCTGCTTTTCATTCTTTTGGCAAAATGTGGTGGATATTTATAAACATTGTTTGACTTTATTTTTCCTCTAAAAACACTGACTTTCTTTTTCATTTCCCCCCACCCCCAACAGGGGAGAAGCCTTTTTCTTGCCCTCACTGCAACAGAGCATTTGCAGACAGGTCAAATCTGAGGGCCCATCTGCAGACCCATTCTGATGTAAAGAAATACCAGTGCAAAAACTGCTCCAAAACCTTCTCTCGAATGTCTCTTCTGCACAAACATGAGGAATCAGGCTGCTGCGTAGCACACTGAGTGACGCAATCAATGTTTACTGGGATAGAATTCATTTCTTCACTCCAATTCGAAACGATAGCTAACAGTCCAAAGGCATTTTCTCTTGTGCTTACCAGGCAAAAATACACACACACACACACACACACACACACACACACACAAGCACATGCACACAACTGAAAATCACAAAATCCATGTGTTTAAAGTTGATCCTTTCCATGTGAAGTTTAAAATTACTGTATATTTACTGACAGCTAGATTGAGGATAAAAGACAAGGACCTAACTTTTCAAAGATGAAGCAAAAAAAAAAAAAAATTTTTTTTAACTAAGGAAGAATGCAAAGATTTATATTGCTGCCAAATCATTTCAACTGATGTATTGCTTTGTAATAGAGTTTGTAATAGAATTTCCTATAGGAAGAGACTATGCTAAACACTATCTCAGGTGCCTTGTAAAGTATTCCAAGTTTACTTCATTACATATTTGATGTCTGGTTGTCTTGTTAAACTAAGGCCCTTTTTGATTATCTGTAATGCTTTAAACTGTATTTTTAGGAGTGGGAAAAAAAGAACAAAACAGAAACGAATGTATTAAAAGATTTTTTTTTTTTTTTTGAGGGGTGGTTGTTTTTTTTTTTTTCATTTTTTGCCAGTAAAGAGTATGTGCCTTAGGGGAGGAGAGAAAATAAACTTTGGACATTCCTGGTGCATGCTTGATCCATGTCTTATATTTTTTAAGATTTTTAATGATTTTCTAAACTTAATTAAAAATGGGAATAAGTGCAAGAGAGGATACTTGGGAACTCATAATGTACTAAAGATATTTTCAATGCAAACAACAAATGCAATACACCTAACAGTACCCCCTTCCAAGTGCCTTTTTCTAATTGTATAAATGATGAGTCAACGTAAATTTGTGTTTATTTTTATATGATTGAATGGGTTTTGTATGAAAGTGAGATGTCTGTAGCTATGCCTATAAACGACCTGAAGATTTGTAAATCAATTCTTTCTTTTTTAAAAAAAAAAAAAACAATTTTAAAGGTCTTTTTTTTTACAATAAACCTTTTTGATTTAAAATCTATTGTTTGCATACTATTTTCAGACTTCAGTTGCTTTCTGATTAGTACCAAACTCCTACACAAAGTATCCTTTCTTTTGCTAATAAGAGAAAATGCAAATAGTGCTAGTATGCATATCGGATGTTATTTTATAAATGTTAGATTCTAATAAATTAAACTGTAGTTTTTTCTTTATTCTTAAAATAACACTGTTACATCCGTAAAGACTCCATCATCATGTAGTTTGTTAGCATGCCCCCTTGATAAAAATCACTTTCTGGGTGCTAAAAATATTCACACGATTACAAGTCAAAGATACTTTTCAAAACCTTCTATTTATATTGACTTTATTATGTTGACTTTATGAAACAAGTAACAATCACTCGTATTACCAAATAAGGCCACTGGGACAGTTTATGATTTTTTAAAAAATATCATTTAATGAGATGTAAGAGGAAAAAGTGGAAAACCTGCATGAAAGCATCAGGGAAAAAATGAATTTACCATAAATTACACAAGTTGGAAAATTAAGCCCTGCAAAAACAACCCACATCTAGTGAGATAAAATAAGTGATAGGTTTGATGGGGGCAGGGCTAAGTAGTGGAGAGTGAAGGTTTCCTTTTGTGCCGTTTTGAGCAGGTTTGTACAAGCACCCACCAAATCCAATATATACCTGATAAAACATAACATGACCCTCTACTCCATATAGAAGTGCACATTTACTAAATGCAGGAATACTAACTCCTGTGCAAGAATGCTACCCACTATAGGCACTGTGACAAACAGCAAAGGCTGTTTTGAATCCAACCTTCAAACCCATGATGACGATAGTTCCTGCTACTGTGAAGCACTTCTGTCTTGTACGCTCCAAACTTGCAGAATCTCATTTTTCCTTATAATGCCCTCGTGGTATAAATAAAAGCCAGAACTTTGTCTCATAACTGTTAGGACAGGTCATTAGGAGCTACAGTACCGATACTATTAATCTTCACACACATTCCACTCTATGGGACACATATATTCCTAGCCAACAAATGAAAACATTTTGCATTTGACTAAAAAAATATTCAATTTAATATTCTGCTTTTTTTTTTTTTCTTTTTAATCTTATCTCAGGACGTATTTTTTAGAGGCAAATTTCTTTGGAATAGCAATTAATAAACTTAAAAAAAAATGGCTGATAGCTTGATGGGTACATCTTGGAGTTATAAAAAAGCAACTTTAGCTAATTGTGTATGGTATAGAAATGATTGCCAAACAAAAATACTGGAAGTTTCCAGACAAATAACATGTCGAAATGTCTTGCAAGGGAAGAATGTGAATGAGTCAAGCATTCTTCAAGTGCACTGCTTGGCTCTATGAGGAACCACATCTACCCGAACTCACTCCTAGGTTCATAGATCTATAAGCAAGAAGCTTCTTGGTGTCCAAAACTCAAAACAGCCAGTGTCTTAAAGCATAGATTGGTTCATTGGTTTAATACCTTAGTGAAAAATTAATGGTAATACTTTTTGCAAAATATTCACCTTTGTTCTCATCATTATAATTTAATTCATTATTAAAATGTTCTACTCTCATTAAGATATCATAGGTCCTGAATTAAGGTATATCAGATAATAAGATATTCTATATGTACAGCTCAGTAGCATAGTAAAAATTTTATAAAAACACAAAGATTAAATTCACTATTTTTGACATAGTAAAAGCTAAGAATATACAGTCTTTAATTCCATCCCAGCACCCAAGAACCTTGAGGGAAAGCAGTAAAACACAGATATTATTGCAAGCTCAGCATCTAACAACAGCAGTGCATGGGGGTTTCAAGCAGGGGGAGCAAGAGAAGGACTTAGCCAGTGATGAGATAGAGACAGACAGGTATTTGTAAAAACAGAGCCAGCAGTGCTCCTAGGTTTGAAGATGAGGAGACAGGACAAGATGCAATTTCCAAAAGGCAACTTCATATTAATATCTATGGTTCTGATCAGAATATATATGAAACATACACACACCACACACTACACACATATACCACACATACCACACACCACACCACTCTCACACACTACACACACACCTCATACATCGCACACACTACACACACCTCATACACACATACACACATACCACAGAGACACACACACACTGACATACACCACACATATCACACACCACACATGCCACATACACATACCACACACTCACACAATTGCACACACATGCACACCACATACACCACACATACCACACACACACATGCACATACACCAAACATACTCATTCACACACATGCACGCACATTCACACAACACACACTGCATACACCATAGGTGCATCATGCACACACACCACATATAACATACACACTCACAGACACACCACACATCACACGCCACACACACACTCACACATGTTACAAACCACACATACCAAACACCACACACATGCACACATTCATGTATCACACACCTGCACACACATATACCATACCACACACACTTACACACATACCACATACACATACCATGTACAGATACTATGGGGAATAGTCTTTCATAGCAGGTGTTCAGGAGCAGGCTGAATAAACAATCATTGGTTGGGATGTCATGGAGATGGGTCAGACCTTAGATTGGATAGGGGTGGAAGAATGTAGAAGAGCCCTAACCCCTGGGATTTCATGAAACAGAGTTTTCACCATGATCTCTGACTAGATGTCTGCTCACCTACAACACATAAGACCGAGCTCAAATGTCACTTTGAAATATCTTTCCAAATTCCCCCCTTCTGTGAACTTTATGCACCATTTATACCAGAGCACTTACCTCATTATGTTGCAATCTTTTGTTGATCTCTCTCTTTTTTTATAATAGAGAACATCCTTAAATAAGAAATTCCCAGAACCCAGCACATCACCTGGAACACAGACATCAACAAATGTCTGTTGAATGAATAAATGGATAAAATGATAGAGTAGTGAAAAATAGCTTACAGATCTAAAAGAAATTCAACATATTCCACTATATTGCAAAACAATTTGTTAATTTCTAAGAGGTCTTCAAAGAGAATTTATTTTTGTCTTCTAAGCTTGTGATGACAGCCTTCCAAAATAGACTGGATGCTCAAGAAAGTGGAGAAGGGTCAAATCTTGGGCACGTGGATAAGGCTTAATAGGCATTCTGAGGTCCGGAGTTTTGAAAACAGGGGTGTAAGCATGAGTGCACATGATGCTTACATCTCAGTCTCCCTCATTTGTTTCACATAGTGTAAGACTGCATGATGTGGTGGAAGGAGCATACGCTTTTTAACCTGATATGCATGTTTATGGAATCACTGACCCATAAAATGTTGGCTGTATGTCCTTACTCAAGTTATTTAGCCCACCTGTGCCTCTGGTTCCTGAAATGTAAAATAAGGGTAACAATACCTCAGTTCCTATGAAGAGATTATCAGTGTCACAGATAAAGAAGTCAACATCCCCTGCATGAATGGGTCTCATATATCGTAATAACTAGTACACACTGATGCTGTTTATTAACCCTTTCCTGGCCAAATTATTTTTGATACATGTCCCATTCAGAGACTACTGGGACATACAAGGCCCAGTTAAATTTTGTGCTTCTCAGGTTTCCTGGGCTGACGGGGCCGCACTTATAGTATGTGCTCCCGTCTGACCGCTGGGAAACACAAGTTCCATTTCCCTTCTTTGCATCTCAAGGTTCTTGGGCTACTAATGTCCCATCTTGTGACGCTAGTGTCATCTGAAGGGAACTATATAAAAAATAATTTGGCACAAAGGGTTTGAATTTACCTGGGCCTGGCCTGTTCTGTGGGCTATGAAAGGGGAATGCCTACTTGCTCTTGTTCCAGGAAACTTACATCTATCATCGCTTTCTATGTTAACAAGTTCTCTGTGGAGCTGGTACTTTACAGATAAGGACGTTAAGCTCAGAGAAGTTGAATAATTGAATCTAGGTAACCAGGATGGTAAGCTGCCAAGCTGAAATCTCACTGCAGACCCTGCTTTCCCACTGTGCCATGGGAACTGGAGACCATGTTCTCCTCCACTCAGTACAGTGTTTTATATGTTGTAAGCATGTAATAGGTATTTGTGGAAAAGGACAATGATGCTGTGCCTTGAAATTAAATATCTTCATTGGGTATTTGGGGACTATCAGGATTCAGAGATTATACAGTATACAGAGAACAGTCAATCTTCAGAGCCACTTTCTAGAAGTCATGTTAGCCACCTCCCCCTGCCCCACTCTAGCATCAACCCTCAGTGCCATGAGATGGCCCTGACCCAGCCCTGAGTTCCCCCTGTTGCGCCGTGGGCCCATTTCCTCTGGCCTGTCCTCAGTGGAGAGGAAAAACAGCTGGTCTCCATCCTCTGTACATTAACACTTCATTTTCTTGAAGGCCACTGTTACTCCCTCACACATCCACACATCTCTCTCCAGCTTTTATCTTCCTAAACTAAAAAGTCTTCCAAGCTAAACATTCATTTCTTTCACCACTAAAATATGGACACTCTGGGGTAATGAGGCAATTATAATCTTGGAAAATATCAGGCTTTCTTACTAAGACCCAAATCTAAGGAGCTGTCCCTACTTTAGATATGGGGAAACATTTTGAGCAACAATAATTTGAGAATGAGTATTCGCTCATCTAGGGAAGCAAGGATTCTCAAATAAGATGACTTGTCTCATAGGAGGCAGAGGAAAAACAAAAGCCTTTGCTTATCTCAAGATGGATGCATAGGAGGAGGAAAAAGCTCTCATTTAGCTTTCTGTGGTCAGTTTGTACAATTTGTGAGTAAAGGAGTGCATCTACAGCTCACACTCCAGGAAGCAATGACTGCTCTGAGAAGTCAGGCATGCACACAGCACCCAGCATGACAACCCTTCCTCCCTGGCCTCTGGCCAGCCTGTAAAACAATGGGCCATCAGCAGAGGAAACGGCAGTATGTCCCTGTCCCCTGACTCCAGCAGGCTCCATAAGCTATTTATAGCTATGAGCAGAAGAGTTGCTGTGAATAAAAGTTGTGTGAGTTTATATATTTTGTACACAGGTTCACTTAAATGTTTAATTAAGCTCCTCTGCTTATATCAGTCATCCTTTTAATCCATTCAGTCTGTCCTTTTGGAAATTCCTATAGCTAGATGTGAGGCCGTGTTAATCAGGCTTAAGGAGTATTAACATACAATAGCCAGCACAGCCTGGACAGTCAAGGCGGCTCTCCGGCCTGTCATGGCACCCCTTTCAGTAGTCAGGATGTGAGGAGATAATTTTGGGGCTAGAATCTATGTCTCCCAGGCAAGGAGTCACAGTGGATGGATTAATTCTAAGGCGTGGAAGGAAAGATATGGATTGAATAAAATAGTGATACATTCTTGCACCAAAGAAAATGAATGGTGATTATGCCTTACAAGGGCTAACTCCTGCCTATATATCCATCAGATGTGTAGAAGTTTAACACTTCCCCTACTCTGTGAGTTAATATTTTTTTTTAAATTTGGCAGAGGACAGTACAGGAGGGCATCAGGTCCAGTGTCTCTCAAAGTTCACTGTGCACAGGAATCTGAGGTTTGTCACCATGCAGATCCCAGGCCTGGGGGTTGGAGGGTTGCGAGAGTCTGCATTTCCAACCAGCTCCATTATCTTTAAAATTTTTTGACATTTTCTCATGTAGAAGCTAGTGGATGTATTTTGTCTCTAATTCTCAGGTTACTATATTATTTATGTGAAGTTGCAAATAAGCATTCATTGGTAAAAACTATTTTCTCTGAACTGGTGACGTGTGTGTGTTTGTTATTAGTGCTGTCCAGTCACTTTCGACCCATATCGACCCTATGTGACAGAGTAGAACTGCTTCATAGGATTTCCTAGGCAAGATTTCATCTCACATACTTTGGGCATGTTTTCAGGAGGGACCAGTCCCTGGAGAAGGACATCATGCTTGGTAAAGTAGAGGGTCAGTGAAAAAGAGGAAGACCCTCAACGAGATAGATTGACACAGTGGCTGTAACAATGGGCTCGCACATAGCAACGATTATGAGGATGGGACAGGAACGGGCAGTGTTTCGTTCTGTTCTATATACGGTCAGTATGGGTCAGAACAGACTTGACAGCACCTAGCAACAATCTTTACAAAAGCAGACTGCCACATCTGTCTCCCACAGAGCCACTGTGTGGGTTCCTACTGCCAACCATTCGTTAGCAACCTAACATTTAATGGTTGCGCTACCAGGGATGTATGTATAACTATAACTCTATATAACTCTCTCTATATACACACACCCATTGCCGCCAAGTTGATTTCAACTCATGGTGACCCTACAGGACAGAGTAGAACTGCCCGGTAGGGTTTCCAAGGAGCAAAGAGCGGCTGGCAGATTTGAACTGCCGCTGCCTTTTGGTTAGCAGTCAAGCTCTTAACCACTGCACCACCAGGGTTCCTCTTCTTTTATAGAGTGAGCTTATTTTAAAACCAGGCTCTTTAAGGAAAATACAGTGGAGATCTTCACACCTTAGGCCTACAAAGTCTAAACTGAGTGAAGACTTGAATTATAATGGAAATAATTCATTTGGAGTTAACTAGAGAATTGGAAGGAAAAGTGTAAGGTTCTTGAGGGACAATGCAGTGCAAACATGGGTAAATCATCACTAACATTTGACTAATGTGGACCTCCTTATCAGATGTGGGAGGGCATCAGGTCCTGGTAGCCCATCTCTGCCCAGGCTGACCATTACTTGGTCCAGGTGAGCACGGCCTGGGGTGGGGGCGGGTCTAGAAGGTCTACCAGCAGCCCACTCTGGAAAGATGGAGGAGGAGAGCTTTGCTCTTTTGTTCAAGTTCATCACCCCTACCCACACATGCACAAGAGTGCTTTCGGGGAGCTCTGTTGCCTCCCTGACAGTGCTGTCCAGCTGTGCTTCTGGTTTTGTTCCCAAACACTGGCCATACTTATAAAACACATGCACTGCTGGACAAAAATACTGTTCTGAGTAGCAGCCTAAACCAGCACCAGGCCACCATGGAGGAGCTGGTGACTGGTGTTGTAGGGGAAAAACATCACAAAGTCTAGTAAAGCAAAAGAAAGTTTTATTCAGCATATATTCAAAAGGGCAGAAATGGGAAACAACAACCATGTTGCCAGAGCCATGTCTGCCCGAGTCCAAGCAAATATCACAGAATAGACAAAAGTGGGAAAATGGATAAGCATGCTGCTAGAGCCATATCTGTCCAAGTCCAAAGACCACTACAGACTAGGCAAGAATGGGAAAACAGACAAGCATGCAGCCACAGCCGTGTCTGCCCGAGTCCAAGGAAATATCACAGAACAGACAAAAGTGGGAAAACGGACAAGCATGCTGCCACAGCCATGTCTGCCCGAGTCCAAAGAACAGTTACAGAGCCATCGGTATATATTAACATTACAAATGGGCAAAACCATTGAAAGTTTAACCTTTTCAGATTGGCTAGAAACTGTGATCCTACATTTTGAATTGCCCTTCTTAACAATCATTGGTACAGGTTTCAGTAAGGAGAGTCAGGAGGGTCTTCACTGGTCCAACAAATTTGTATTCATTAAATGCTAACAGAAAAAGATAAGAGTAGAAAATCTTTTGTGTTCTGTTTGATTGGCTTTACGTGAAAGTTTCCCTAAAAGATATTTTCCAAGATTATCTTGGCTATTGTCTTTATACCTCAGGGCCCAGTTGATGTGTCCTTGTGAGTCCTTGTGAGCCCAGCTCCAGCTGGGTCACATTCTCTATGCTCAAGGACAGGGAATAATGACCATAATATTATTTCCTAAATCACTGGAGGGTTCCCTCCCTGCTCCCTCTGCCAGGAATGAGGATCTGCTGTAGCCTTGCAGGGACCAGAGACTCCACCAGCTTCCCTCTGCCCTGAATACAGAAACAGAATCCTCCGGCACATCTCCGGCATCGGTGATTGGAGGTGCGGGAGGACAGCCTGGGGTGTGGACACCAGGGCAGTGGATGCAGGGGCAATCATTTGAGGAGGCGGCTGCACCGGCGAGTCTCAGAATCAGCAAGAGGCCTGTTAACACAGGCTTCTGGGCCTGCCCCAGAGTTCTGAATTATAAGGGCTGGGTGAGCTTGGGAGTGTGCACCTCTGTGTTTCTGAATGGGCCTGGGGCCCATGCTTTAAGAATGAGAGGGTCACAGCAATGGCAGATGAGGGTAGGGTGTGGAAGCTGAAGGTGTGGTGAAGGATATACTACAAATCAGATAGTTTATCCAAGCAAAGAAGGCCCATTTTTCTTCCTACTGCTTATTGCTTGCCTGCCATTGCCCAATCAAGCACGTTTCAATGGAAAGAGATATGAACAAGGCCCCTTAGTGAAAACATAAAAAAGAATAAAAAAGAAAACCCACAAACTTTTTGAATAATTCTAATTTCCGTATCAGTCCTTCGAAAAATTAGTTTACAGCAAACTCTTTGAAAATGCTTAGAGAACATATGAAATTAAGGTGAAAAGATATTCTATAAAACATGGAGGAGAGGAGGTATGAGGTAGGTATTATTACATAATAATAGAGAAATAAAATTTCCCTTACGTAGCTATAATGACTTTTTTATATAATTAAATTGGATGAGACTCCAGACAGGTTTTTTTCCCTACATATTTGTTGTTGTTGTTGTTGTTAGGTGTTATTGAGTCAGTTCCTACTCATAGCGACCCTGCGTACAATAGAACGGAACACTGACCAGTCTTGCACCATCCTCACAATCATTGCTATGTTTGGGCTCATTGTTGCAGCCCCTGTGTCAATCCATCTCATTGAGGCTCTTCTTTTTTGCTGACCCTCTACCTTTCAAAGCATGATGTCCTTCTCTAGGGACTGGTCTCTCCTGACAACATGTTCAAAGTACATGACACAAAGTTTTATCATCCTTGCTTCTAAGGAGCATTCTGTCTGTACTTCTTCCAAGGCAGGTTTATTCTTCTGGCAGTCCATGGTATATTCAATATTCTTCACCAATGCCATAATTTAAATGCTTCAATTCTTCTTTGGTCTTCCTTATTCACTGGCCAACTTTCACATGCATATGAGGTGATTGAAAATACCATGGCTTGGATCCAGCTCACCTTAGTCCTCAAAGTGACATCTTTGCTTTTGAACAATTTAAAGAGGTCTTTTGCAGCAAATTTGCCCAATGCAGTACATTCTCTGATTTCTTTTAATTGTACTTTAGATGGAGGTTTACAGAGCAGATTAGTTTCTCATTAAACAGTACACATATTGTTTTGTGACATTGGTTGCCAACTCCAGGACGTGTCAATACTCTCCCCTTCTCAAACTTGGGTTCCCCATTACCAGCTTTCCTGTCCCCTCCAGCCTTCTCGTCTTTGCCCGTATGCTGGTGTGACCATTTAGTCTTGTTTTATTTTATGGGCCTGTCTAATCTTTGGCTGAAGGGTGAATCTCAGGAATGACTTCAGTACTGAATTAAAAGGGTGTCCGGGGGCCATATTCTTGGGATTTCTCCAGTCTCTGTAAGGCCAGTAAGTGTGGTTTTTTTTTGTGAGTTAGAATTTTGTTCTACGTTTTTCTCCAGCTCTGTCCAGGACCTGCTATTGTGATCCCTGTCAGAGCAGTTGCTGGTGGTAGCTGGACACCACTAGTTGTGCTGGACCCAGTCTGGTGGAGGTTGTGGTGGTTGTGGTCCATTAGACCTTTGCACTAATCTTTCTCATGCGTCTTTGATACATTTTTTGTTTTCTTGACTGCTATTTCCATGGGCATTGATTGTGGATCCAACTAAAATGAAATCTTTGACAACTTCAGTATTTTCTCCTGTTTATCGGGATGTTGCTTATTGGTCCAGTTGTGAGAATTTTTGTTTGCTTTATGCAATCCATACTGAGGGTGATAGTTTTTGATCTTCGTCAATAAGTGCTTCAAGTCCTTTTTGCTTTCAGCAAACAAGGTTATGTCATCTGCATATAGCAGATTGTTAATGAGTCTCCACTGATGCTGTGTTCTGCTTCTTATAGTCTAGATTCTCAGATTATTTGCTCAGCATATAGATTGTATAAGTATGGTGAAAGGATACAACCCTGATGCACATCTTTCCTGATTTTAAACCATGCAGTATGCCCTTCTGTTTGAAAGATCGCCTCTTGGTCTATGTACAGGTTCCTCACAAGCACACTTAAGCGTTCTGAAATTTCCATTCTTCGCAATGTTATCCATAATTTGTTATTATCCACACAGTCTAATAATGCCTTTGCATAGTCAATAATACATAGGTAAATATCTTTCTGGTATTCTTTGTTTTCAGCCAGGATTCATCTGACATCAGCAATTCCGTGTTCCACATTCTCTTCTGAATCAGGCTTGCATTTCTGGCAGTTCCCTGTGGATGTACTGCTGCAACCGTTTTTGAATTATCTTCTGCAAAATTTTCTTGAGTGTGATAGTAATGATAATGTTCAATAAATTTCACATTCTATTGGATCATCTTTCTTTGGAATGAGCACAAATATGGATCTCTTCCAGTCAGTTGGCCAGGTAGCTGAATTCCAAGTTTATTGGCATAGACAAGCGAGCACTTTCAGCATTTCAACCATTTGTTGAACCATCTCAGTTGGTATTGAGGTCAATTCCTGGAGCCTTGTTTTCCACCAATCCCTTCAGTGCAGCTTGGACTTCTTCCTTCAATACCATTGGTTCTTGATCATACGCTACCTTCTGAAACCGTTGAATGTCGGCCAGTTCTTTTTGGTACAATAATTCTGTGTATTCCTTTCATCTTTTACATACTAGGATTTTAAAATCACTATCTTGAGTGTATAGATTAAAATGAATAAATGTGTTTGCCTTAGCTGGATTTGTCCTGGCAAGAGGAACACTGATCAGCTACATATTTTTCTCCACTGAACACAGCCTGAAAAACCCCTCTTGGATTCTGCTTTTTAAATCAATGGATGTAAAAAGATCTTTATGTTGTTGCTTTCCTGAGGCAATAAAAAGGCAATGAAAAAGAATTAGAAGAAAAGATTATTCTAAAATGTAACTTTCAGATATTTTACAATTTAGGAGAATCTCGACAATTCTAGGGACAGCGTGTTGTCAGTTGCTTCTGACTGCACCTGGCACTACTGTTGGAGTGTTGGAGATCCTGCTCCCTCCCTGTTCATGCCAGTGGCAAAACAGCACAGATAGTTTTCCATGGTGGTGTCCTGATTGATTTTAAAGGAAGCCACTCTGGGTGTTTCAATTTCAAGCCCTAAACAGGAAGGGCTGCATTTTCAGTTGTCCCATTGCTGTTGGGCCCCTTAAAATAATAGTAGGGAATAAAAACGTTTACGATACTATACTTTAAATAGGACTACTCAATGCAGCTATGTCCTCTTGGCTAATCCAGGCTGTCCTAGTCTTGTTATGTCCGCACAGAGCCTGGTAGGAAGAGCAGGCTCTGTAGTCAGACCCACCCGCATTTAAGACCCAGCTTTACCAAGTGTGACTTGGGTGAACTGTGCACAGTCTAATTGTCTCTAGAGGGGAGATGGCTCCTGAGTCCAGTTGAATGCAGGTAAAGATGCTGAATGAACACGTGACAGCACATGCTGCAGCCCATACGCACTAGAGCTCAATAGTTTATTTTACTTTATTTTTCTTAAAGTTGAATCTGGTTTTCACCCTATATATACCAATTAATACTCAGAAGAAAGCCAAAAATACACTTTTTATCTAATGAAAACATTATTTTAACCCTGTCTATTAGAAAGAGGTACTCCTTCTTCTCCCATTAGTTTCTCTTACTTACTCCTTGACACAGTTTAATATAAAATCACCTAACATGGATATATTCAGAAAATCAATGCAATTATCATAGTGAATTAACTTAAAGCATGTAGAGCATGCCATAAGCGTTATTGTCTTATCCAAAATAATGCATAAAGCTGTGAGTGAGAATGTGTTTCCTCAGATTTATAAACAACTAAAATATACAGATATGTCTTTATCATCCAGTGAGTTTGAAAAAGTCTTTGAAACTGTTAATGTTCTCTATAATGTATTTGTATAATGTACACACTTACCTAAAAGCATAAATAATTTTGAAATCAGAAAATAAGTAAATATTAAAAATATCAAAGGGTCCTATGTTTATGCTTCTCTCCCATTGGTTCCCAAAGCTTGACTCACAGTGTTCTGTTCTCTTCCTACGCACTTTACCTACTGCCCAAGTCTACTTCAAAGACTAGGTAAATTTAAAAACCAAAGTAACTTTAATTCCGTCAGGAGGATTAAAAAAAATATTACTGAAGAGAAATATTTTGAGGCAGAGTTGAAGAGAAAGACTTGAAGAGCAGATTTTATTAATTTTTAAATTTATTTTATTTGCAAATGCAATTACTGCTGATATCCATGAATTCTGCCCATCAAAATCCTCACCTGTGGCTGGACACTTTACACAAAGGCAATAAATTAGGCATCATTTATTGATCTTTTTGTTGAAACTGAAAAAAGTGCATTGCTGCCATACACCAATAACTTCAGGGGTCTTCCAAAAGGATCAGTGAGTCTTTATTTATTTAAGTACCAGAAAACTCAAGGCAAAGAAAGTATGAATGGCAGTACCAGCCTCTGCCCACTATCAAGGGACAACTTGCTTTCCTGGGAAGGGCCTGGACTCTACCTTTGGACCACATAATTTACTCCAACTTTCTCCCAAGTCAAGCATACCCTTCAAAAGTAGAACTGAGCTAAACAGTGAAAGGAAAGCCACCAGGGGCTTCACATTCAATGCCCCTCAGTTGCCCATCTTGGCTCTTTCCCAGCCGTAAAATCACTGAGTAATCCAATGAAGCATAATCTTTACCATTTCCAAAAAGAAAGGCAAATGAGACATGTACTTACTATGTAACTTTATTTTAATCTCTTAGCCATTGTGGGAGTGGAAGGGGGAGGAGTGGGTTTTTAGACACCAAAAAAAAAAAACCAAACCCATTGCGGTCGAGTCGATTCCGACTCATAGCGACTCTAAAAAACAGAGTAGAACTGCCCCATAGGGGTTCTAAGGAGCAGCTGGTGGATTTGAACTGCTGACCTTTTGATTAGCAGCTAAGCTAGTAACCACTACACCACCAGAGCTTTTAGATTAGCCACTGGTTAACATCATCAACCATGGATCCCACCTAACAAAGACTTGGCTCCAGGCCCCAACGTAACACAGCTAATTTATCATGGAGAGCATCAGATTAGAGATACACTCAGGAAACCATACGAAAACTTCAGCATCGGCCAAAGGAGGTTTTGATATTCAGTAGCCACAAGATTGTATTTCTTCAAGTAATAAATAAACACTCAGATGACTGAAAAGAAATTTAAGAGGTTCATGTTTCTGGCATTCTGTTTAATTCATTTGCTACTTTTCTTTTTTTTCCTAAATACATGAAAGAAGAACCCAGGAAACTGCACTTCACACCACCAAAACACCATGGGCTAATAACCACACTGACTAATTTGTTCCCCAGTGGATTGTTCATGCCAGCACGTGGGGAAAGGATGGGAGACTTTGGTTCAAGTGGATCTTAAGAAGTTCCGAAAGTGACAACCTGAGGAATGGTGTAGAAACATTCAAGTAATTTTGATCCAAACCTGGACCTCTTTAAGTAGGAATAATCTGATGTGACCTCAGCTCAAGGCTGAGTCCTTGATGAATGAGGAAAAACTATGGAAGAATCATAGTGGATTAACTTAAAGTGTGTAGAGTATGCCATAAGCATTATTGTCTTATCCAAAATAATTCATAAAGCTGTGAGTCAGAAAGGCCCAACTCAGAACCATATAGTTATTTGATAAGCCATCATGTCTATGCAAACATGAGATATGGAAATGTCTCATCCTACTTTTTCATCCAGGACAAGAACTGGCAGAGAAATCTCAAAGGAGAGCTTTGGCTTTCTGTCTAGTGATAGTGTATCTTTCTCTAATGGCAAAATAGCATAATTTAAGGAGAAATATTTTCTTAACACATGACACCAATGGCAGCTTCTGTACATGTTAAGATATTATTTCAATTCATAAGCATTTGTTGATTCCCCAATAAATAAATGCTTTGTTTTACTTTATATTTTTGTACACTCCAAAAATGCTGTAATATTAATAGTTTCCTAAACAAACAAAGGAGCCCTGGTGGCACAGTGGTTAAGAGCTTTGCTGCTAATCAAAAGGTCAGTAGTTCGAATCCACTAGCTGCTCCTTGGAAACCCTACGGGGCAGTTCTTCTCTGTCCTATAGGGTTGCTATGAGTCAGAATCGACTCAACGGCAACGGTTTTGGTTTGGTTTTTGATAAACAAATGAAACTCTTGCCCATTCTGTACCCACTGCCTTTAATGACCATCTTACTCTTATCTACCTGGCTAATTCCAACATATTCTTGAAATCTCAGTTCAACCATTGCTTCCTCTAAGAAGCCTCCCCTGACTTTCTCAGACCTACATAAGTGTTCCTTATAGATATTCTTAGTGCACTTTGTAAGTAATAGACATGATAATTGTCTATGTGGCTATCTCATCACTAGATGATAAATTTTTGAAGGGTAGAGACTGATATTAGAATTTTATTTCTCAGTGTCTTGCATATTCCTAGATCCTAATAGGTGAGCAGAAATTTTTTATTGACATTACCACCGATCTATTATTTATTTAGTGTTTTTTCATCCCCACCCCTCCCCTCCCTCATAATCATCAAAGATTGTTTTGTTTTTTTTTTTGTGTATAAAGCTTTTCACGAGTTTTTATGTAGTGGTCTCATACAGTATTTGTCCTTTTTTGATTGACTTATTTCACTCAGCACAATGCCCCCCAGATTCATCCATGTTGTGAGATATTTTGCAGATTCATCATTGTTCTTTATCGTTCTGTAATACTCCATTATGTGTATGTACCATAGTCTGTTTATCCATTTATCTGTTGATGGGCATCTAGGTTGTTTCCATCTTTTTGCTATTGTGAACAATGCTGTAGTGAACATGGGTGTGCATATGTCTATCCGTGTGACGGCTCTTATTTCTCTAGGATATATTCCTATGAGTGAGATTGCTGGATCATATGGACAGAGCTGGAGAAAATTGTAGAACAAAATTCTAACTCACAAAAAAAGACCAGAACTTACTGGCCTGAAAGAGACTAGAGAAACCCCGAGAGTATGGCCCCCGGACATGCTTTTAGCTCAGTAATGAAGTCACTCCTGAGGTTCACCCTTCAGCCAAAGATTAGACAGGCCCATAAAACAAAATGAGACTAAACGGGCACACCAGTCCAGGAGCAAGGATGAGAAGGCAGGAGGGGACAGGAAGGCTGGTAATAGGGGACCCAAGGTCCATAAGGGAGAGTGTTGGCATGTTGTGGAGTTGATAACCAATGTCTCAAAACAGTATGTATTCTAATTGTTTAATGAGAAGTTGGTTTGTTCTGTAAATCTTCATTTCATCTAAAGCACAATAATATAAATATAATATTTACTGATACATAGATTCTAGTCACTATGTTTCTGGTGTGTGTGTGTGTGTGTATGTGTGTGTTAAACAGAAGCACCACCATTGTGTAGAGTCCTTTAGGCTGACGGCCTAGATGCATTGTTCAGTCTTTGAAAATCCCTATTTGGAACATTAGAAACATCTGGAGAAACAACATTTCCATGCTGCAATAAAGATATGTTGTCATTTCTGTTGCTTATTTTAGATTTATCCCACAGCCTAATGAGAGAATTTTGCCCGAAGCAAGTTTATAGAGTACATAGCTAAAAGCACACATGCACATACAAAAACAACAAAATATCCCCAAGGCTTTAGAAAGCTGACTTTGTAGTATTCTACCTGAGGTTTCCTTAACTGTCCCTCAAACTATGCCTGCTTCATCCCAAGGTGTGGACTCTTGGTAGAATACTTAATGCAGACTTTAGGTTCTAATATAACCATGTCACCCCAAACAGGTACAAAATTTATTGATTTTCCTTCTACAAAATTGAAACATAATAATGGTTATGTCTATGCATAATAATGCATGTATTTTGCCTGAAAGTTTAGATCTCAGTCAAGGTCCCTGGGAGGTGCAGTTTGCTCTTGGCTGCTAACTGAAGGATTAGTGGTTGGTGATTCAGACCCATCCCGAGGCCCTTGGAAGAAAGGCCTGGTGATTTACTTCTGTAAGATTACAGCCATTGAAAAACTTATGGGGCAGTTCTACTCTGAAATGTGGAGTCGCGTGATTTGGACTTGACCATAATAGGTTTGGTTTTGCTGTTTTTGGTTTTTAAGGCCTGTGCCTTTCAGTATATTTTCCCAAATTTTCTAATCCCTTTCTCTCATTAAGGGGTTGTGAGGAATTTTTACAGAAGTGCATCTCATTGGAGCAGCCTCCGGTGTAAGCTCCCTCACCATGTGGGCAGCCATCACAACAACTAACATCACTGAATTCTGTGACTCTAGGTCCTTTGCCCAGGACAGCCTGGTGCTTCAGCTGAGAATGCCCAGCTAATGAACTACTCAGGGAGTTTCTAAATAAACTCACAAGACTGCCCTCATTTCTCTTACTTTCTGTCCAGATGCTTCAGTGATCTCCCCACAAGAGGGAGGCCTTTAGATTGGTCATTTTTCCATTGTACTTGTGTGAAAAAAAATCAGGCAGTTTGCTCCTTGGATTTCATACTCAAGTTTGAATATGTGGTTTCATTCCCAAAATATTATAAGAAACTCAGAAGCAGCAAAGCCAGGGATAAAAAAAAGCTAACACTGAGATTCAGTCTTGAACATCCACAAATATTTCTAGAATCTCCCCACCTCCCCTTTTTTTTAATGTCAAGGAAACCCTTCTTCAAAGGAAAGCTTAGTCACCAAAGAGCCAGATATGTAAAAGAAATGAAAAAGAAGGACTCTCTCTGCTTGAAACAGGCATGAATCCTGCCTCTTTGCTTCTTTTCAAAGCTCCTCCAACAGGCTCATTGAGCAAGTCTGAAAACTAGCGCCTAGTTCCTAAACTGTGTTCCAGAAAATAGAAAATATGAGTCTTTCAGATGTTTTCCCCAAGACTCCCCTAGTCAAGTCTGCTACATCTTCTTCTTGCAGTTTCAAAGTTTACTTTAACCTATTAAAGACTCCAGGAGGATCTTACACTGAAGAATTCATTTTACTTGCCTTTGAATATATATAACTATCCTATGGGATCCGTTAGGTCACAGGAACTGCCATACATTCTGTAGAATACCGACCCCTCTCATTTCCCCATGTACTCTTACAACACAATTACTAGGGGAAACAGCATTTATCTCTTTGGGGAGAGGGTGTTGAATAGGGTCCTCAAAGACGGGAAAGGATGTGAGCAGGCCAGAGGAACTTAGTAGGGCCGGAGTGAGGGTAGAAAAAAAAAAGAATACAAAGAAAAGTAGGGGTTAGAATTTATGGTGATTTGAGTTTCCAACAAAAATGTTACTCAGAGCAAACATTACTCCCTTTTTTCTCTACGTAGACCAAGAATTTAACTGAGAAACTCTTTGGCACTCTTCCAGTCCTCTAAACTCCCTCATGAACCACTTTGAAAACTCTAAGTTATATTGAGAAAGTATATCAGCCAAAGGATATGTGTCTCTGTCTGTCCTGAAAGGAAAATATTTCTCAAATAAAGTATATACCAGTCTATTTCTGGTTCTAAAATGTCATCAAATTCCTTACAGATATATAACTTAAATAATTTCTACAGAATGACAGAAAGGACAAAGAGTAAAAAATTCTCTACAGAGTTTCATTATGTAACTCATAGAGATCATGCTAAATGTATAAATATAAATTAAACAAAATGATACTCTTTTCCCTGCCTGTCAAAGTAGATTAACAACTCTCTTTTTTTTCTTCTTCTTTTGAGATTTCTATTTTTTAGTAGGAATACATCAAATACTTTGGAGAAAGAGGTAAACCTAAACCTGACTTTGTGCCATGACCAGAGCCATCAGCTGTCCCTGTACTCTCCACCACGCTGAAAATTTCCACTCACTGTGGGTGGCTGATTGCACATTCCTTTGACCTCTGAACGTGGAGCTTGGGACACTCACAAAGGTAGGGGCTGACTGGCCACCTGTCTGTGGTCTCCACAGTCCTGCCCCAGGAAGACCGTGAGCCTGAGGGTGTTTGCTACCTGCAGGGCCTGAGGAGGACAGAAGACCACTTCCAGTGAAAGATTTAAAGAAAATATAAATAAATAAGTAAATTAAAAAAAAACAAAAAAACAAAAAACAAACTTCATACACCAAAGCTTGTCCTCAGAAGCAAATGGAAAAGATTTAATTTGTCTTTTTCCCATCAGGCCTGTATCTTTTAGAAGGTAAAAGATAAATTATTTAAGTGCATATATTTGTAAGGGATTTGATGACATTTTAGAACTACAAATAGACTATTTGGTAAATATTTAGATTCATTCAAGAAATTCTTTTTTTATCTTCTAAAAAACAAAAAAATGTGGGCCAGAGAGAAACACACTAAAATCCAATTGTAAAAGCAAGTGCTTCAGTGGTGGTTTCACCATCATATTTTCAAAATGAAGTGTAAGGGAGTTCCCAGGAAATACTCAAGCTCCATCTTACTCGGAGGTTCTTCTCTAAACCTATATTTTTTGTGAGAAAAATAATCAGAAGTGAATGATGTGCATAAATCACCTCTACTTATTACTTTGAAACAAACCACTAAAATTTGTTTCCTGAAGATTCTTGTTGTTAACTCTTACTAATCAGTTTTTAAAGGACTATTGTTCTTACATACTTAAGTAGCTCTTTTAGGAAACTGTTATTTATGAATAAATCTTAGTATCTTGCCAGAGATGAACAGAGTGGGCATATTTCCTTTGTAACCCTTTGCTTTGAAAGGTATCCTCCAAGTCCTGCTGTGAACATATTGCTTTCGAAACATACAAGCTGGCTCCAGATAGCGTCTTTAACCTTTTTATGTTAAGAGGAGCAAAACTCAACTTCACAGATAAATCTACCATTATTATCATTTTTCTCATCTACACTCTAATTCTGAGAAAATCTTTGAGAAATTTCCTAAAATTTTCAAATAGCATGATTTTCATTAGGGCATTAGAAGTTTTGAGGTTGACCTCTATTTCATTTATCATTTTAAGCATGAGCTCTCTGTGAAACACTGATAATAAGAAACTGCACATTAGATTGTATATTAATCTCTACAAAGTAAGAATATTGTAAAAGTTCACTATAATAATATAACAACTGAATTTCTGTCTCACAAATCTTTAAAAAGGAAGTTGACTTGTACCTTCGTTTTCTATAGAAACAGACCACTGTGTCCATGCTGACAATTTTCATCCTAAGTTAACAATTTATGGTTTACCTAATGGGAAGAATTATATAACTCATGGCTGCTTTTATTATTTACAATGTGCATTTTTTCAATATAAATTATTTATTTTCCTTTGTACACAGATACTGCAAGATAGTAGACTTCTGCATATACTTTATTATTTTCATTTAATTTTGAATTATACATCTCTATGAATAAGTAGCTTAAAAACTTGTCCTTGACAAAAATAAAGAAAAAAAGTGATGGAATTCTGAAAGGTCAATACCTTTGCAAACATTAACTGAACACTGACATGATTCATATTTGTAAAAGAATTTCTCTGATAATGACTCCAAGTCTACAGAGACTCCCTGGCCTTGCTTCTGCAATCTAGTCTGGATCTGTATGTTTGTATTAAGCAGGCCTTGCTTTCTTCCCAATACCTCTGACATCTAAAGGTGAGTAGAAGAGACTTCCTAAGCTGAGCATAGAGGAACTTCTGAGAGAGGAAGTCCTCGACTCTGAGATGGCCCCACCATTAGGCATGCAGTTGTTGCCTGCAGAGCTTTAGAACACAAGAAGCTCTTAACCCCAGAGACCTGCCAACCAAGAGTAATGGACCAGCATGTGCCACGGTGACCAGAAAGTGGAACAAATAAAATTATCCATCCTCTGAGTCAGTGATTGTCCTTGCCCACCTCGTGATCCCATGAGTCCTGGAGGGCTTTTGATGCTTACAATGAACACGTTGTTTTCCAGGCTCTTTTTCAACTCCCTGTGGGAGAGATACCACAGATGGAATAAAGCCATGTTATTGATTACATTCACGGCATTTCCACTCAGAGATTCTAACAGAGGATCTTTTAACAATTCTCTAGAAAAAAGCAAAAAAAAAAAACGTAAATGTGATTAGAAATGTTGGTTTCAAGCTAGGGTCTTTGTCCCATGTCAGCAGGCCCCAGTGAGGACTGGGAGACAAGACACATGTCAAACTGTGATGGGTGAGCCAGGGCCTCCTGCACAGGTGTTATGGTGGTTTGCCTGCACGCAGTACACTGCGGTTCTCCAGTCCTACATTTTGCATTGCCAAATACAGTCATATGCCTCATCTAGAAGTAACTTAGTAACCCGCCTCAAAGGGAAATATCTGCTTTACCCCCTGCTCTCGTGCAGTGGCAGTGGCTGTCCCTCTTCTTGAATTCCATTGGAAGCTTGATTTTTTTTTTTTTTTGAGTTTATAAACCAAACGTCTGTTTTCCCAGGTGCTTACCTGCACATGGGCCCATAAGCATTGCAGATGCAGGGACTATCCCCGGGAAGCACGTCATGTCAGCACCCAGCACCAAAAGGGCATCGATGAATACAGGTGGATTGCGATTTATGAACCTGCAGAGTTTAAGAATAATAAAATCTCATCCATCTATCCTCCCAAATATCCACACTCCTGACTCATATGAATGAGTTCAATTTATGACATACTAGGCACTCTCTACACTGATCTCACATGAACACCTGATAAGGCTCCATTTCCCCGCCATGGACTTAGCTTAAAAATAAATGTACAACAAAGCACATAACAATATCAGCACAAGACAGAATTTCCTTTTATCCACTAATGTAGGTTACTGGATTCTTCCAGCAGTGTGTGTGTGTTTGTGTGTGTGTGCATGTGTGTGTCTATGTCATGTATTGATAAGGCATGCAGTTGCAGACCATAAAGTCTTCAACGACATTTTCTCTATTTATTTACTCATTTATTCATCTACTCAACATATATGCATCGAATGCCTACGTCACAATAAAAGAAACACTGTCCACAGTGCTTTAACATCATTTATTTAATTCTCATGAGAATTCTGTGGGGTGGAGGTTGTTTTGTTTTACAGAAGAGAAAATTTCCCAGGGTCACAGAGTGAGAAACTGGAGGAAGCGGTGGAGCTAGAGCCCAGCTCTCAGCACAATCGATTCCTGCTGCCTCCTCCTGCCATAGGTACTTGAGAAGCCACAGCACCCAAATCAGGCAAACTCCCCGCCCCTGGAGACCACAGCCACTGAGTCAGTCTCAGGCTTTGATCTCCTTTCCTCAAGAAGGGACTCAAACACAAGGGACACTTCCAGGGGTCTCCCTCCCTTTGCAACAGTTCACATGTTTAATGTGAATACTATAATTGTGTATATAGATATTAAAAATATTTGCTTTTACCATGCAAACTACCAAAAGTACAGCTCTTGGGGTGGGTGGCACACAGAGGAGGCAGGCTCCAGGAGGCACGGCCAGCACCTGGCAGGGTGGAAAGTGGCCATCTTACCCAAAGGGAGCACACATTTAGGGAAAGAGCCAGGCCGCACTGCTCTAAGACTTCTAGAGCAAATCTGTCCTCCTGGAGTAACCTGGGGATGTGCTTATGAGGGAAGCCTGCAGGAATATCTGCTGCCTGCCCTTCCCATACACCTACCCACAAGCAGCTTCCGCAGGGGAAATTGTACACATCTAGTTATGTAGGCTTAAACAAAGAACATCTGGAAGCAGCCCTAGGATTTGTTGTCTAAAGGAATCAACAAGTCAAGTCAGGGTCAGAGGAGGAGCAGAGTCCCATATCAGAGGCTGCAAGGAGAGCTCATTCAGTTCTAGGAAAAGCTTTCCAGTGACTGCTACACAGAGACAGCTCGACTTCCGTGGGGCCGTGAAACTCTTCCAAACACAACTTAGAGTTCCCCGCTGCCTGGAAAATAGCCGCACACCTTCACCTGCATGATGGCCCTCTGTGGTTGGGTCTACTCATGTCTTGGGTCTTACCATGCTTCTCCAGCCTTCCTACCAGCAACACCAGACTGCACATCCACGCACTGTCTTCCCAGCTCCCGGCCCCCATGCAGTCTCCTATTTGGCTTTCTTCACCTCCTTGTCATTTTCCTCGTCCTCCTCAGGGCAAGGCAAGTTTCCCTGGGGGCTCACACGCCCCTGTGCCTCGGGCTGTGTGTCCACACCCACTGTGGCTGCAGGGCCACCTCCTCGTTGAAAAACAGATGGTGTCTCACTTTTATTTTTTCCTCTGTAGTAGCACAGATCGTGGTACATAATAGGCACAAATGTTTGTTGAATGGATGAGATATGAATTTTAAAATGTAAGACAAATTTTTAATCTTAGTCTTACAGCACTAATTTGAGGACTTTTTTGGGTTTATCGAAATTAATACCATATATTGTCTCATAATAGTGCTACTTTCATACAGAATTATGTAACTAAACATGATAGGAATTTCCATTGAGCACATCACCCATTTATAGAATGTTACCTAGCTTTTATTCACATATTTAAGGGGATGCATGCAGAATTAATCATGTGACCTTTGTGGACTATGTAAGGTGCTGTTGCCCCAGTAGGCCCAGTTGCAAAGTGAAAATCATATTTCAACTAAATCCAGTCTACAGGAATACAGAAAAATAACCCAAAATCTTGGAATTCATCTGACCCTTTGTGTTATGATACTAAATAATGGAAAGAGTTAGCTTTCAGAATTACAGCAATTTTATTTATAGTAAATATTACAATCATAATAGTCCTTAATATTTCATGGAGATGGGATTAGAATAGAATATGATTTTTACAGGAAAATAATGTGATGATGCAGATCACAAGCCCATCTGTGATATGGAGCTGCTTTGGAGGTGCTCACTTTCGTAACTATTAAACAATCTACTGGGAAAAATCTTGAAAATTGCAGAGTAACATGTATTAGATGATCTTAATTAAAAAAATAGAAAAGAACAAATACGCATGTCTCTGTGTACACACACACACATACACACATGTGTGTTTGAAAGAGCCCTATGGAAGGCTACTTACCAAATGCTTTAGGATATGGAGTGGGATTGGAGAAAGAGGGAGATTAGTAATTTATTCCTTATAAACACTTTGTATTGTTTAATTTATTACTGCAAGCATGTGTTACTTTTGTTATTTAAATTATTCAATAAAATGAATTCAAACACTATTAATCTTATGGGATAGAAAACATTAGAAACAAGCACAACAGGTTGGGGCAGAGTTAAAGTTTGAGATGAGAATTAGTATCCTTGAACTCCTAAAAGAAAAATGTTTTGTGTCTGTATGTGTAAATGCATGTGTGATACAGATCCACCAGGCCCATAGACTGTTCTTTTATACCATTTCACAGTGTACAGCCTAGAGCTTGCAAACATGTTCCCGAAGGACCTCTGTCCAGAATCAGAAGCTGCAGTCTGCTGCTTGTCAGGACCGTCATCTCTGAACATCAGACCCTGGAAAACAGCTCACGATGTTATGGAAAATTCTGATTGCCTGGACTTAGCCATGAAACTGCCACTCAGTCTAAAGGAAATCGAACTGGACTGCTACCTATGCAACAATTCCAAAACAAAGAAGAGCATATTATATTCAGGCTATTCCATTTGCTGTATGTTATCCTTCAGAGTAAGAATTTGCTTGAGGAGAAGCTCAAAACCAAGGCTAAAATGAAGTTTAATTATCTGTGGTTATAAATTATCAGTTGAGTAGTCCAAAACAGGTTTTGTGGATCCCCAAGGACTGTGGTTCTAGAATATTTTTATGTAAACTTTTCTTATCGTTATAATCTAAAAATATATTTTATCAGGTATAAAATTTTCTCTGACAGTGAAAACTTTGGATTGAGAGATATATTCCCAGGAAAAAATATTAGTTTCTTAAAGTGAATTACTCTCAAATCAGTTACTTAAGTAATTATTCTCAAATTAGGTTCCTGGCCCCTGGGGGTCGACAAACCAAGGGTTACTCAAAGTTTTTCCTTCAAAAGGAAAAACTTGGACAATATCCAAGTTTTGAAAAATATTGGAACACTAAGTATCACCTTAATTATGTATTCAGCAAGAAGCCCCCTAAAGCTGAAAAGAAATATAATAAATAATTAACAGTGACTATTTCCAAAGGACATCATGGTTGATTTGTTTTATTCTATATACTTTTCATATTTTAATTCTGTAAAGTATGTATGATTTACCTTTATTCCAAGAAAACAAAAACAATCAAACAAAAAAACTTCTTTTTAAAGATCAACTACCTATGAACAACACTGCAAATGACAATCTGAATTTAGCAATAAAGCAAAATCTAAAGTGATTTTCCACTAATGTGAAAAACTTTTGAGAAATCAATATTTTTGGATCAGGTTTCTAAATTTCTATGATTTATATTTTCCTATAAATAGATATAGACCTGAAATTATTTTCAGAGGAGAGTTTTCAAAGAAAATATGTTGGGTTATTTAGAGAAAACACAACAAATACAAAATCTCCAGCACATTCATAGCCTACCATAGCTAAAGGGTAATAGTCCTGATGTCTGGGTTATGCTCCACAATAACCAGGGCAGAGGAAGCGATGGAGGGGCAAGTAGGTAAGAACATAAATGAAAGAAAATGGTCAAAGCATTGAAAATTGTTAAAGTTGCATAATGGGAAAACCAGGTTTATTTTACTATTCTTTCTACTTTTGCATATATTTGAAATTTTTCATAATAAGGATTTAAAAAAAAACCCCACAAAACCAAACAAAAATAACCACACAATGAGACACTATTATCCATCTATCAGATGGCTAACATTAAGAAGGACTGCCATACCCTGAGAATTCCCAAACAAGTAAAGTTCACCTAGGAGTCAATCAAACACTCTTTACAGTTTGCAAAGGAACATAAAAACTCTTTATAATTCTTGTCTTTTTTTTTTCTTCCAGATATCTCTGTCAAAGAGAAAGCAGATGTGGAAGACAGAGGGATAGGGAGTGGGGCACGAAGCATGTATTTTTCCCAAACATGAATTGGATAAAAACTTCATGGGTTTATTCTAAATTCCACAACTGAAATCTTTGACATTCATGTTTAAGTAGTATGTGCAGTTTTATTTAGAGATCACATTTGTGTGTGTGTGTTTAGCCATGTGAAACACATATCCTATGATCTTTTCTAGATATTATAAACTTCCTTAGACCACAAACTAAATAAGACTAGGCCAAAACTTGCATATAAACATGCACCACTGATGTAACTATTACTTTAACAGCGCAAACTTCTGATATTATTATCAGAGCATTTACACCATGGATCTCTAAGATTAGCATGTCATTTAGGACTTTTATACTTCTAAACAATGCAGTATGACTCACTGTTGAGCAATGAAAATTTTTATATTTTTTTTAGTCCACTTACCTAAACTGTAATAGAGTTACCAAAGTTCACTGTATTTGTTTTCTATTTAAAGACTATTGCCCAAGAAACAAAAGAGATGACAGTCTAATGCTATGTCATTACAATTCTGAAGTTCTAGTGTAATTACAGTATGTTATGATCATTCTGGAGTCCTGTGGGACAGTTCTACTCTGTCCTCTAGGGTCACTATGATTCGGAATCCACTTGATGGCAATGGGTTTAGTTTTGGTTTGGAGCTCTGTTGGCACAGTGGTCAAGAGCTAAGGCTGCTGATCAACAGGTTGGTAGTTTGAATCCACCAGTGGCTCTTGGAATCCCTATGGGGCAGTTCTACTCTGTCCTATAGGGTCCCTATGAGTTAGAACTGACTCGACTGCAATGGGTTTGTTTGTTTATGATCATTCTGAGGAGCCCTGATGGTGCAGTGGTTAAGCGCTCAGCTGCTAAAGGAAAGGTTAGTGTTTCAAACCCACAAGCTGCTCCACAGGGGAAAGATGTGGCAGTCTGCTTCAGTAAGGATTTACAGACTTGGAAACCCTACGGGGCAGTTCTACTCTGTCCTGTAGGATTGCTATGAGTCAGAGTCCATCTGATGGCAATGGGTTTGATTTGGATGGATGATCATTCTGGAACTGGAAATTTATATTGCATTATGATGAGAAAATATTCTTTGAGTCAATAATCATGACCAGTACTCTCCAGTCCTCTAAGTTTAAAATTTTATATACAGGCTTTATTTTCACAATCTTAAAAAATATACATAAAAACACAGAGATACCTTCAAATAAAAGTGTACTGAAATAAAACACTGAAGAGTGCAAAAACATATAGAGATGTAGATGTAAATAATGATATTATAGGTATAGATTATAAAGATAGAGATAGGATCACAGAGTATCAACGTCTGTAACCATCACTAGATCAAGGACCACAGCAGTGCTAAAAGCCCAGAATGTGTCACTGTGCTTTGCGCAATCATTTTGCATGGACTTAGCACCCTTGTCGAAAATGTTGATCAGCCTGTGGTTTGCAGACCCACAAGAGCCAGGAACCTAATCTGACAGTAATTTCTTAAGAAATCAAACTTTTATTCTGTGAATACTTCTTCAATTGTAATTTATCACTGCAAAAGAGAAGTTCTTATGACTGAATTTTCCAGTTTCTCAGTGTGGATGCAATTAAATTCTCTCGCTCCTGATTTCCAAAGCCCCCGGTAGGCTGCAAATAGGATAAACTATGTCTTGAAGTTTTCAGAGACATAATTGAAAGTACATTAGTATGAGTTGTGACTGAGGTGTGAGACTGTATTTAAATTTACATACCCAAGTGATTGCTGCTCCTTTAAATTGGCCGCTGTGGGAAGCTTAAAAAAAACAAACCAAACCCAGTGCAGTGAAGTTGATTCTGACTCATAGCAACCTTATAGGTCAGAGCAGAACCGCCCCATAGGGTTTCCAAGGAGCCCCTGGTGGGTTCGAACTGCTGACATTTTGGTTAGCAGCTATAGCTCTTAACCACTACGCCACCAGGGTTTCCATCAGAAGCTTAGGTGGTTACAGAAGGGGGAAAGAGTCAATTAAATAACTATACTTACAGTCTTCTATAGTGAGCACTGGAAAAACCTGCCCACCTGACTTCACTCCCACATCACCTCCTTCCAAGCACCTTCCACAGTCTTTCTACAAAAGGTAAATCTAATCCCATTGCTCCCCTGGGAACATCTTTCAATGGTTTCCCTCTCCTGCAGGCTCAGGTCAGAGTACATTTGCCTGGCCACAATGCCTCTTTTGCATGCATCACCAAGACAGTTTTTCATTCAAAGCTCACTGCATAAAATATTTACTAAATGTTTGACCCTGTTGTAAGCCAATTACAAATTTTAACTCATTTGATCTTCATAACAACCTTGTGAGATAGGAATCGTTACTCATATTCACCTGCTTACAGATGATGAAATTGAAGTGCAAAGAAAAGCTCCTTGCCCAAAACCACAGCTGGCCGGCTCATACAGCACATGGTGGGTGGGTGATTGGGGAAACTCTGGGGTCCACCTTGTAGGTGTCTTGTAGGTGGACCACTGCCATCTGCTCGGCCCTCATGTGTCCACCTGTGCTGCAGAACTGGGCTGTTGGTCCTGCCCTGCAGGTTGCTGTCTTTCCTCCGTTGGCATCTCATACTAGTTCTCTCCTGGCATTATGACCTTCACCCTCCTGGGGTGATCTTTTGTTTGCCTTTGTTTCCCTTCGTGCCTCCATTGTACTTTGTACTTATTGCTGTTGATAGGTGCTGTCGAGTCAGTTCTTACTCATAGCAACCCTATGTATAACAGAAAGAAACACTGCTGGGTCCTGCACCATCCTCACAACTGTTGTTATGCTTAAGCCCATTCTTGCAGCCACTGGGTCAATCCATCTCTTTGAAGGCCTTTCTCTTTTTCACTGACCCTCTACTTTACCAAGCATGGTGTCCTTCTCCAGGGACTGGTCCTTCATGATAACATGTCCAAAGTACACAAGACAAAGTCTCGTCATCCTTGCTTCTAAGGAGCATTCTGACTCTACTTCTTCCGAGACAGATTTGTTTATTATTCTGGCAATCCATGGTATATTTAATACTCTTCGCCAACACCACAATTCAAAAGTGTCAGTTCTTCTTTGGTCTTCCTTATTCATTGTCCAGCTTTTGCATGAATATTAGGAGATTGAAAATACCATGGCTTGCGTCAGGGGCACCTTAGTCCTCAAAGTGACATCTTTGCTTTTTAACACTTTAAAGAGGTCTTTTGCAGCAGATTTGCCCAATGCAACATGTTGTTTGATTTCCTGACCACTTCTTCAGTGGGTGTTGTCTGTACATCCAAGTAAAATGAAATACTTGACAACTTCAATATTTTCTCTGTTTATCATGATGCTGCTTATTGGTCCAGTTGTGAGGATTTTTGTTTTCTTCATGTTGAGGTGCAATCCATACTTTATGCTTACTTCTTTTTTTAACTCACATTTTTATAAAATCAACATTTTCTGCATATGTCTCTCTTCCTAGAATGGGGATTTCTTGAGGGATAAAGTGAAATCTTATTTATCTTTTTATCTCAGAGTCTAACATGGTGTTTGGATAGTATTAGATATTCAATAAATATTTGTTGATAAATTTGAAGAAAATTAGGGAGGGAGGGAAGAAGTTAGTGAAAAATGAAGGGACAAATTTGGATGTTGAATAGTGGAGAGTCTAGGGGGTAGCGAGTCAGAAATGTTGAGTGTGACCAGCTTTAACATTCAGTAGTTAGGAAACAAGTAACTAAATTCCCCTGAAACTTGGTTTCCAAATTTGTTTAATAAGAATAAAAGTGCTTATTTTGCACAATTATGAAAATTAGAGATACGTATAAGGTGAATTGCACACAATAAAAAGTACTTATTGTTATATTACATATATTGCGTAGTAATATTTTATTTATCTCCCCGGCTATCTATATCTTGGGTGATGCAAAACCAATTGTCTGCACCTTCAGGAATGACTATGGAATCTTTTGTATACCAACAATAAACATTACATACGTGTTGAATGCTTTTCTATCATCCCAAAATATTTCAATTGTTCAAGTACATGAAGTTGAGGATGGGGAAAACTAGGGTGACAACATACAAACAGAATGTCAAATAAGAGCGTTTAAATAAATAAACATTTCCCAGAAAGACACTTCCAGGGCTTGGAAGCTTAAAACTTGTAGAAGTCACGCTCCATCATTTGTGATACTAGACTATTACACCACTCACTCTATAAAGCAGCAGTTCTCTAGTAGAACCATTTTAACCAACAAGTCAAAACTCTCTCTGTACAAACAGATCATATTTCATAGAACCTGGAACAGGAGACTGCCTGTGATAAGAGAACTATCACCTGGAGCATTCCCTCTTCAGTGAGACCTTAAGCAATGCCTGGGCCACAAGAAGGATCTGGAACCCTGCAGACCTAGATATCTATCAACTTAGAGCATTGGCTAATCTTCCTGCTTTTCCTCCTAGGTAGCATCTCACGATACATTTGTCATGTTACCACTCACGATACATTTGTTATGTTATATGAATCCATGAGCCTCGTTAGCATCATTTCTTTATGAACTGAAGTCTCTGTTTGGCAATAAGCATGTGGGCATTAGATTGTCTTAAGGAAAGTAATGAACTTGAAGTATTTGCTATACCAGTAATTATACATTTGGTGCAAACATGGGTCAAACTATTTCCACAAACTTGAATTATTGTTCTTATATTCACCTGGGAGAGAAAAGTGATTATAGGAAAAGCTCTGACATATTTTACTCACTCATGTACTGCAGCAATTGATGGAAAATTTACATGTTTAATAGGTGCAATGTTGAATCTATAATGTGGTGTCTCCTTGCCCAGTTTTAAAACAAAATGATTACAGCTAGTACACATCATAAATGCTAAGATAGTATTCATTAAAGTTGCTGCAGGAATTGTGTGATTTCCAAGTACTGACCATGGATACAACATGGCAATTTTTCAGCATACACAGGCCCATTATTTTATGACATAAATACTTTGGGGATAATGATAAACCAAATGAAATACCATTTACTAGGGACTTTCAAACTGACAACTTTGTACCAGTGACAACTATTATGTACATAAATTACAGATTATTATGTTTTGCTCGATGAACTATGCTTGAATTGAAGAAATAGTCACTACTTTTCATGGGGATTTCATCAAGTTACATTTTTTGTTCAGCATCGAAGGGAACATTACTTTCTGAATTGGTCTTAAATTGATGAGCAAATCCACATTAAGCTTAGCTAGAGCTGGAGGTAGATGAAGAGGCAGGGAAAAAAGAAAGAAGAAGAGGTAAGGCTGTTGGATGAGGTCAGGGAGGAATGAAGGGCAGAGTCTGGTAAGACCCAGTTCCTTCCCTTGACCTCTGGGTACAGAGATTTATCCCAAGAGAAGAGTGGGGCATGTGAGGGTGGGATTATTAATCCAGAGCAAAAGATGCCAACAGTATCACAACATCAAAGGAACTAGTACACAAGTGAAGAGGTTGTTGTTAGATAGGAACAGGATCTAGCAAACAAGTGGAGAGGTTGTTGTTAGGTAGGAATGGAATCTAGTACACAAGTAGAGGGGTTGTTATTAGATAGGAACATGCATCCACAGTAACAAGAGGGAAGGGAGAGAATGTGAATATGTGTGTAGATTGATAGAGATGGTGGTGGGAGCAGATGGAAGTTCTCTTCTTTCAATGAAATAGAAAACAATGTCATCAGCTGATAACAACATATTAACAATTTGGAGAAAGAGGAAAATTTGTAAAATATCTAGAGAAATGTAATATGATAGCTAGGGACTTCAGTGCTATGAATTACTTTTATATGGCTTTTCTATACATGGTCTCCTAACGCCCACAAAATGATTGACTGGGCCACAATCTTGCAAGGGATTGGCTGATTTACTATGCAAATAGTGGCTTGAAAATTGACCCAATAGGACTGAGCCCCTTATAGTTCAGCTAGGGGATTGGTTGGTATTGCCATCCTGCTAGGCTTGTACAAGGGCCCAATCCCACAGAAGTTCAAGGGGCCCTCACTGCCATCAAGAAGAGTCTGGAGTGAAGCATTTCCTTTGGACCCAGGGTCCCTGTGCTGAGAACCTCCTAGACCCAGAAGAAAGAGCTGTAATACTGAAGACAGAAAGATGGTGGGTTGGTCAGCCCATGAAGAGAGGCTGGGTGCCTCCATGCAGGAGGTTTGCCGGCTACTAAAGAGCAGTAACACTTGTCCATGCAGGGAAGAGGCCTGAGAGTGCCCCTCTTAGGTACTACCAAAAGGGAATATAATAAAGTTGACCACCTTTCATATGTGTATACAATAATATGGAAAAGTCAAACTTCATGCAAAGGTGGTGGTGTACCTAAGGTCAGTGATGAAAGCTTGAGTTTGGCTTGAATTACTGTGTCTAGACTAGTCAAGCCTAATCTCTCTCTTTTATAGTAGCAGGCTGTATTAAAACTTTCTTCATGTTCATGGACTGTGCTGAATTTAACCTAAGGCAATTAAGAACATTTCTGAAGACCTTACTAGGAAAGGTTCTGAAAAGTGGAAGCAGGGTAAGAAACCTCTCAATATATCTGTGATTCACCTGACATGCACCATCCTGCCCCCCACCCCCTTTGTTTCCCTCTTGAGTAGAGAAATTTGTGGGCTGACACTGCCTAGTTTCCATGCTCAGGGAAATGCCTGTGAGATTTTCAGACTATTGACTAGTGACTAGCAAACAGAGGTAGTAGTTAACCCATTGAAAACTCATTGCCATCGAGTTGATTCCAACTCAAAGCGACCCTATAAGACAAGTAGAACTGTCCCATAGTGTTTCCAAGGAGCAGCTGGTGGACTCTAACCGCCAGCCTTTTGGTTGGCAGCCACGCTCTTAACCACTGCACCACCAGGACTCTGAGGTAGTAGTTAGGATTCAGAATATTAGCTCTACATGATCAGTTATTTTATTTTTTTTCCATTTATGTCAAAGCACTACAATATGTAATTATAAGATGGATCATATGTAAATGCATCTTTGAACTTATTGAGTCTTAAATTGCTTGGAGGTGCTTTATAGAACAGTTTGACAGAACTAAAACCAAAGGGCAGAATTAGAATTTTTCCTTTTACTCAAATTAACCAGCCTTACTTATCATCAATCATTGCCTAGTGTCCAAGTCTAAAGTTCCTGTTTTCTGTTTATCTTCATCCTAAGTAACATTTTACCAGCTGCAACTTTTACATAAAACTATTGCAATCATGGTGTGCATTACAGTATTTTATCCTGTGGTTGGGACTCTGTTTACCTTGGCTTATGAAATCTAAGCTTCAACTGCCACTTTGCAAAGAGATAGCATGTTCCTTACCCACATAAAGAAAGTTGGACAAATGACTTCCCTATCCCATTCCCTTACACAACTATAGATTTGACACAAATGCAAAACCTTCCAGAGTTGAATAGTATCACTTGGTGTTACCTGATTGGATGGAATCATCAAACAAGGAAGAATCTCAGGTCTGCCAAGATGGAGTAGCCCCATTCCTACTATTCTCCCTCTTACAACTAAAAAACCTTGGACATAAAACAACAAACAAGAATATGAAGACTATGAAAGGTGAAAAAGAGGGAGAACATCCTGGGACCCTCGGGATTTGAGGAATGACATGGTGATGAATCCCTCAGGTTACCTTACTGCCTCCCATATATCCAGACAGAGTGCTGCAGAACCTCCATCCCAGAACTGCCAGCAAGTACAGACAAAAATAGGGATAAGAAATGCCTTTTCCCCTAGCCAAAGGACCAGGGAAAGGGTTGCCTAACAACAGAAAAATTTTTGGCAAAACCCTCCTTATTCCAGCCAAACACCAATGCAAACACTGCACTCCCATCCTTGTTTACACTCCTGCCTCCACATTTTCACCAAGCGAAGAGGATGTTGAACATCTGCTTTCCCCTCCTGGCCGGGGTACTCTGACTCCCCTGCTGGAGCAGTGACAGTGGGGCTAACGAAGGAGCTGAGCTTCCACTCGCCACCCCACCAGGGTAGTGCCAGCAGGGTCCAGAGGTAAGCCTAGCTTCTACTCCCTTCAGGCACCAAGCAGACTTAACAGGCAGTATAAGCCAGAGTGACTGACATTCTGTGCCCATTCTTCCGTGGTGTCAGACTAAGGCCCTGAGACTTTCTCTCCTCATCTTTCCTCATTACTTCTTGGCCTGGAGAGGCTCCTTCTGCACCCTTAGCCAGTACCTGTAGGGATAGGCGGAAGCTCATGGCATCAGACAGACAAACCAAGCAGACCAAAATGATACTGCAAAGACTTTAAATTTAAATTTTTATTGGAGCCACAGCCCACAAAAGTACCTGTATGGTAACCTTAAACCCTGTCTGCTAAAATGAAGGATTTAAATAGGACCCAGAGATTCCTAATATGATAGACAAAAAGTCCATGGTACAATAAAAAATTACTTGTAATATAAAGAATCAAGAAAAATCACAAACTGAGTAAGAAAAACAATCAATGGGTACAAACATCAAATTGAATCAGATGTTTGAATTATCTGACAATAGTTGTAAAGTGACCATCATAAAAATGTTTCATCATGAAATTTAAAGTCTTTTGTGACAAATGAAAAGTAGAAATCTAAGCAAAGAAGTAGAATTTATTAAAAAGAACCAAATAGAAATTATAAAACTGAAAGATATAACCCCCGAACTAAACAAACAAACACTGAATGGGTTCAATGCAACAGAGTGAAGATGACAGAATCAGTGAACCTAATGAAATATCAACACTACTTACCCACTCTGAGAAAAGGACAGAAAATAGAAACATGACTAAGAGACTCTCAGGGAACCAACGGAAAAGAGCAAAAGGTCCAACATTTTTATTATCAGAGCCTCAGGAGGTGAGAATGAGGGTGGGTGTGAAAGAATATCAAAGAAATAATGGCTGAAAACTTTCCAACTTTAGTGAAAAACAATTATGCAAAGAAAAAATCTCGAAGGCATACAGAAATGACTCATTATCTATAGGAGAAGACCAATTTGAATAATAGCATTCCAACAGCTGAGAAAAAAAAACAAACCACAAAACTATAGACCACGAATTCAATGTCTGGTGAAAACATCCTTCAGGAATGAAAGAGAAAATAAAGAAAATCTCAGACAAAGGAAAACTAAAAGAATTTGTTGCTAGCAAACCAGCTCTTAAAAAGAGCTAAAGGAAGTGCTCTAACAGTAAGGAAATGCTATCAGAAGGCTCATAACTTCAGAAACCAAAGAAGAATATCATAATGGTAAAAATAGATGTTAATATAATAGACTGTCCTTTTTCATAAAATCCTAAATCATATTTGATAATTAAAGCAAAAGTTATAACACCATCTGTGGTGCTCAATATATATTGAAGAATTAAGTAATTGTATCTTAAAAGTTGAGAGGGTAATGGGACCTAAGTGGAAGCATGGTTTCTACGCTTCACAAGAAGAATAGATCAATATCAGTAGATACTGTAATAGCTAGAGCAAGCACTAACTTAAAAATACAATATGATACACTAAAAAACAGTATAAATAAAGACAGAATCCTAAATATGTTCTTGTAACCATAAGAAGGCAAGAAAAGAGAAATTAGGTAATGAGAAAAAGGAGAAACAAAGAATAAAATGTCACTCTTGAGCCCCAACACATCGATAATAACCTTAAATGTAAATGGTCTAAATATACCAATCAAATGACAATGATTAGCAAGAAATGAAAAAAAAAGGATCAAACAATATGCTGTCTACAAGATATTCACTTTAAATACAATGACTTATGTAGACTGAAAGCAAAAAGATGAGAAAAGATATGCAGCATTAATTTTTAAAAAGCAGGAGTGGCTATATTAATATCTGATAAAAATATTTTTCAGAGTAAAGAAAATTACTAGAGGCAAAGAGGGACATTACATACTGGTAAAAGACTCAATCTACCCAGTACACATAATGATCCTAAATGTATATGCACCAAACAATAGAGTTTCAAATAAATGAAACAAAACTTACACCACAGAAAGCGATACTATAGAAACCCATAGTTACAGCTGGGGAATGTAACATCCCACTCTCAGCAACTGATAGTACAAAACACAATCAATCACCAGAATCGACTTGACATAGAACATTCTAAAAAACAACAGCAGAATACACACTTTTTTTTCAAGTACCCATGCATTATTGACCAAGCTAAACCACATCCCATGCCACAAAAGAAATCTCAGCACATTTAAAAGAACTTAAATCATATTCAGAATGTTCTGTGATGATATGGAATCAAATTAGAAATCAATACAGAAAGAACACAAGAAAGTCTCCAAACACATGGAGGCTAAACAAAACACTTCTAAATCATCAGGAGATCTAAGAGAAAGTCTCAAGCAAGCTAAGAAAAAAAAAAAAACCTGAAAAAAAAAAAGAAAATATAATGTATCTGAATATGTGGTATGCAGGTAAGCAGTGATTAGAGGAAAATTTGTATCAATATGCTTACATTAGAAACAAGGAACTGTCTCAAATCAATAATCTAAGTTCCTAGTTCAAGAAACTAGGTGAGGAGGAGTAAAATAAACACAAAGACAGCTAAGGAAAGCAACAATGAAGAGAAGAGCAGAAATCAATAGGATTGAAATGAGGAAAACATAGCAAAAATCAGAGAAAGAAAAAGCTGGTTCTTTGAAAAGATCAATAAAATTGATAAACTCCAAGCAAGACTGACAAAAATAAAGAGAGAATGTAAATCACAGTATCAGGGAAGAACAGAGGATATCACTACAGATCCTGTAGCCATTAAACAGATTAAAAAGGAATAATACGAACAACATAAAAAACCAGAATCAAACCTGTTCTGACTCATAGCAACCCTATAGGACAGAGTAGAGCTGCCCCATAGGGTTTCCAAGGAGTAGAGTAGATGGTGGATTTTGGTTAGCAGTTGTAGCTCTTAACCACTAGGTCACCAGGGCTCCATGAACAACATAACACTCATAAATTCAATGTCCTGGATGAAATGGACCAATTCGTTGAAAACCAGAAGCTACCAAAATTCAACAAGATGAACGACATAATCAGAATAGTCCTATGATCAAAAAAGAAACTGACCTCCTAATCATAAAGTTACCAGATGAGAAATCTCCCATCTAGGATGCTTCCGTTAAAGAATTCTACCAAAATCAAAACTATATTTTACTGTGTTCTAGGTGAAAGTTTACACAGCAAATTAGGTTCTCATTTAACGATTTCTATACAAATTGGTCTGTGATATTGGTTACATTTTTCACAATGTGTCAGCATTCTCATTTTCATTCTGTTTGTTCTATTTCCTTTGATCTAACTTCCCTGTCCCTCCTAGCCTTCTTGTCTTTGCTTTTGGGTAAATGTTGACAGTTTGGCGTCATATAGTTGATTGTTTAAGGAAGCACGTTACTCATGGGTGATATTGTTTATTTTATAAGCCAGTCTATTATTTGGCTGAAAGTTGACCTCCAGGAGTGGCCTCATTTCCAAATTTAAAGGGTATCTTAAGGGGATAGTCTCAGAGGTTCCTCTAGTCTCTATCAGCCCAGTTAAGTATTACCTTTTTTAAGAATTTGAATTTTGTTCTACGTTTTTCTCCCAATCTATTCGGGAACTTCTACTGTATCCCTGGTCAGAACGATTGGTAGTGGTAGCCAGGCACCATCGAGTTCTTCTGGGCTCAGCCTAGATAAAACCATGGTTCATGTGGGCTATTAATCCTGTGGACTAGTTTCTTCTTTGAGTCTTCACTTACATTCGTTCTTTTTTCCTCCACATGAGTAGAGATCAATAGTTGTCTCTTAGATGGCCTCTCACAAGCTTTTAAAACCCAGAAGTTACTCACAAAACTAGGATGTAGAACATTATCTTTATGAATAATCATATGCCAATCGACTGAGTTGTCCCATGAGACTATGGTTCTAAGCCTTTTAACCCAGTAAACCAACCCTGTAAGGTGTTTGGATATGTCTAGTACGTCTCTGTAGCTGTGCCACCTATGTGCTTTAATATAAATATGAATATATATGCAGCACACACAAACGTGTATATACATAAGCCTACCGCTACACCTATACATGCAAGTGCATGTGCTCACATGCCTTCCTATACACATATATGCATACATATCTACCAATGCAACACCACTCATATTTTTAGGTTGTTATTACTGTTATTGCAAAATTTTAAGTTATTGATTTTACTGAACTTGTCCCTTATTCTTGTGTACTTCTTAGTGTCTTCATTTACCTTGGTCAAGTTGTGCAGACTTCACTCATAGTAGGTGTTGTCTTTCCCATCACCAAAAATAATAAGACAGTGGAGCCCTGGTGGAGCAGTGGTTAAGAGCTCAGGCTACAAACCAAAAGGTCGACAGTTCGAGTTCACCAGCTGTTCCTTGGAAACCCTATGGGGCAGTTCTACTTTGTCCTATAGGGTTGCTATGAGTCAGAATCGACTCGACAGCAACAGGTTTGGTTTTATCAAGACAGTGATTCTTCCTCCCTCCCCCTCCCATCCCTGGTAACCATTCAAAGAACTTTGCTATCTGTGTTTATAACTATTCTTGACTTTTTATAGAAGTGAGATCGTACAATATTTGTCCTTTTGTGTTGACATTTCACTCAGCATAATGTCCTCCAGATTCATCCATGTTATATTTATGGGATCCTCATTATTCTTTATAGTCGTGTAGTATTCCATTGTATGCATGTACCACAATTTGATGGGCACTTAGGTTGTTTCCATCTTTCTGCTATAGTGAATAATGTTGTAATGAATATAGATGTGCATATGTCTATTTGTGTCACTGCTCTCATATCTCTAGGATATGTGACTGGAGTGGGAATAGTGGATCGTAACTTATTTCCATTTCTAGCTTTCTGAGGAAGAGCCCTACCTTTTTCCATAGTGTTTTTACCATTTTGCAATCCCGCCAGAAGAGCATCAACGTTAAAATCTCCCCACCAGCTCACCAGCATTTGCTGTTTTCTATTATTTATTTATTTAGATCAGTGCCATTTTAGCAGGGGTGAGATGGTGTCTCATTGTAGTTTTGATTTGCATCTCTCTAATGGCTAATGATGGTGAGCATCTTTTCATGTGTTTGTTAGCTGCCTAAATGTCCTCTTTGGTGTAGTGTCTGTTCATGTCCTTGGACTGTTTTTTAATTGGGTTATTTGTCTTTTTGTTGTTGCGTTGTAGAAGTTTTCTATGCATTTTAGAGATTAGACCCTTATCAGATATGCTCTTGCCGAAGATTTTATCCCAGTCTGTAGGTTCTCTTTTTACTCTTTTGGTAAAGTCTTTTGATGAGCCTAAGTATTTAATTTTTAGGAGGTCTCAGTTACCTAATTTATTTCCTGTTCATGCATTTATTCCAAAAATTTGGTCCCCTAGTTATATCCCTATGTTGTCTTCCAGGAACTTTTTTAGTTTTAGCTTTGACATTTTGGTCTTGGATCCATTTTGAGTTTGTTTTTGTGAACGGTGTGGGGTACAGATCCTGTTTCATTTCCTGCAAGTGTGTATTTAGTTTTGCCAGCACCATACGTTAAAGAGACTATTTCTTCTCCCATTGAATGGACTTTGACCATTTGTCAAAGATTGGCTCCCCATAGATAGATGGATTTACTTCTGGGTTCTCAATTGTATTCCATTAGTCTTTGTGCCTGTCTCTGAGCTAATACCAGGCTGTTTTGATTACTGTGGCTGTATAGTAAGTTTTGAGACTGGGAAGTGTAAGCCTGCTTTGTTCTTCTTCAATATTGCTTAGTAATTCGGGGCCTCTTTGCTTTCCATATAAAGCTGGAGATTAGTTTTTCCATTTCATCAAAGAAAGTTGTTGGGATTTGGATTGGGATTACATTATATTTATAGATCACTTTGGGTAGTATTGACATTTCTACAATATTAAGTCTTCCAAAAAATGAGCAAGGAATGCTTTACATTTATGTAGTTCTCTTTTAGTTTCTTGCAGTATCATTATTTTTTTACTTAGCAAAACTACATCACTTTTTTTTATTGTACTTCAGATGAAGGTTAACAGAACAAATACTTTCTAATTAAACAGTTATTACACATATTGTTTTATGACAATGGTAAACAACCCCCCGACATGTCAACACTGTCCCTTCTCAACCTTGAGTTCCCTATTACCAGCTTTCAAGTTCCCTCTTGTCTTCTAGTCCTTGTCCCTGAACTGCTGTGCCCCATTAGTCTCATTTTGGTTTATGAGGCTGTCTAATAATTGGCTGAACGGTGAACCTTGGGAGTGACTTCATTCCTGAGCTAAAACGGTGCCCAGGGGCCATACTCTCGGGGTTTCTCCAGTCTCTGTCAGGCCAGTAAATCTGGTCTTTTTTTGTGAATTAGAATTTTGTTCTACTTTTTTCTCCAGCTCTGTCCAGGACATTCTGTTGTGATCCCTGTCAGAGCAATCAGTGGTAGCCAGGCACCATCTGGTTGACTGGACTCAGTCTGGTGGAGGCCGTGGTAGTTGTGGTTCATTAGTCCTTTGAACTTATCTTTCCCTTGTATCTTGTTTTCTTCATTCGCCCTTGCTCCCGAAGGGATGAGACCAGTGGAATATCTTAGATGGCTGCTCACAGGCTTTTAAGAACTCAGACGCTAGTCATCAAGGTAGAATGCAGAACATTTTCTTTATAAAGTATGTTATGCCAGTTGAGCTAGATGTTCCCCGAGACCACAGTCCCCACAGCCCTCTGCCCAGTAATTCGACCCCTCAGGGAGTTTGGATGTGTCTATGGAGCTTCCATGACCTTTCCTTGTACAACTTGTGCTGGCTTCTCCAGTATTGGCATATTGTCTTCCCTTCACCAAAGCTACCACTTATCTATTGTCTATTTAGTATTCCCCCCCACCCCTCCCATCCCTCATAACCGATAAAGATTGTTAGTTTTTGTATGTTAACTTTTTCATGGGTTTTTACAATAGAGGTCTCATACAATATTAGTCCTTCTGTGATTGACTTATTTCACTCAGCATAAGGTCCTCCAGTTTCATCCATGTTATGAGATGCTTCACAGATTCATCACTGATCTTTATCATTGCATAGTATTCCATTGTGTGTATGTACCATAGTTTGTTTATCCATACATCGGTTGATGGGCATCTAGGTTATTTCCATCTGTTTGCTGTTGTGAACAATGCTGCAATGAACATGGGTGTGCATATGTCTATTCGTGTGATGGCACTTATTTCTCTAGGATATAGTCCTAGGAGTGGGATTGCTGGATCGTATGGTATTTCTATTTCAACTTTCTAAGGAAGTGCCATATCATTTTCCAAAATGGTTTTATCATTTTGCATTCCCACCAGCAGTGCATAAAAGTTCCGATCTCTCCGCAGCCTCTCCAACATTTGTTATTTCCGGTGTCCTTGATTTGTGCCAGTAATGCTGGGGTGAAATGGTATCTCACTGTGGTTTTAATTTGCATTTCTCTAGTCGCTAGTGAACGCGAGCGTTTCCTCATGTGTCTGCTGGCTGCTTGAATGTCTTCTTTGGTGAAGTATCTTTTCATTTCCTTTGCCCATTTGTTAGTAGGATTATTTGTCTTTTTGTTGTAGAGGTGTTGGATTTTCTTCCAGATTATGGAGATTAGACCTTTGTCTGACTTGTACTGTCCCCTAATTTTTTGCCAGTCTGTAGGTTCTCTTTTTACTCTTTTGGTGAAGTCTTTTGAAGGGCATACGTGTTTGATTTTTAGAAGATCCCAGTTATCTAGCTTATCTTCTGGGGTTTGTGTGTTGATGGTTTGGGTTGGTATCTTGTTAATGCCGTGTGTTAGTGCCTGTAGTGTTGGCCCTATTTTTTCTTCTATGAACTTTATAGTTTTTGGCTTTATATTTAGGTCTTTGATCCATTTTGAATTAGTTTTTGTATATGGAGTGAGGTATGCATCCTGTTTCATTTTTTTGCAGATGGACATCCAGTTTTGCCAGCAGCATTTGTTAAAAAGACTGTCCCCATTTGATGGACTCTGGGCCCTTGTTGAAGATCAGTGACCATAGGTGGATGGATTTACATCTGGGTTCTCAATTCTGTTCCATTGGTCAATGTATCTGTCGTTGTACCAGTAGCAGGCTGTTTTGACTACCGTAGCTGTATAGTAGCTTCTGAGGTCAGGTAGTGCGAGTCCTTCTACTTTATTCTTCTTCTTCAATAGTGCTTTACTCATCTGGGGCTTCTTCCCTTTCCATATAAAGTTAATGATTAGTTTTTCCATCTCTATAAAGAATGTTGTTGGTATTTGGATAGGGATTGCATTGTATTTGTAAATTGCTTTAGGTAGAATTGTCATTTTCACAATGTTGATTCTGCCTATCCATGAGCATGGTATGTTTTTCCATTTATGTAGATCCCTTTGGGTTTCTTGAAGTAGTGTTCTGTAATTTTTTTTTTTTTTTTTTGTACAGGTCTTTTACATCCCTGGTTAGATTTATTCCTAAGTATTTTATTTTTTTTAGGGGCTATTATAGATGGTATTGTTTTCCTGATTTCCTTTTCATCGTTCTCTTTATTGGTGTATAGGAATCCTACTGATTTTTGTATGTTTATCTTGTATCCCGCTACTCACTTGCAGTATTATTTTATTGTTGTTGTTGTTAGGTGACGTCGAGTTGGTTCTGACTCATAGTGACCCTATGTACAACAGAAGAAAACCCTGCATGGTTTTGCACCATCCTCACAATGATTGCTATGTTTAAGGCCATTGTTGAAGCCGCTGTGTCAATCCATCTCATCGAAGGTCTTCCTCTTTTTCACTGACCCTCTGCTTTACCAAGCATTACACTCTTGTCCCGGGACAGAGTCCTCCTGATAACATGTCCAAAGTACGTAAGACAAAGTCTTGCCATTCTTGCTTCTATTGAACATTCTGGCTGTAGTTTTTCCAAGACAAATTTGTTTGTTTTTCTAGCAGTCCGTGGTATATTCAATGTTCTTTGCCAACACCATAATTCACCTGTATTAATTCTTCTTTGGTCTTCCATATTCATTGTCCAGTTTTCACATGTATAGGAGGTGATGGAAAATACCATGGCTTGAGGCTACCTTAGTCCTTAAGGTGATATTTTATCATTTTAACACTTCAAAGAGGTCTTTTGCAGCAGATTTGGCCAATGCAATAAGTAGTTTGATTTCTTGACTGCTTCTACCATGAGTGTTGATTGCGGATCCAAGTAAAATGAAATCCTTGACAACTTCAATATTTTCCCCATTTGTCTTGATACTGCTTATTGGTCAAGTTGTGAGAATTTTTGTTTCATGTTGAGGTGTAATCCATACTGAAGGCTGTAATCTTTGATCTTCATCAGTAAGTCCTTCAAGTCCTCTTCGATTTCAGCAAACAAAGTTGTGTCATCTGCATATTGCAAGTTGTTAATGTGTCTTCCTCTAATCCTGATGCCACTTTCTTCTTCATACATTCTGCCTTCTCAGATTATTTGCTCAGTTTATAGATTGAATAAGTAAGATGAATGGATACAACCCCGACACACACCTTTTCTGATTTTAAACTGTACAGTATCCCCTAGTTCTGTTCAAATGACTGCCTCTTGGTCTATGTACAGATTCTGCATGAGCATAATCGAGTGTTCTGGAATTCCATTTGTGATAGTTAAGGTTGCGTATCAGCTTGGCTGGGCCATGACTCTCAGCTGTTTGCAGTTATGATGCAGTTTGGCAGCTCTGTAATGATGTCATCACCTCCATGATGAGATCTGATATAATTGTCATTGCATCCCTAATGAGATCTGCTATGAGCAGCCAATCAATTTAAAGAGTTTCCTTGGGGTTATGGCCTGCATCCAATATATATGGACTTGCTGGTAAAGCTAGCTGGCTTTTGCTCTGCTCTGGATCCTGCATCTGGCTTGTCATCATCTGAACTCTGGTTTTTGGGACTTGAGCCAGAAGCCTGTCATCTTACCTGCTGATTTTGTATTCATCAGCCTCTGCAGCTAGGTGAGTCAGGAGAAGTCTCCATCTTGTTGCCTGATTCACAGATTTGGGACTTTCCAGCCTCTACAACAGCGTTTTTCTCTACAACCTTTTTTCAAAAACATAAAAGGTGAGTATACACATGGACCTCACTGAATGGAATACACAGGAATCAAATTGACTATATTTGTGGAAAGAGATGATAGAAAAGCTGAGTATCATCAGTCAGAATAAGCCAGGGGCCGACTGCGGAACAGACCATCGGTTACTAATATGCAAGTTCAAGTTGAAGATCAAGAAAATTAGAACAAGCCCAAGTACAACATTGAGTATATCTCACGATTGACCATCTCAAGAACAGAATAGATTTGATGAATTGAACACTAATGACTGAAGACCAGATGAGTTGTAGAATGACATCAAGGACATCATCCATGAAGAAAGCAAAAGATCTTTAAAAAGACAGGAAAGAAAGAAAAGACCAAAATAAATGTCAGAAGAGACTCTGAAACTTGCTCTTGAACTTTGAGTAGTTAAAGTGAATGGAAGAAATGAAGAAGTAAAGGAACTGAATAGAAAATTCCAAAGGGCAGCTTGAGAAGACAAAATATAATGACATGTGCAAAGACCTGGAGTTAGAAAACCAAAAGAGAAGAACACGCTTGGCATTTCTCAAGCTGAAAGGACTGAAGAAAAATTCAAGCCTCAGTTTGCATAGTGAAGGATTCTATAGGCAAAATACTGAACAAGTCAAGAAGCATCAAAAAAAAAATTGGTTGATGTTCAATCATTTCAGGAGGTAGCATACGATCAAGAACTGATGGTACTGAAGGAAGAAGTCCAAGCTGCACTGAAGACATTGGCAAAAAACAAGGCTACAGGAATTGATGGAATATCAATTGAGATGTTTCAACAAACGGATACAGAGCTGGGAGTACTCACTCGTCTATGCCAAGATATTTGGAAGACAGCTACTTGGTCAATCAACTGGAAGAGATCCATATTTATGCCTATTCAGAAGAAAGGTGATCCAATCAAATGTGGAAATTATCTAACTGTATTATTAATATCACACACAAGGAAAATTTTTCTAAAGATCATTCAAAAGCAGTTGCAGCAGTACGTCAATAAGGAGCTGCCACAAATTCAAGCTGGGTGCAGAAGAGGACCTGGAACGAGGGATATCATTACAGATGTCAGATGGTTCCTGGCTGACAGCAGAAAATACCAGAGAGATGTTTACCTGTGTTTTATTGACTATGCAAAGACATTTGACTGTTTGGATCATAACAAATTATGGATAACATTGTGAAGGATGGGAATCCCAGAACACTTAATTGTGCTCATGAGGAACCTGTACGGAGACGAAGAGGCAGTCATTCAAACAGAACAAGGGGATACTTCGCAGTTTAAAGTCAGGAAAGGTGTGCATCAAGGTTGTATCCTTTCACCATATTTATTCAATCTGTAGGCTGAGCAAATAACCGGAGAAACTAGACTATATGAAGAAGAATGGAGCCATCAGGATTGGAGCAAGACTCATTAACAACCTGCTTTATGCAGATGACACAACCTTGCTTGCTGAAA
>NW_004443974.1:236817-241740 GCF_000243295.1 Trichechus manatus latirostris
TATATAATGTGCATATAATATATATGCTTCACTGGTTTTACTTCTCTAGGGAAACCAGCCTTAGAACCATTCTCCTCAATGTTATCCATAATTTGTTATTATCCACGCAGTCGAATGCCTTTGCATAGTCAACAAAACACAAGTAAGTATCTTTCTGTTATTCTCTGCTTTAAGCCAAGATCCATCTGGTGTTAGCAATGATATCCCTAGTTCCAAGTCCTCTTCTGCTTCTAGCTTGAATTTCTCAAAGTTCCTTGTCGATGTACTGCTGCAACAATTTTTGAATTGTCTTCAGCAAAATTTTACTTTGTGTGATATTAATGATCTTGATCGATAATTTCTGCATTCTGTTGGATCAACTTTCTTGTGTTTTACAGTTTCCTTGTATAAGTACTTTACTTTCCTGGTTAGGTTTATTCCTAGGTATTTTATACTTTTGATAGCTATTGTAAATTGTATTGTTTTCTTGATTTCCTTTTCAGAGTTCTCCTTGTTAGCGTAGAGGAACGCAACTGATTTTTGTGTGTTGATCTTACACCCTGCCACTTTGTTGAATGCTTCTATTATTTCCAGTAACTTGCTTGTGGAACCTCTGGGATTTTCTATGTATAGGATCATTTCCTCTTCAAATAAGGATAGCTTTACTTCTTCCTTTCCAATGTGGATAAACTTTATTTTGCTTTCTTGCCTTGTTGCTCCGGCTAGGACTTCCAGTACAATAATGAATAAGAATGGTGAAAATGGGCGTCCTTGTTTGTTCCCATTCTTAAGGGGAATGTTCTCAATCTTTCTCTATTGAGAATAATGTTGGCTGTTGGTTTTGCATAGGTACCCTTAACTATATTGAGGAATTTCCCTTCTATTCTGATTTTGCTGAGAGTTTTTATTTGGAAACGGTGTTGGTATTTATCAGATGCCTTTTTTGCATTGATTGAGATAATCATGTGATTCTTTTCCTTATTTATATTTATGCGGTGAATTATGTTGATTGATTTCCTAATGTTGAACCATCCTTGCATCTGTGGTATTAATCCCACCTGATCTTGATTATTATTATAATTATTATTTTTGATACGATGTTGAATTCTGTTGACTAAAATTTGATTGAAAATTTTTGCATCTATATTCTTAAGGGATATTGGTCGGTAATTTTGTGTGTGTGTGATGTTGTCTTAGTTATGCTGATGTTGCTGTAATGAAATATCACAAGTGGATGACTTTAACAAACAAAAGTTTATTCTTTCAGCTTAGGAGGCTAGAAGTCCAATTCAGGGTGCCTGTTCTAGGGGAATGCTTTCTCTCTCTGTCGATTTTGGGGAAAGGTCCTTGTCATCTATCTTCCCCTGGTGTAGGAGCTTCTCAGCCAAGGGACCCCGGGTCCAAAGGATGTGTGCTGTTCTGGCTCTTTTTACTTGGTGATATGAGGTTCCCCTGTCCCTCTGCTCACTTCTCTCTTTTATATCTCAAAAGAGATTGACTTAAAACACAACCTAATCTTGTAGATTGAGTCCTGCCTCATTAACATAACTGCCTCTAATCCTGCATCACTAACATCATAGAGGTAGGATTTATGACATGTAGGAAAATCACATCAGATGACAGAATGGTGGACAATCACACAATACTGGGAGTCACGGCCTAGCCAATTTGATACACACTTTTGGGAGACACAATTCATTCCATAACAGATGTCTTTGCCTGGCTTTTCATTAGGGTTATGCTGGTTGCATAGAATGAATTAGCAAGTATTCCTTCCTTTTCTATGTTCTGGAATAGTTTGAGTAGAATTGGTGTCAACTCTTATCTGAATGTTTGGTAGACTTCTTCAGTGAAGCTGTCTGGGCCAGGGCTTTGCTGCTGTTGTTGTTGGGAGTCTTTTTTTTTAATGACATTTCCAATTTTTTCTTTTTTGGGGGTCTATTTGTATTTTCTATCTCTATTTGTGTTAGTATAGGTAAGTGTTTCTAGAAATTTGTCCATTTAGTCTAGGTTTTCAAATTTGTTGGAGTGCAATTTTTCATAATATTCTGTTATGATCTTCTCTAGCTCAGTTGGTTCTTTTGTAATGTCACCCATTGTTATTTTGGCTATTTGCATCTTCTAATTTTTTTCCTTTGTCAATTTTCCCAATGGTTTGTCAATTTTATTAATCCCCTCAAAGAACCAACTTCTAGTCTTGTTGATTGTTTCCATTGGTTATCTGTTTATTTCATTTATTTCCACTCTGATACTTATTATTTCCATTTTTCTGGTAACTATGGTGTGATGGTTAAGGCTGTGTGTTAACTTGGCTGGGCCATGATTCTCAGTGGTCTGGCAGTTATATGATGATGTAATCACCTCCATGATAAGATCTGCTATGAGGAGCCATCAGTTGAAAGGGAATTTCCTTGGGGGTGTGGGCTGCATCCTATATATATGGACTTCCTGGCGAAGTTCACTGGCTTTTGCTATATTCTGGATTCTACATCTGACCTCTAGTTCTTGTGACTTAAGCTTGCAGCCTGTCATCTTACCTGCTGATCTTGGATTCATCAGCCTCAGTAACCTGTGAGCCAGCAGCCTGCTACCTGACTTGTCAATCCTGGGTTCCTCATCCCCGCAGCTATTTGGGTCAGTAGAAGACTCCAGGCTGATGCCCGATCCACAGACTTGGCACTTTTCAGCCTATACAATCCCATCAGTCGTTTCCTTGATATAAACCTTTCTCCTTTGTCTCTCTCTCTCTATATATACACATCACTGGTTTTACTTATCTAGAGAACCCAGACTAAGACATATGGCCTTCTTTTGCTCTTCCTTGTCTATTTGTTTAAGTGTCTGATTAAATTATTTCTCATTTTTGGACGTATGCGTTTATTAGTATAAAGTTTCCACTGAGCACTGCTTTTGCAGTGTCCCAAAGGTTTTTGTATGTTGTGTTTTAATTCTCATTTGATTCTAAGCATTTTTTTGGTTTATTTTTTATTTTTTCTTTAATTATACATTAGATGAAGGTTTACAGAACAAACTAGCTTCTCATTAAACAGTTAGTACATATATTGTTTTAGGTATTGGTTAACAACCTGATGACATGTCAGCACTGTCCTTTCTCAAACTTGGGTTCCCTATTACCAACTTTCCTGTCCCCTCTTGCCTTCTAGTCCTTACCCCTGGGCTGGTGTGCTCCTTTAGTCTCATTTTGTTTTATAGGTCTGTCTAATCTTTGACTGAAGGGCGAACCTCAGGAGTGACTTCATTACTGAGCTAAAAGGGCATCCGGGAGCCTTACTCTTGGGGTTTCTCCAGTCTCTGTCAGGACAGAAAGTCTGGTCTTTTTTTTGTGAGTTAGAATTTTGTTCTACATTTTTCTCCAGCTCTGTCTGGGACCCTCTGTTGTGATCCCTGTCAGAGCAGTCAGTGGTAGCCGGGCACCATCTAGTTGTACTGGACTCAGTCTGGTCGAGGCTGTGGTAGTTGTGGTCCATTAGTTCTTTGGATTAATCTTTCCCTTGTATCTTTAGTTTTCTTTATTCTCTCTTGCTCCCGAAGTGCTGAGACCAGTGGAGTATCTTAGATGGTCACTCAGAAGATTTTAAGAACCCAGATGCTACTCACCAAGGTAGAATGTAGAGCATTTTCTTTATAAACTATGTTATGCCAGATGAGCTAGATTTTCCCTGAGGCCATGGTCCCCCCAGCCCTCCACCCAGCAATTCAGTCCCTCAGGGAGTTTGGATGTGTCTATGGAACTTCCATGACCTTGCCTTGTAAAAGGTGTGCTGGCTTCCCCAGTATTGTATACTGTCTTACCCTTCACCAAAGTTACCACTTATCTGTTGTCTATTTAGTGTTTTTCCATCCCTACCCCTCCCCTCCCTTGTAACCATCAAAGATTATTTCTTTTTGTGTGCAAACATTTTCATGACTTTTTATAGTAGTGACCTCATACAATATTTTTCCTTTTGTGACTGACTTATTTCACTCAGCATAATGCTGATTCTAAGCATTTTTTAACTTTATTTTTTATTTCTTCTATGACCCAGTAGTTTTAAATTAATGTGTTATTTAGGTTCCATGTATTTAATTTTTTCCCTTGATCTTTCTAGTATTGATTTCTAGTTTTATTGTCAGAGAAGATGCTTTGTTTTAGTTCAATGTTTTTGAATTTACTGAGGCTTGCTTTGTGGCCTAAGATATGGTCTATTCTGGAGACTGTTCCATGTGTGTTGGAGAAGAATGTGTATTGTGCTGCTGTTGAGTGTATAGGTCTGTGAGAACGAGTTGGTTGCTTTTGTTATTTAGATCTTCTGTGTCTTTGTTGATTTTCTTTCCAGTTCTGTTCATCAACAAAAGTGGTGTGTTAAAGTCTCCTACTATTAGTGTAGAACTATTTTTCTTTTCAAGTCTGTTAGAGTTTGTTTTACGTATTTTGGAGCTATGTCAATGGATACATAAATATTTGTTATTGTTATATTTTCTTGCTTAATTGACACTTTAATCATTATAAAATACCCTTCTTTGTATCTTATAATGGATTTTCACTTAAAGTTTATTTTGTCATAAATTATTATTTCCATTTCTGCTCTGTTTTGGTTACTGTTTACTGGATATATTTTTTCCATCCTTTGATTTCTAAACTATTTATGTCTTTGTGTCTAAGGTGTGTCTCTTGTAGGCAACATATTGATAAGTAATTTTTTTTAATCCATTCTACCACTCTCTGCCTCTTATGCATTTAGTCCATTTACATTCAGTGTAATTATCAATCGGTATGAATTCACTGTTGCCATTTTTTTTTTATTTTTTCCCATACAAAAATTTATACATACACTGTTATGTGACTCTAACTGCTCTCCCCATACTGTGACAGCACACTCCTCCTTTCCATCCCTGATACCCCATGTCCATTCAACCAGCTTCTAACCCTCTCTGCCTTCCCAT
>NW_004443974.1:241840-251570 GCF_000243295.1 Trichechus manatus latirostris
GCACACTCCTCATAAGTATCACTTTGTGTTCCGTAGTCCAGTCCAATCCCTGTCTAAAGAGTTGGCTTTGGAAATTGTTTTAGTTCTGGGCTGAGAGAGAATCCACGGGCCATGCTTTCCAGGGTTCCTCCAGTCTCAGTCAGACCATTAAGTCTGGTCTTCTTACTAGAATTTGAGTTCTGCACCCTGCCTTTCTCCTGCTCCATCTGGGACTTCTGTTGTGTTCCCTGTCAGGGCAGTCATTGGTGGTAGCCGGGTACCATCTAGTTCTTCTGGTCTCAGGCTGATGAAGTCTCTGGTTTATGTGGCCCTTTCTGTCTCTTAGGCTAATACTTCCCTTGTGTCTTTGGTGATCTTCATTCTCCTTTACTCCAGATGGTTGGGACCAATTGATGCATCTTAGATGACCGCTTGGAAGCTTTTAAGACCCCAGATGCCACTCAGCGAAGTAGGATGCAGAACATTTTCTTAATAAGCTTTGTTATGCCAATTGACCTAGATGTCCTCTGAAAGCATGGTTCCCAGACTCCTATAGCTGCTACTCTGTCCCTCAAAGTGTTTGATAATATTCAGGAAACTTCTTAGCTTTGGTTTAGTCCAGTTGTGCTGACTTCCCCAGTAGTGAGTGCTGTCTTTCCCTTCACCTAAGATAATACTTATTTACTATCTAGTTAATAAATAACCCTCCCCCCCCCACCTTTGTAACCAACAAAGAATGTTGTCTTCTGTGTTTAAACCTTTTCTTGAGTTCTTAGAATAATGATCTTATACAATATTTCTCCTTCTGTGACTGACTAAATTCACTCAGCATAATGACCTCCAGCTTCCTCCCTGTTATAAGATGTTTCATGGCTTCATCGTTCTTCTTTGTCATTGCATAGTATACCATTGGGTGGATATACTATAATTTGTTTATCCATTCGTCCGTTGAAGGGCATCTAGGTTGTTTCCATCTTTTTGCTGTTGTGAACCGTGCTGCAATGAACATGGGTGTGCATATATCTATTCATGTGATGGCTGCTATTTCTCTAGGATATATTCCAAGGAGCGGGATAGCTGGATCGCATGTTACTTCTATTTCTAGCTTTTTAAGGAAGCACCAAATCAATTTCCAAAGTGGTTGTACCATTTTACATTCCCACCAACAGTGTTCAAGTGTTCCAGTCTCTCTACAACCTCTCCAGGATTTATTATTTTGTCTTTTTTGGTTTAATGCTAGACTAGTTGGGGTGAGATGATATCTCATTGTAGTTTTCATCTGCATTTCTCTAACGGCTAATGATCTTGAGCATTTCTTCAAGTGTCTGTTAGCCGCCTGAATATCTTCTTTGGCAAAGTGTCTATTCATATCCTTTGCCCATTTTCAAATTGAGTTATTTGTCTTTTTCTTGTTGAGGTTTTGCAGTATCTTGCAGATTTCAGAGATTAGATGCCGATTAGATTTGTTGTAGCCAAAATTTGTTTCCCAGTCTGTAGGTTGTCTTTTTACTCTTTTGTTGAAGTCTTTTGATGAGCGTGTTTGATTTTTAGGCGCTCCCATTTATCTAGTCTCTCTTCTGGTGCTTGTGCATTGTTACTTATGGTTTGTATTGTGTTTATGCCATGTATTAGGGCTCCTAACATTGTCCCTATTTTTTCTTCCATGATCTTTATAGTTTTCAATTTTATATTTAAGTCTTTGATCCATTTTGAGCTAGTTTTTGTGCATGGTGTGAGGTATGGGTCTTGTTTCAGTTTTTTGCAGATGGATATCCAGTTATGCCAGCAGCATTTCTTGAAGAGACTGTCTTTTCCCCAATTAATGGACTTTGGGTCTTTGTCAAATATCAGCTGCTCATAGGTGGAGGAAGTTATGTCTGGACTCTCAATTCTGTTCCATTGGTCTATGCGTCTGTTGTTGTACCAGTATCAGGTTGTTTTGACTACCGTGGCGGTGTAATAGGTTCCCAAATCAGGTAGTGTGAGGCCTCCCACTGTATTCTTCTTCTTAAGTAATGTTTTACTTATTTGGGGTCTTTTCCATTCCCATATGAAGTTGGTGATTTATTTCTCCATCTCATTAAAAAATGCCAGTGGAATATGTATTGGGATTGCATTGTATCTGTAGATCGCTTTAGGTAGAACTGACATTTTCACAATGCTGAGTCTACCTATCCATGAACAAGGTGTGTTTTTCCACTTATACAGTTATCTTTTGGTTTCTTGCAGTAGAGTCTTGTAGTTTTCATTGTATAGGCTTTTACCTCTCTGTTTAGATTTATTCCTAAGTATTTTATCTTTTGGGGGATATTGTAAATGGTACTGATTTGATGAATTCCTCCTGGAGGTTCTTTTTGTTGGTGTAAAGGAATCCAACTGATTTTTGTATGTTTATCATGTATCCTGAAACTGCTGAAATCGTCTATTAGCTCCAGTAGTTTCTTTTGGATTCTTTGGGGTTTTCTGCATATAAGATCATATCATCTGCAAATAGAGATACTTTGACTACTTCCCTACCAATCTGGATGCCCTTTATTTCTTTCTCTAGCCTAATTGCTCTGGCTTGAACCTTTAGCACAATGTTGAATAAGAGTGGTGATAAAGGGCATCCTTGTCTGGTTCCTATTCTCAAGAGGAATGCTTTCAAAGTCTCTCCATTTAGGATGATGTGGGCTGTTGGCTTCGTATAAATGCCCCTAATTATATTGAGGAATGTCCCTTCTATTCCTATTTTGTTGAGAGTTTTTATCATGAATGGGTGTTGGACTTTGTCAAATGCCTTTTCTGCATCAGTTGATAAGATCATGTGGTTCTTGTCTTTTGTTTTATTAATGTGATGAATTACATTGATTGTTTTTCTAATTTTGAACCATCCCTGCATACCTGGTGTAAATCCCACTTGATCATTGTGAATTATTCTTTTGATATGTTGCTGAACTCTATTGGCTAGAATTTTGTTGAGGACTTTTGTGTCAATGTTCATGAAGGATATTGGTCTGTAATTTTCTTTTTTTGTAGTGTCTTTAACTGGTTTTGGTATCAGGGTTATGCTGGCTTCATAGAACGAGTTTGGGAGTATTCCATCGTTTCCTATGCTCTGAAATACCTTTAGTAGTAGTGGTGTTAACTCTTCTCTGAAAGTTTGGTAGAATTCTCCAGTGAAGCTATCCAGGCCACGGATTTTTCTTTTGGGGGGGGGGGGTGGTGGTTTAAATTACCTTTTCAATCCCTTCTTTTGTTATGGATTTATTTAGTTTTCTACCTCTGCTTTTGTTATTTTACTTAGGTAGTGTGTTTCTAGAAATTTGTCCATTTCTCTAGGTTTTCAAATTTGTTAGAGTACAATTTTTCATAGTATTCTGTTATGATTCTTCTAATTTCACTTGGGTCTGTTGTGATATCACCCATCTCATTTCTTATGCGAGTTATCTGCTTCCTCTCCTGTTTTTCTTTTGTCAGTTTAGCCAATTTGTTATCAATTTTGTTGATCTTTTCAAAGAACCAGCTTTTGGTCTTGTTAACTCTTTCAATTGTTTTTCTATTCTCTATTTCATTCTATTCTGCTCTAATTCTTATTATTTCCTTTCTCCTGGCACCTGAGGGCTTCTTTTGCTGCTCTCTTTCTACTTGTTCCAGTTGTAGTGTTCATGTTTTGATTATGGCCCTTTCTTCTTTTTGGATGTGTGCATTTATTGCTATAAACTGACCTTTGAGCACTGCTTTTGCTGCATCCCAAAGGTTCTGGTAGGATGTGTTTTCATTCGCATTTGATTCTATGAATTTCTTTTTCCATCCTTAATTTCTTCCATAACCCAGTAGTTTTTGAGCAAGGTATTGTTTAGTTTCCATGTGTTTTATTATTTTTCCTTGCTTTTTCAGTTGTTGATTTCTACTTTTATGGTCAGAAAAGATGCTTTGTAATATTTCAATGCTTTGGATTTTGTTAAGGCTTGCTTTATGGCCTATTAGGTGGTCTATTCTGGAGAATGTTCCATGTGCATTGGAAAAGAAAGTATACTTGGCTGCTGTTGGGTGGAGTGTTCATTATATGTCTATGAGATCAAGTTGGTTGATTGTAGCATTTAGCTCTTCTGTGCCTTTGTTGAGCTTCTTTCTGGATGTTCTGTCCTTCACCAAAAGTGGTGTGTTGAAGTCTCCTACTACTATTGTAGAGCTGTCCATCTCTCTTTTCAGTGCTGTTAGAGTTTGTTTTATGTATTTTGGAGCCCTGTCATTGGGTGCATAAATATTTATTATAGTTATGTCCTCCTGGTGTATTGACCCTTTAATCATTATATAGTGTCCTTCCTTATCCTTTGTGGTGAATTTTACTTTAAAGTCTATTTTATCAGAGATTAATATTGCCACTCCTGCTCTTTTCTGAGTGTTGTTTGCTTGGTAAATTTTTTTCCATCCTTTGAGTTTTAGTTTGTTTGTGTCTTTAAGTCTAAGGTGTGTCTCTTGTAGGCAGCATATAGACGGATCGTGTCTTTTCATCAAATCTGCCACTCTCTGTCTCTTTATTGGTGCATTTTGTCCATTTATATTCAGTGTAATTATTGATAGGTATGATAGGTATGTCATTGTAATGTCTTTTTTTGTGCCTCATTCACATTTTCTTTGTTCCGCTTAATTTTCTGTGCTGAGTCGTTTTTGTTTATGTATTTTCTTTTCATCTTTTTCATTGTTGTTTATTTTGTGTTTGCTGAGTCTTTATATTTTTCTAGCTTTTTAATTTGACTTGTGGGATTGTTAGTTTCCTTTGTGGTTACATTAATATTTACCACTTTGTTTCTAAGTTTATACCAGTCTTTTATTTCCTTATATAGCCTTGACTTTCTCTTCATATGAAATATCTATGTCTACGTTTAGTAAGTCTCTCTTTTTTGTTTAATGTTGTCATCTTTTATGTAGTAACATCTGTTTCCCTATTTTCAGTGTTTTAGCTTTGATTTCCTTTTGTGACTTCCCTATCTGGGTTGATATCTGGTTGCTCTGTCTTGTGTTCTAGTCTTGGGTTTTTCTCTGATGTTACTGATTTTTTAATCGGAGTACTCTCTTTAGTGTTTCTTGAAATTTTGGTTTGATTTTTGCAAATTGCCTAAACTTCTGATTATCTGGAAAAGCCCTAACTTCGCCATCATATTTAAGAGACAGTTTTGCTGGATATACAATTCTTGGCTGATAGTTTTTTTCCTTCAAGTCTTTATACACGTTGTCCCATTGCTTTCTTGCCTGCATGGTTTCTGCTGAGTAGGCCAAGCTTATTCTTACTGACTCGCCTTTGTAGATGATTTTTCATTTATCCCTAGCTGCTCTTAAAATTATCTCTATATCTTTGGTTTTGGAAAGGTTGATTGTAATATGTCTTGGTGACTTCCTTTTTGGATCTACCTTATGTGGGGTTCGATAAGCTTCTTGGATAGATATCTTGTCATCTTTCACGATATCAGGGAAGTTTTCTGCCAACAAATCTTCAACAATTCTCTGTATTTTCTGTTATCCCCCCCGTTCTGGTACTTCAATCAATAGTAGGTTATTCCTCTTGATAGTGTCCCACATAATTCTTAGTGTTTCTTCATTTTTGTAAATCCTTTTATCTGATTTTTCCTCAAGTAAGTTGATGTTAAGTGCTTTATCTTCAATGTCACTAATTCTGACTTCCGTTGCCTCAATTCTGCTCCTATGACTTTCTATTGAGTTGTCTAATTCTGAAATTTTATTGTTAATCTTCTGGATTTCTGATTGCTGTTTCTGTATGGACTCTTGCAGCCTGTTAAATTTGTCATTATGCTCTGCTCTAATCTTTTTGATTTCCTCTATTGTGTGTTCTGTGTTTTGCTTAATTTCCTTCCTAATTTCTTGAAGAGGTCTGTGTATTAATCTTTTGTATTCTCCCTCTGGTAATTCCAAGAAATTTTCCTCCTCTGGAAAATTTCTAGATTCTTTATTTTGGGAGCTTTCTGAAGCTATCATGGATTGCCTCTTTATGTGATTTGATATTGACTGTTGTCTCTGAGCCATCAATAAGTGATTTTATTTATTTATTTTGTGTTTGCTCACTGTGTCCTAGCTTCTTGTTTTGTTTTGATATGCCCAAATGGGCTGCTTATATGAGCTAGTTTGATTATCGGCATCTTTGAAGCTCTAATGTCCTGTCACCAGGTGGTTAGATCTGTTACTAGGTATATGAGCTCAGGAGTCCACCCACTCCTTTTGTATGGATTCAGCTCAGGTGCCCAGGTAGATAGCCACCAAGTGTGTGCTGTAGGCTCTCACTTACAGTCCTAGACAGGCATGGGTGATTGGTGTAGGCACAGGCATCTGGATGCAGTAGGGGGACACACACTGAGCAAGGCAGGGGGCTGATGGCCACCCCTGAGTGTCCAGGAGGAAGGCATGTCCCTGTTCCCTAGAGCGTGTAGGTGGGTGAGTTTTGCAGCCAGACTATGTGCACCTAATGTTGTTGGCTATAAGGACTGAGGGGCACCTCTTATTCATGGACCCCTATCACAGGTGGCTAAGTGGTGTGGGTGAAGCCTCCAGTCCTCAGGCCCCTGATGTGGGTAGGTGAAGACTCTGCTTAATGGGCAGAGCAGTGTCAAATGTCAAGAACTTGCCACTACACAGGTGAAACAGTTGAAGTCAGAGTTCTGGTATATATTCTGTTGTACTGTGGTAATGAGGGCCTATGCTGTTGAGATGGGCCCGCACAAGTCTATGTAGGTGGAGAGGCATTCAAAGCCCGTGGATCCCTTAAGCTTGTGCCTAGGCAAAGGAGCTGTGCCTACCCTGAGTTCCTGGCTTAGGGGAGCCGGCAGTTTAATTTTTCCCCTCTCTGTTAATTTGTTCTCTCTCCACAGCAGGGAGAATGGCTCTGGGCATGTGATGGCCCAGGGGACTTGGCAGCTGCTGAAGCCAGTCCAGGACCCAGTGCAGAGCAGGGAGTGGGGAGGTAAATGGGAGAGGGTTTTTTCCCTAAGGAGGGTGTTTTTGATCCGTGCAGTAAGCAGTAACCAAGTACTTATCTTTCGTGGAGGGCTGCTTCTCACTGGTTCTGGGTGGCCATGTAGAGTCTCTGGTGCTGTGTCTCCCCCAGTGTGGAAAATGAACCTGCAGCCCACGGCTGCTTGCTTACTTCACCACCCCACCCTGAGCTGATCAGGCCTGTAGTGCTCAGGCTCTCACCAGTTCATGTCTGTCAACTCCTCACTGCTTCTGAACCATCTCTCCCTCCACATGCCCCTCAGTTCGGTTCCTCAACTCTGCCTTTGATGTTCAGGGCTCCCAGATTGCCATATATAATCAAATCACTTGTTTTTTTGGGTCTTTGTTGTAAGAGGGTCCATGGGAAGCCTGACTACTCCACCATCTTGGCCTCGCCTCCCACAGCTGCCATTTTGTTATACTCTTTTTGTGTGATGTTGATGGTTTCTTTGCTTCTCTTAATTTTTTGTGCTAAGCACTTTTTGTGTATGGACTTTCTTTTCCTATCATTTGTTGTTTTTGTTTTTGTGTTTACTGAGTCTTTATTTTCTTCTTTATTTTGGTGAGTAGATTTATTGTTTTGTGGTTATCCTGAAGTTTACCTTTATCCTCCTGTGATTGAAATTTCCTTGACTTCCTTTCTGTATGGAAGTTTTATAACTACACCATTTATTCCCCCTTTCATTTTCAAGTTGTCACCATTTACAGCTTTACATCTCTAGTTCCCTTTAATTAGTTTTGCAGCTTTATTTTACTTTTGTTCAGTTTTTATCTGGGTTGATATCTAGGTGATGCTGTTGTGTGCCTTTATCTCAGGTTTTTATCTGTTGTCATTGGTTCTCTGTCCAAAGGACTCCTTTTAATATTTCTTGTAAGGCTTGTCTGGTGTTTAGAAATTCCGTTAATTTCTGCTTATCTGGAAATGTCCTAGTTTCATCCTCATTTTTGAAAAAAAATTTTACTGGATATATGATTCTTGGTTGGCAATTATTTTCTTTTGGGATTTTGTATGCTCTACCAAAAATTGAAACATTAGCACCAATTGTATGCAATGTCGTCCAGAAAACAAAAGAAAAATGAAGAATTTCCAACTCAGTTTATAAAGCTATATTATCCTGATTCATAAACCAGTCAAAAATAATACAAAAATAAAACTATAGATTTATGTTTATCATGAATTTAGATACAAAAAGCTTCCAAAAGTATTAGCAATTTAATAATGTGTAAAAAGAATTACAGGACCAAATAAGATTTATTTCTGTGAAGGAAAGCTGGTTCAACACTCAAAAATCAATCAATGAAATCCACCATACCAAAGGCTAAAAAAGAAAAATAACATGATCATATCAATTGATGCAGAAAAAGCATTTGAGAATATTAAACTCTCACTCATGATAAAAATTCTCAGAAAAATAGAAATAGAGGAGTACTCCCTCAACTTGAAAAAGAGCACTTACCAAAAAAAAAAAAAAAAAAAACCGACAGCAAATATCACACTTAATAGAGAGGTTTGAATATTTTCCCCTGGTGGTGCAGTTGTTATGAGCTCAGCTGTTAACCAAAAGGTCGGCAGTTCGAATCCACAAGCTGCTCCTTGGAAACCCTATGGGGCAGTTCTACTTTGTCCTATAAGGTCGCTATGAGTTGGAAACAACTCCACAGCAATGGTTTTTATTTTTTTTTATGATTTGAAGCAATGCAATAATGTCCTCTCTCATCACTTCTATTCGACATAATGCTGGAAGTTCTAGCCACTGCAATAAGGCAAAGAAAGGAAATTGCCTTGACAACTCTAGAAGCTAGAAAGAAAAGAGCAAACTAAGCCCATACTACCAGAAGAAAGGAAACAACAAAGGTCAGAGCATAAATAAAATTGAAACCAGAAAAACATTACAGAGAATCAACAAAACCAGACTTTGTTCTTTGAAAAAAAAATAAAATTGGCAAAGTTTTAGCTAGACTGACAAAGAAAAGAAGAAGAAAGATGCAAATAACCAAAATAAAAAATGAAAGCGGGGACATTATAGTGAACAACTGTATGACAACCAACTGGAAAATCTAGATTAAATGGACAAATTTTTAGAAGCACACAACCTAGCCAAACTGACTCTAGAGGAAATAGAAAGTCTCAACAGACCTATAACAAGTGAAGAGATTGAATCAGTGATCAAAAATCACCAACAAAAAAAAGTCCTGGACCAGATGTCTTTACTAGGGAATTTTACCAAACATTTAGAGAAGACTTGACACCAATCCTGTTGAAACTCTTCCAAAAGATAGAGAAGTAAATATACTCTTTTATTCATTCTATGAAGCAGATGTAAACCTGATACCCAAACCAGACAAAGACACCACCAGAAAAGAAAACTACAGGCCAGTATCTCTTATGAATATAAACAAAAACCCCATTGCTGTTGAGTTGATTCCAACTCATAGTGACTATATATGACAGAGTAGAACTGCCCCATAGTGTTTCCAAGGCTGTACTCTTTACGGAAGCAGACTACAACAACTTTCTCCCATAGAACAGCTGGTGAGTTTGTACCACTGACCTTTCAGTTAACAGCCTAGTGCTTAATCACTACACCAGAAAGCAACTCCCTTATGAATATATATGCAAAAATTCTCAACAAAATACTAGCGAACAGAATCCAACAGCATATTAAAAGAGTTATAGACTCTGACCAATTAGGATTTATTCCAGGAATGCAGGGATGGTTCATGTAGGATGCAGAACATTTTCTTAATAAGGTTTGTTATGCCA
>NW_004443974.1:252627-253920 GCF_000243295.1 Trichechus manatus latirostris
TGTTTATGCCATGTATTAGGGCTCCTAGCATTGTCGCTATTTTTTCTTCCATAATCCTTATCGTTTTTGATTTTATATTTAAGTCTTTGATCCATTTTGAGTCAGTTTTTGTACATGGTGTGAGATATGGGTCTTGTTTCAGTTTTTTGCATATAGATATCCAAGTATGCCAGCACCATTTGTTGGAGAGACTTGTCTTTTTCCCAATTAATGGACTTTGGGCCTTTGTCAAATATCAGCTGCTCGTAGGTGGAGGAAGTTATGTCTGGATTCTCAATTCTGTTCTATTGGTCTATGCATCTGTTGTTGTACCAGTACCAGGTTGTTTTGACAACCGTGGTGGTGTAATAGGTTCCCAAATCAGGTAGTGTGCAGCCTCCCACTTTGTTCTTCTTCTTGAGTAATGTTTTACTTATTTGGGGCCTCTTCCCTTCCCATATGAAGTTGGTGATTTGTTTCTCCATCTCATTAAAAAACGGTGCTGGAATTTGGATGGGGATTGCATTTTATCTTTAGATTGCTTTGGGTAGAATCGACATTTTTACCATGTTGAGTCTACCTATCCATGAGCAAGGTGTATTTTTTCCACTTATGCTGGTTTCTTTTAGTTTCTTACAGTCGTGTCTTGTAGTTTTCTCTGTAAAGATCTTTTACATCTCTGGTTAGATTTATTCCTAAGTATTTTATCTTTTGGGGGGCTATTGTAAATGGTATTGATTTGGTGATTTCCTCTTCGAGGTTCTCTTTGTTGGTGTAAAGGAATCCCATTGAATTTTGTATGTTTATCTTGTATCCTGAAACTTTGCTAAAATCTTCTATTAGTAGTTTTCTTGTGGATTCCTTGGGGTTTTCTGTGTATAAGATCATATCATCTGCAAATAGAGATACTTTGACTTCTTCCCTATCTATTTGGATGCCCTTTATTTCTTTTTCTAGCCTAACTGCTCTGGCTAGGACCTCGAGCACAATGTTGAATAATAGTGGTGGTAAAGGGAATACTTGTCTGGTTCCTGTTCTCAGGGGAAATGCTTTCAAGGTCTCTCCATTCAGGATGACATTGGCTATTGGTTTTGTATAAATACCCTTAATTATATTGAGGAATTTCCCTTCTATTCCTATTTTTTTGAGAGTTTATATCATGAATGGGTGTTGGACTTTGTCGAATGCCTTTTCTGCATTGATGGATAAGATCATGTGGTTTTTCTTTTTTGTTTTATTTATGTGATGGATTATGTTGATTGTTTTTCTAATGTTGAACCATCCCTGCATAGCTGGTATAAATCCCACTTGGTC
>NW_004443974.1:255433-256910 GCF_000243295.1 Trichechus manatus latirostris
CTTTTTTATCCAATCTGCCACTCTCCGTCTCTTTATTGGTGCATTAAGTCCATTTACATTCAGTGTAATTATTGATAGGTATGAGTTTAGTGCTGTTATCTTGATGTCTCTTTTTGTGTGTTGTTCACAGTTTCTTTGTTCTCCTCAATTTTCGGTGCTGAGTGGTTTTTCTTTATGTATTTTTTTTCATCTTTTTCTTTGTTGTTGATTTTGTGTTTGCTGGATGTTTATGTTTTTCTACTTTTTTATTTTGATTTGTAGGATTGTTATATTCCTTTGTGGTTACCTTAATATTTACCCCTAATTTTCTAAGATTATACCAGTCTTTTATTACTGTATATCGCCTTAACTTCCCCTCCATATAGAAAATCAATGTCTCCATTTTTTAAGTCCCTCTTTTCTTTTTTGTTTTAATATTATCCTTTTTTTTTTTACATATTGGTATCTGTTTCCCTATTTTCAATGTTTTAGCTTTGATGTAATTTCGATATCCATATCTGAGTCAATATCTGGTTGCTCTATCCTGTGTCCTAGTCTTGGCATTGTTAGCTGGTGTTATTGATTATCTAACTGTAGGTCTCCTTTCAGTATTTCTTGTAATTTTGGTTTGGTTTTTGAAAATTCCCCAAACTTCTGTTTATCTAGAAATTCCCTAATTTCGCCATCATATTTGCGAGACAATTTTGCTGGATGTATAACTCTTGACTGACAGTTATTTTCCTTCAAGGCTTTAAATATGTCATCCCATTGCCTTCTAGCCTGCATGGTTTCTGCTGATAGTCTGAGCTTATTCTAATTGACTCTGCTTTGTAGATGACTTTTCTTTTATCCCTAGCCACTCTTAAAATTCTCTATTTATCTTTGGTTTTGGTAAGTTTGATTATAATATGTGTTGGTGACTTTCTTTTGGGATCTCCCTTATGTGGGGTTCGATGAGCATCTTGGATAGATATATTCTCATCTTTCATGATATCAGGGAATTTTCTATCAAGAAATTTTCAACAATTTTCTCTGTATTTTCTTTTATCCCCCCCGTTCTGGTACTCCAATCACTCGTAGGTTATTTCTCTTGATAGAGTCCCACATGACTCTTAAAGTTTCTTCATTCTTTTTAATTCTTTTATCTGATTTTTCCTCAAATAAGTTGGCGGCAAGAGCTTTATCTTCAATGTCACTAATTCTAACTTCTACTGCCTCAATTCTACTCCTCTGACTTTCTATTGAGTTGTCTAATTCTGAAATTTTATTGTTAATCTTCTGGATTTCTGATTGCTGTCCCTCTATGGATTCTTGCAGGCTATTAAATTGGGCATTATGTTCTTGAATAACTTTTGTAAGTTCTACTACTACTGTGTCTGTATGACGCCTGGCTGTTTCTGTGCTCTGTTGAATTTCCTTTCTTATTTCTAGAAGAGTTCTGTATATTAATCTTTTGTATTCTGTCTCTGGTAATTCCAAGAAGTTCTCTTCCTCTAGA
>NW_004443974.1:257431-292191 GCF_000243295.1 Trichechus manatus latirostris
ATGTTGGCTGCAAAGACTCGAGGGCACCACTTTTTCTTGAACTCCTGAAGCAGGTGACTAGGCACTTTAGGAACTATCACCGGTCCTCAAGACCCTGCTGCAGATCGATAAAAGTGCCTTCTTGAGGGGCAGGGCTGTTTTGAGGATCATAAATCTGCCCGTTTACACCTGAAGCAGTTGAAGTTAAACTTCAGATGTTTGCCCTGTTGTACTGTGGTAGTGAGGGCTAACGCTGTTGAGATGGGTCCCCACAAGTCTATACGGGGTTTATGGCACTCAGAGTCTGCAGACCCTTGATTGCTATGGCCAGCAAAGGAATTGTGCCTACCCTGTGTTCCTGGCCTAGGGGAGCCAGCAGGTTATTTGTTCCCTCTCCAAGGCCAGGAGAATGGGTCCAGGCGCCTTTTGGGATCTATTTCCGGCCCAGTAGACTCCTGGTGCAGAGCTGGGAGGGAAGAGGTAAAAGGAAGAGAGGTTTTTCCCAAATCCGGTGGAGAGCGCAGAGGTAGGAGGTAAAAGGGAGAGAGGTTTTTCCCAAATGGGCCTTTTTTTTAACTCGCCATGAAAGGTTGCATGCACGTACTTATCCTAGCCTCTTGGGAGCTGCCCTTCACTGGTTCAGAGTGTCCAAGCAGAATCTCTGCTGCCGGGTCTCTCTTGATGTGGAAACTGCTTCTTCAGCACATGCACAGCACAGCTGTTTGCCTGCTTCACCGCGGCCCAGAGTGGCTGTGTCTCTGCTGTGTCGCTGCCACGGCTCTAGCACTCCTCACCTCTTCCAAATGGTCTTCCTCTCCGGTATGACTCAGATGGATTTCTTAACCTTGCCTTGTTCAGGGCTGCCAGATGTTCACATAGAATCAAATCACTTGTTTTTCTAGGTTTTTGTTGTAAGAGGGATGTAGGAAGTGTCTAACTAGTCTGCCATGTTGACCACGCCTCCCGGTTTTTTAACACTTTTAAAGAGATCTTTTGCAGCAGATTTGCCCAGTGTAATATAAGTTATTTGATTTCTTTTTTTTTTAAATTGTACTTTAGGTGAAAGTTTACAGAACAAATAGTTTCTCATTAAACAGTCAGTACACATATTGTTTTATGACATTGGTTGACAACCCCACGACATGTCAACACTCTCCCTTCTCGACATTTTTTTTTTGTGTATGTGTGTGAAAATATACATAGCCAAAGATATACCATTTCAAAAATTTCTACTTGCACAATTCAGTGACATTGATTACGTTCTTCCAGTTGTTCTGGTATTCTCACTTTAGATGAAGGTTTACAGAGCAAGATAGTTTCTCATTAAACAGTTAAGTACACATGTTGCCCTATGACAGTGGTTAATAACCCCACTACATGTCAACATCATCCTTCCTCAACCTTGGCTTTCCTGTCACCAGCTTTCCTGTCCCTTTCTGCCTTCTAGTCCTTGTCCCTGGACGGCTGAGTCTCATTAGTCTCATTTTGTTTTATGGAGCTGTCCAATCCCCAGCTGAATGGTGAACCTCGGAAGTGACTTCACCACTGAGCTAAAAGCGTGTCTGGGGGCCATACTGTCAGGGTTTCATTTGATTTCTTGATTACTGCTTCTAGAGAATTGACTGTGGATGCAAGTAAAATGAAATCTTTGATAATTTCAATATTTTCTCTGTTTATCATGATGTTGCTTATAGGTCCAGTTGTGAAGATTTTTGTCTTCTTTATGTTGAGATGTAATCCATACTGAAGACTGTAGTATTTTCATCAGTAAGTACATTAAGTTCTCTTTGCTTTCAGCAAGGAAGGTTGTGTCATTTTCATATCTCAGGTTAATGAGTCTTCTTGGAATCCAGATGCCATGTTCTTCTTCATTTACTCCAGCCTCTCGTATTATTTTCTCAGCATACACATTGAATAAGTATGGTGACAGGATGCAATTCTGACACACAACTTTCTTGATTTTAAACCATACAGTATTCCCTTGCTCTGTTCAAGAGACTGTTTCTTGGATTATGTATAGGTTCTGCAGGAGTACAATTAAGTGTTCTGGAATTCCTATTCTTTGCAACGTAATCCATAATTTGTTATGATCCACACAGTCGAATGTCCTTGCATAGTCTATAAAACACAGGCAAACATCTTTCTGGTATTCTCTGCTTGCATTCAAGAGCCATCTGACATCAGCAATGATATACCTCATTCCACATCCTCTTCAGAATCGGGCTTGAACTTCTGGCAGTTCCCTGTCAATGTTCTGCTGCAACTGCTTTTGAATGATCTTCAGCAAATTTTACTTCTGTGTGCTATTAATGATATTGTTCAATAATTTCTGCATTCTGTTGGATTACGTTTCTTTGGAATGTGTACAAATATGGGTCTCTTCCAGTTGGTTGGTCAGGAAACTGTCTTCCAAATTTCTTGAAATAGATGAGTGAGTGCTTCCAACATTGCATCCGTTTGTTGAAACATCTCAAATGGCATTCCATCAATTTCTGGAGCCTTGTTTTTGCCAATGCCTTCAGTGTAGCTTTGACTTCTTCCTTCAATACCATCAGTTCTTGATCATATGTTACCTCCTGAAATGGTTGAATGTCAACCAATTCTTTTTGGTACAGTAACTGTGTGTATTTTTTCCAACTTCTTCTGATGCTTCCTCTGTTGATCAATATTTTGCCCATAGAATTCTTCAGAATATGGTACAGACATACAATGGAATACTATTTAGCCAGTAGGAGAAATGAAGTCTTGATACATGCTACAATATGGATGGAGCTCGAAGATATTATGCTGAGTGAAATATGTCAACTACAAAAGGATAAATACTATAAAAATAAAAATGTTTATTAGGCTCTAGGAAATCTCAAACAATCTTGAAAAAGAGAATAAAGTGGGAGGCAGTCCCTGGGTGGTGCAAACTTTTAAGCAGTCAGCTACTAACCAAAAGATTGGTAGTTTGAATCATCCAAGCTGCCTTGGGAAAAAAGATCTAACAATCTATATTTGAAAGGTAATGAGGCCACAGTCTTTGAAAACCCTATGGAGCACAGTTCTACTCTGAAACACATAGAGTTGCTATAAGTCAGAATCAACTCAGCAGCAACTGGTTTGTTTTTTGCTTGTTTTTATAGTTATGGAGTCTCTAGGTGGTGCAAATGGTTAATGCACTCAGATGCTAACCAAAAGGTTGGAGGTTTGAGTTCACTCAGAGACATCACAGAAGAATGGCCTGGTGATCTACCTCTGAAAAATCAGTCATTGAAACACAGTTCTACTTTGACACACATGGGGTTGCAATGAGATGGTATCTATTCCACTGCACCAGGTTGTTTTTGTTTCTGTTTTTTTTTTTTTTTTTTTTTATTTAATAGCTACATAAATCAGAACAGTGTGTAATGGTGGTGGGATATATATATTGGTCAATGGAACAGAATAGAGAATCCAGAAATAGACCCACATAAATATGCCAAACTGGATTTTGACCAAGTTTAAAAAGCAGTTCAATGGAGGAAGGATAATACTTTCAATAAATGGTGCTGGAGCAACTAGACTTCTACAACTAAAAAAAAAAAAAAAAAACCTCAAGTTAGGTCTCATGTATTATACAAAAATTAACTCAAAATGGATCATGGACTTGAATGTAAAATTTTAAAGTATTAAACTTCTAGAAAAAAACATAAGAGAAAATCTTCAGATTCAGGACTAGGCAAAGAGTTGACACCAAAAGAATGATCCATAAAAGGAAAATTGGTACCTCATCAATATAAAAACAAAAAATTTGCTCTGCCAAGACCCTGTTATGAGTATGAAAAGATAAGCTACTCATTTGGAGTAAATATTTGAAAATAACATATTCAACAAAGGACTAGTCTCTAGAATAAACAGCTCTCAAAATTCAACAGTAAAAAAGCAAACAATCCAATTAAACAATGGTTAAAAGATATGAACAGACATTTCACAGAAGAGGGTATGCAGATGATGTGGTGAAATGAGTTCCTGTATGTGGCCTTTGGCCGTGGTTCTTTGGAAAAACATCTTAAGAGATTTTTCCCCTAAGCCCTGAGGAGTTATCTTTCCCCTAGTTCTTTGAAGAAGGAACTTGGCAGGGGTTGTCCCGGGTTGTTTTCTACTCCAGAGGGTTTGTCCCACGTTGACTGACACTTCCTGGATAAGCTGTAAACAATTTAATGGTTTGATACTTTTTGTCTTGCCTTGGGCTGTAGTCTGCCCTGTGATTTGTCTATTTTATATACCTTGGAGGGATTGGTTGGTTTACTATGCAAACTGAGTGATGTTCAGTCCACCAAGGGGAATGGTCAGTTTGCAGTCCTACTGGGAGGACCATGCCTTGAAATTAACAAGAAGTCTGCTTATATAGGCAGCCAGCCCACGGAGCTTTTTAGTGAAGATGAGAAGAAGCAGAGAGAAGGAGAGGAACCTCCTGAAAGAACTGTAATATGGGTCAAAGGCTGGTAAGTAGCCCTGATGCAGCCCGGTGGCACAGCTAGAGGTGAGGAGCCCTGTGGCAGAGTAGGCACTGATGGCAGAAACCTGCTGCTAGGAAAGCAGCTAAGAGAGCTGAGCACGCTACTTCACTGTCTATGAGCTGGGCCAGTTAGCAGTAGAGAGGCTGAAGGTAGTGTGGGGGCTGAGCTAGCCTGCCTTTGGCAGTGGCAGATGCTCCAGCTGTGCTGAGAGCTGTAACCCTAAGGCCGAGAGGGGGGCCAGGTCTGAGGGCCAAGAAGAGACTGAGAGGAGGCCTGTCTTGAGGGGGCCGAGAGGAGGCTTGCATAGTCGAGAGGGGATGTGCACAGCTGAGAGAGGGAGTGCACGGCCGAGAGGGAGCTTGCACAGCTGAGAGAAGGGCTGACCTCCTTACACCGCCAAGAGACCCACTAGCATGGCAGAGAGCAGCTGAGAGAGCTGTTCTGGTTGGAAGCTCTCCTGCACTGAAGAAGGGATGATGTGCTCTCTCTTCAGGGGAGTCTTCCAGACCTTGCCTATGTGCTTCCTGATCCTGATCCCAAGTTGCAGACTGTTACTTCCCTAATAAACCACATAACCCTGAGTATGCTCATTGAGTTCTCTATGACCATTGCAATGAATTATCAAATCCAGCAGAGAAGTATAGATTGCTGTGGTGGGGACAGCTGGTATCAGAAATGGTGAAGGAGTTGGAGAATGGAGGTATGTCTGACCTCCACCTCATAGGAACCAGCTTTGTGCTAATCCTGATTCTAATCCCACAGAAGTTTAAATGATTCCTTATGTTAGAACTCAGATGGCAAATGAGAAGATGTTCAACATCATTAACCACTAGGAAAATTAAAACCACTATTGGATGTTACTATACACCTACCAGAATGGCTAGAAAAACGTTAGTGATAACATCAAATGCTGGGGAGGATGCAGAGAAACTGGATCACTCATACTTTGCTGGGGGAATGTGAAATGGTACAGCCACTCTGGAAAATAGTTAGATTCTTACAAAACTCTACATGCAACTACCACAAAAACCAGCAAATTTACTTGGTCATTTATCCCAGAGAAGAGAAAACTTATATTCACTCAAAAACCTGTACAAAGATGTTCTTAGTAGGTTTATTCATAATAGCCCTACCTGGAAAGCTGTCCTTCAATGGGTGCATGGTTAAACATACAGTCATATATACATAATATGGAGACTACTCAGTAGTAAAAGGGGGTGAATTATCAATACACCCCAAAACTTGGATGAATCTCCAGAGAATTATGCTCAGTGAAAATAGCCAATCCCAATAGGTTACATACTTTAATTTTCCATTTATATGACTTTCTTGAAACAGTTAAGTGATTGTTAAGGGGTCAGGGAAGAGGATGTGTCGAAATCCATGTGGTGATGGAACTATTCTCTTTCTTCACAATGGTGGTACATACACAAAATTACACTTGTAGTGAAATTGCATAGAATTAAATACACACATAGAACTAAGTACATGCAAACATAGTTAAATCTGAATAAGATCAGTGGAGGGTATCAATATTACTTCTGAGTATACCTTTGGGTTCACTGGTTAAAAGGATATACAGGGGTCTCTGTATTGCTTTTTATAACTGCATTTGAATCTTCAATTATGTCAAAATAAAAATTTTTAATTAAAAAAAAGAAACAACTGAGTACCTCCTTTTCTCTCAAAGCACCTTCTCAGATACTTTGTCCCTGTCAGTCACCCATGTGCCAACGTTTGGGTTCAATCTGACTTTAAATGAAATTGTATAGTCTATGCACATGTGGTTGCATATTACAAAGCTATTTTTCAAGAGTTATTACTGATTTTTTACTGTCCATTATTCTTTAATCCAAGATAAACTCACAAATGATTGATTTTTCTTTTAAATACTATCTTCTCTATTCCATCTGCCCCTGACCTAGTTCATGTCCTCATTTCTTCAGACCTTGAGTAATATTTCTGACTCTAGACTCTTATTTTTCCAACTCATTCTGCCTGTACTGTCACCAGAATAATCCCTCCTAAAATATCCTTCTTTAGGTCCCTCCTCTTGGAGCCCTCCTTACATCATAGTATATCTGAATCTCTTTTTGAGAATTCAATGGCCATGTCTGACAATACTCACAACTACCTCCTACAACCCTCTGCTCAACTCATGTGCTCTACATGCATCCTTTCTTACCCCACATCTTAGCTCCTAGTGATTGCCCCATCTAATACCTACCCAAGCCCCTTAGTTCTTCCAGGACTCGCTCAGATTCAGCCTCTTAGAAACCATTCTTCCAGCCCTGATCTTTCTGTTGTCTATACTTTCTATTTATACCAGAACTTAAGCATATATCATTTGCTGTTAGCTTAGCTATATCAGTTGTATTACTTTCTTCTTCCTTGCCACTTCTTCCTCCTAAGGCCCCACCCCTCCTTCATCCAGGGAGCCGTTACTTCCACTGGATAACAAAACTGACTAGCTGGGCCTCATCCTTCTGGTGGTGGCCTCCACATCAATTGTCCACACTGCAGGCAGAGTCACTCTAAAATAAAATTTTATTTCTATTCCCTTGTGCAATGAACATTATGACTCGAAGAAACCGACTACATATCACTGAAGTGAGATCTCTCCCACCTACCCTGAACTCCATTTTCCATTACTATTGATCTCCTTAAAATTCTCAGTACTGCTCTTCTGGAAATGTGCCTTCCTTGTACACTCGCCAACTTACCATCAGGCTCTCTTTTGCCCAGGACCCGGCTAGGTTACATCTTGACACTGCAGCAGGGAATCCTAGCTGCCCTCCAGTACCCTTGATCCCTCTTTTTTAACCACACAACTGATTTTATTGGGAGCTGCAAAATTCCCATTTGGGAACCCATATTTCCAAGACTCCATCGTCTTATAGGAACACACCAAATAATAATTCTGCATGATTATCTGGAAATACAGGATATTCTAAATAAACATAAATTTTTCTGTGAATTAAAATATCCTTTGACTACTCTAACTGCAAAGCAGACTAGTATACATTTTCAAGCACTTTGTATGAAAATAAAAATCAAAAAAGCATATGTAATTATTGAAAATTTAAATTAAATCTTTAATTTAATTTTTTATTTTCTGACCTAAATGAGAAATTAGATGTAAGTTCCAGGAGGTATTGCTGTATGCACAGAGAACAGAATTGTGTTCGATACATAATTAGTGCTCAAATTAATATTTGCTGAATAAATAAATGAAAAAAGAATCATTTGCAATAATTTTTATATATGATGTCACTCTTCTATGAGGTACTTAATTTGCTTTAGATTGATTTTCTTTCATTGACTAAATGGAATATGTGCAGATAGGTTTTAAATTAGACTAGCATTGATCAGAATGTGCCATGAAATAAAATCAGCAGTAATAATAGCTATTATAACTAATATAGATTACAACAAATTATCATTGAGAACTTACTGTACACCTGTTTGTGTTAAGTATGTTAATGTGTTATCTCATGTCGTCCCCACGACAGTCCAAGGAGGTGATCAATACAATTACACTCATTTGATAGATGGTAACATCTATAAATGCGAGTAAATAGCAGTGCTCAGACTTGACCCTAGGTTGGTGAGGCTCCAAAGAAAGCCAACATCTTTAGTTAGAAGATCATAAAAAAAGAACAATTGCCATCAAGTCAATCCAACTCAGGGTGACCCCATGAGTATCAGAGTAGAACTGTGCTGCACAGTGTTTTCAGTGGCTGATTTTTCTGAAGCCAATCACCAGGCCTTTCGTCCCAGACACTCTGGGTGGACTCAAACCACCAATCTTTTGGTTAGCAACCAAGTGCGTTAATCTTTGCATCATCTAGGGATGCCTAGAAGAACATAGAATAAACAACAAGAGGTAGAAATTGATAAGTGCCCTGAGAAAAGTCTTGAGAACACTTTAAGGAAATCTAGTGAGGCTGCACTGAAAAGGAGACAGTCCATCTGGACTCTGACCTATGGGTAAGATCCTGGCCTTCTGGCAGCCTCACTAGAGATGGGTTTTGTGCCATCTAGACCAGGTGAAATGGCCACAAGGACCCACATGAAAAGGTGCTTCCACCTCTCCTGCTGAACCTGTCCTCTTCAGAGGAAGCAGGTCCATCCCTGTGAATGGGTCCACCTCGCCCTTCACGAATGTCCCGTGTACCATCTGCATGGCATGGCATTCTCTGTTGGAGGAAGGATGGCAGGTAACATGCAAGCTTAGATCAGTTACTTGTCTCTGAGCCTCAGTCTCCTCATCTGTGAAATGAGGGTTGTAATGTTTAATTCAAAAGGTTTTGTTAAGATTAAATGAAACAAAGTAAGTGATTAGCATAGGGCTACATCATTGTAAGAGCAAGTGAACGAGAGTTACTGTTTTCTGCTCTCACTATTATTACATTAGAACAGGGATCACAATTTGGGAGCTAGTGTGAGGGCAAATATTGTTCGTAGTCATATTTTTTGTCCTCTCTAGTGTTTTAAACATCACTGAGAGCACTTTCAGAGAGGCGTGGATTCTGCCACAGGCTCTTGCTCCCCCTGTGATCTCACCTTAGCCTTGCTCACAGGCACGTGTGGCCTGAAGAGCCTTGCATGACTTTTGGGGTTTCAGACCCATTCTGGTCCTATCAGCAGCAGCCATTTCACTGTGAAAAATAGGCAGGTAGATAGAAAGGAAAAGATTATTCCTTGCAACATACAGAAGTTCTGACAATGTTCTATCCTCTTCAAGATCCAGTTGTGTGGAATAAATCCACTTTGGCTGCCTTGGCAACGATGCTGCCTGACCTGTGACGTCAGGACTGGCTCCATCCTGTGCACCGTATAGTCCCAAAGCCAGGGATGGGGTGCGCATCTCGTGTGTTCATGCTCAATGGAAAATAGTAAAAGTTAGTCTTTGGACCCATGTTTGTTTCCAGTGGTTGATTTATAATTTCAGAACTCATTGCTGCTTTCCAAATACAACAAATTATTGCTGAAAAAGCACCTTGGTCTTTGTCATTTGGTTTCTTTTTAGCAGGCGTTACACTACTGAGATGGAATAACAAACACAAAGGTGCCATGGCACCTGTTACTTTGCTTACTTCACCTTGTAAAATAAAATTAAATACAGGCTTCATGGAAGTCTCAGGGATGAAAACTACGGAGTGGCCATAAATAACTGAAAATATGCTTTACCTTAAAAAGTTAAATGCTTTTCTTTTAAACAAAACAAAACAATCAATTCCTAACAGCAAAGCTAATAAGAAAATTTGGTCTAAACTTAAAAACTATTTTCTCCAGTGATCCATCTTTGTTTCAAAGTCCACGGTTTACCAATAAGTTCCATTCCTAACTGTGTCTTTAAGTCTTTAAGTCGAATTTGTAGGTAAATTGGAACAGGTGTTTATGGTTTTTATTTAGCCTTACTTTACCCTGGTGGTGGAGTGGTTAAGTGCTACAGCTGCTAACCAAAATGTCAGTGGTTCAAATCCACCAGGCACTCCTTGGAAACTCTATGGGGCAGTTCTACTCTGTCCTATAGGGTTGCTATGAGTTGGAATCAACTCAACGGCAGCGGGTTTGGTTTTCTTTTTTTTTTTTTTTTTTAGTGCAGGAAAAGGCTCAAAGCCTTTTTGATTATTTAAAAGCTGCACGTGAAGCGAGTGAAGGTGATTTTGATGAAGAATTTGTTGGGAATAGGGGTTGGTTCAGAGCCCTGGTGGTGCAGTAGCTACAGCTGCTAACCAAAAGGTCTGCAGTTGGAATCCACCAGCCGCCCCTTGGAAACCCTACAGAGCAGTTCTACTCTGTCCTATAGGGTAGATATAAGTTGCAATCGACTGGACGACAACAGTTTTTTTTTTTTTTAGGGATTGATTCAACCGTTTCAAAGTGAGGGCAAATTTTACATAACATTAAAGGACAAGTAGGAGTTGTCGCTAAATTGGAAATTCGTTACCAGGGGACTGCCTGCATACTAAAAACTTTAAAAAAAAAAATCCTTTGATGCTTAAAATTACAGATCAGTTCCTACCATGTTTAGCTTATTTATCATTTTTTAAAAGGTTTGATGATTTTGTTCCAAACATAATTAGGAGTAGAGATAAAGGGAGGAAATTCCAACTTATTCAACAATGATACGTACACTATGCTGCAAACATCTGCGCTAAGTAACTTAATTTTTACTTTCTGTTCTTCTATTTTTTTAATCTTAGCTGGTGAGTTTAGGAAACCTCCTTTGATACTCTCCTAGTTAATGTAGTAAGGCTTGCCAAGTTGGATTCATATACAATTTATTAGGAATCTTTCTCCTTGTACCTTTGAGGTCTCTTGGATTTCTACCTTAAGAATGAGAGTCAAGGGGGGCAACAGGAATAGTTGTCCTGTAAATTTTTACCTATAAGAAGTGTGATTAATATACTAACTATTCAGTTTACAATAAAAACCCATTTAGCTGATATATGCAGCAAGTTCTTTTAAATCAATGTAGCAGTGGGCTTTAAAATGATTGTTGAGATGCCTGGAAAGTGAAAGTTTACTACGACAGTGTATGTTTCATCTTATTTAAATGAGCTTTGAAATGTCAGGTATTAGAGTCATAGTCTACCCCTATCTGCTTATCAGCAGGACTGAAAATCTTGTGACATCTGGTACAACTACTCTTGACCAACTCACTGTGCTAGCCAACACAGGCATTGACTTGAGAGACTTGACATCTCTCTCTCCTGACTCCATTAGCCGAAAAATGACAATGAAGTTGAAAGAATGAATATGGCTAAGCTTTAGCCTCAAATTCTAATCAAGCTCATCATTTTTAACTATCATTTTAAGTGCTCTGTTTTTGTTTGTAAACAAAACAAAGTATTTTGGAAGTTATCTCGACTTATAATCAACTAGCCAAATTCTTCTCTAATATATTGTTTCAAAAAATTGCACATTCACTATGCTTGATTGCCACATATTGTTTATTGTGCTTTCAATTAAATGCCATGGAGTTAAAAAAAAAATCCCTCAAATGAGATCTTACTCTTGCTCTAAATAGCATCATACCCTGTAATCCGCCCTTTCCTTAAAATACATATTTTCCAAATAAAATTAATTTGTGTTTTCTATCTTATTTTAAATGATTCTTAAATGGAAATAAAATTCAAACTCTTAAATAGAATAGCTTGAATTTTTATTCTACCAATCACCCTCATCATAGCTTCATATATTTAGCTATATCCATTCTTATTCTAAGTACTATCTCGTAGATATAATATTCACAAGGCATATTGCCCAAGACAATGAAATATTAATATAAGAAAATATAAACAAAATATAGTTTTCTAAACTGCAATTGGCACTTAATTTGTCGCTATACACTACCATCTTGAAAATTAGCTTAAACTTCCAGATTAAACAGAAGATATAAATGTTAGCCAGATTCTTCCTGGTGTTTAATACTTTTTGATTATTTAATTAAACTGGGGTTAACTTTGGGTTTAGCTTTTTTTTTAATTAAACTTGTTGTTTTTACATAATCATAGATTCACATACAGTTATAAAAATAATACAGAAAGATTTCATGTACACTTTATCAATTTCACCCAAAGGTAGCATCTTGCAAAACTATAGCACAATTTCACAACCAAGATATTGACATTTATAACGTCAAGACACAGAACATTTCCCTCATCACACTGGGACCTCTGTCTGTCCTTTTATAGCCACGCTTATTTCCCTCCACCCGATGCTCTCCTTAAATCCTGGAAACTACTGATCTGTTCTCCATCTCTATCAATCTGTCATTTCAAGAATTTAGACACATAAAATCATATAGTACATAACCTGCTGAGATTGGATATTTCACTTGGTGTAATTCTCTGGAGAGTCATCCAATTTGTTGTGTGTGTCAACAATTTGTTCTCTTACTGCTGAATAGAATTCCATGGGATGGATGTACTACAGTGTGTTTAACTACTCACCTACTGAAGGACATTTGTATTGTTTTCAATTTGGGGCTATTAAGAACAAAGCTACTATGAACATTCAGGAACTGATTTTGTATGAACATAAGTGTTTATTTCTCTGGAATAAATGCCCACGTGCAATTGCTTGGTCATATGGTAGTTGCATTACTTTTATAAGAAACTGCCAGACTATTTTTCAGAGTGGCTGTATCATTTTACATTCCCACCAGCAATGCATGATTGATCCAGTTTCACCATTGCTAGCATTTGGCATTGTCACTATTTTTTATCCTGGCCATTCGGATAGGTGTGTGTAGTGATACTGTTGGTGGTTTATTTGCCATCTGTATATCTTCTTTCCACCACTTGTCTGTCAGTTTGTCTTATTGTGGTGGCTTGTGTGTTGCTGTGATGCTGGAAACTATGCCACCTGTATTTCAAGTACCAGCAGGGTCACTCGTAGAGGACAGATTTCAGTTGCGCTTCCAGACTAAGACAGAGTAGGAAGATGGACCTGGTAATGTACTTCCAAAAACATTAGCCAGTGAAAACCTTTTGGATAGCAGTAGAATATTGTCTGATACAGTGCTGGAAGATGAGCTCCTCTGGTTGGAAGGCACTCAAAATATGACTGAGCAAGAGCTGCCTCCTCAAAGTAGAATTGACCTTTAAGACATAGATTGAATAAAGCTTTTGTGACCTTCATTTGCTGATGTAGCACAATTCAGACTGAGAATAAACAGATGCAAACATCCATTAGTAATGAGAACATGGAATGCACGAAGTATGAATCCAAGATAATTGGTATTTGTTTAAAATGAAATAGAACACTTGAAGATTGATATCCTAGGCATTAGTGAGCTGAAATGAACTGGTATTGACCATTTTGAACCAGACATTCATATGGTTAACTATGCTGGGAATGACAAATTGAACAGGAACGGTGTCACATTAATTGTCAAAAAGAACATTTCAAGATCTATCCTGTAGCACAATGCTGACAGTGATAGGACAATATCCGTATGCCTACAAGGAAGACCAGTTAATATGTGTATTATTCAAATATACCCACCAACCACTAATACCAAAGCTGAAGAAATTTTTTTTACCCACTTCTGCAGTTTGAAATTGATCAAACATGAAATCAAGATGGATTGATAAGTACTGACAATTGGAATGCAAAAGTTGGAAACAAAGAAGATTTGGTAGTTGGAAAATAAGGCCTTGGTGATAGAAACGACACTGGAGGTCACATGATAGAACTTTTCAAGACCAACAACTTCTTCCTTGCAAATACCTTTTTTCACCAACATAAATGGCGACTATACACATGGACCTCACCAGATGGAATACGCAGGAATCAAATCAACTACATCTGTGGAAAGAGACAATGGAAAAGCTCAATATCATCAGTCAGAACAAGGTCACGGGACGACTGTAAAACAGACCATCAATTACTCATAGGCAAGTTTAAGTCGAAGCTGAAGAAAATTAGAACAAGTCCATGAGAGCCAAAGTATGACCTTGAGTATATCCCACCTGAATTTACAGATCATCTCAAGAATAGATTTGATGCATTGAACACTAATAACTGAAGACCAGATGAGCTGTGGAAGGACATCATACATGAAGAAAGCAAGAGGTCGTTACAAAGACAGACAGAAAGAAAAGACCAAAATGATGTCAGTACAGACTCTGAAAACTGTGCTTGAACAAAGAGTAGCTAAAGCAAAAGAAAGAAATGATGAAGTAAAAGAGCTGACTAGAAGATTTCAAAGGGCAGCTCCAGAAGACAACCAATAAAAACCAAACCAGTTGCCCTTGAGTCAATTCCGATTCATAGCGACCCCATAAGACAGAATAGAATTGCTCCACAGGGCTTCCATGGAGCAGCTGGTGGATTCGAACTGCCAACCTTTTGGTTAGCAGCTGTTAACCACTGTACCACCAGGGCTCCTTTGAGAAGACAAAGTAATGTATTATAATGAAATATGCAAAACCTGGAGATAGAAAACCAAAAGGGAAGACATACTTGGCATTTCTCAAGCTGAAAGAACTGAAAAAAACAAACAAAAATTCAAGCCTCAAGTTGCAATACTGAAGGATTCTACAGCAAAAGAAGATGGAAGGAGTACTCAACGTACCAAAAAGAATTGGTTAATATTCAACCATTTCAGGAGGTAGCATACTATTAAGAACTGATGGTACTGAAGGAAGAAGTCCAAGCTACACTGAAGGCATTGATGGAAAACAAAGCTCCAGGAATGGACGAAACACCAATTGAGATGTTTCAATAAATAGATTCAATGCTGGAAGCGCTCACTCCTCTATGCCAAGAAATTTGGAAGAGAATTACCTGGCCAACCGACTGGAAGAGATCCATATTTGTACCCATTCCTAAGAAAGGTGATCCAAAAGAATGCAGAAATTATTGAACAATATCATTAATATCCCACGCAAGTAAAAGTTTGCTGAAGATCATTCAAAAGCTGTTGCAGCAGTACATCGATAAGGAGCTGCCACAAATTCAAGCTGGATTCAGAAGAGGACGTGGAATGAGGGATATCATTGCTGATGGCAGATAGATCCTGGCCTAAAGCAAAGAATACCAGAAAGATGTTTACCTGTGTTTTATTGACTATGCAAAGGCAATCGACTGTGAGGATCATAACAAATCATAGATAACATTGCAAAGAATGGGAATTCCGTAACACATAATAGTGCTCATGAAGAACCTGTACTTAGATCAAAAGGCAGTTGTTCTAACAGAACCATGGGATCTGCATTGTTTAAAGTCAAGAAAGGTGTGCATCAGGGTTGTATCATTCACCATACTTATTCAACCTGTATGCTGAGTAAATAATCCAAGAAGCTGGACTATATGAAGAAGAACAGGGCATCAGGATTGGAGGAAGACTTATTAACAACCTGTGACATGCAAATGACACAACCTTGTTAGCTGAAAGTGAAGAGGACTTGAAGCACTTACTGATGAAAATCAAAGACCACAGCCTTCAGTATGGATTACACCTCAACATAAAGAAAACAGAAATTCTCACAACTGGATAATAAGCAACATCATGATAAACAGAGAAAAGATTGAAGTTGTAAAGGATTTCATTTTACTTGGATCCATAATCAACACCCACAGAAACAGCAGTCAAGAAGTCAAAGGATGCATTGCATTGGGCTAATCTGCTGCAAAAGATCTCTTTAAAGCGTTAAAAAGCAAACATGTCACTTTAAGGTCTAAGATTTGCCTGACACAAGCCATGATGTTTTCAATAACCTAAAATGCATGTGAAAACTGGTCAATGAATAAGGAAGATTGAAGAAGAGTTAATGCCTTTGAAGTACGGTATTGGACTGCCAGAGGAACAACAAACCTGTCTTGGAAGAAGTACAGCTAGAATGCTCATTAGAAGGAAGGATGACCAGACTTCATCTCACATACTTTGGACATGTTATCAGAAGGAACCAGTCCCTGGAGAAGGACATCATGCTTGGTAAAGTAGAGGGTCAAAGAAAAAAGGAAGACCTGTAATGAGATGGACTGACACAGTGGCTGCAACAATGGGCTCAAACATAAGGATTGTGAGGATGGCACAGGATCAGGCAGCGTTTCCTTCTGCTGTACACAGGTTCACTATGAGTCGGAATGGACTCGAGCGCACCTAACAATAACAACAACATTGGACAAAATAGGAGTTCTCTTGGTGCAGTGGTTAAAATACTAGGCTGCTAACCAAAAAGTCAGCAGTTGTAACCCACCAGCCACTTCATGGGAGAGAGATGTGGAAGTATGCTTCCGTAAAGATTTACAGCCTTGGAAACCCTGTAGAGCAGTTCTACCCTGTCCTATAGGGTCGTTATGAGTTGGGATCAACTGGACTGGTGGATTGGATAGACAAAATATTGAAGGACACAGGAAGCATCCAAAGAAGATAGAAGGAATACACAGAGTCACTGTACCGAAAAGAATTGGTGGATGTTAAACCATTTCAGGAGGTAGCATATGATCAAGAACAAATGGTACTGAAGGAAGAAGTGCAAGATGCACTGAAGATACTGACAAAAACCAAGGATCCAGGAATTGATGGAACACCAATTGAAATGTTCCGACAAATGGATGCAATGCTGGAAGTTCTCACTCCTCTATGCCAAGAAATTTAGAAGACAGTTACCTGGCCAACCAACTGGAAGAGATCCATAGTTGTGTCTATTCCAAGGAAAGGTGATTTGATTGAATGTGGAAATTATCAACCAATATCACTAATATCACAGTCAAATAAAATTTTACTTAAGATAGTTTTAAAATGGTTGCAGCATTACATTGACAGGGAACAGCCAGAAATTCAAACTTGATTCAGAAGAGGATGTGGAATGAGGGATATCATTGCTGATGTCAGATTCTCAAAGCAGAGAATACCAGAAAGATTTTTGCGTGTGTTTTATCGAGTAAGCTAAGGCATTAGACTGTGTGGATCATGAAAAATTATGAATAACATTGCAAAGAAAGGAAATTCCAGAACACTTAATTGTTCTCCTGCAGAACCTGTACATAGTCCCAGAGGCAGTCATTAGAACAGAGCTAGGGGGTACCGAGCGATTTAAAACCGGAAAAGGTGCGTGTCAGGGCTGTATGCTTTCACCATACTTACTCAGTTTGTATGCTGAGCAAATAATCCAGGAAACTGGACTATGTGAAGAAGTACACAGCATCAGGATTGGAGGAAGGCTCATTAACAATCTGTGATATGCAGATGACACAACCTTGTTTGCTAAAAATGAAGTGACTTGAAGCACTAACTGATTAAGATCAAAGACTACAGCCTTCAGAATGGATTACACCTTGACGTAAAGAAAACAAAATTTCTCACAACTGGACCAATAAGCAACATCATGATAATTGGAGAAAAAATTGAAGTTGCCAAGGATTTTATTTTACTTGGATCCACAATCAACATCCATGGAAGCAGCAGTCAAGAAATCAAATGATGTATTACACTGGGCAAATCTGCTGCAAAAAATCTCTTTAAAGTGTTAAAAAGCAAAGATCTCACTTTGAGAACTAAGGTGAGCCTGACCCCAGCCATGGTATTTTCAATCATATCATATGCATGTGAAAGTTGGACACTAAATGAGGAAGAACAAAGAACTGATGCATTTGAATTATGGTTTTGATGAAGAATATTGAATATGATATGGATTTCCAGAAGCACAAACAAATTCGTCTGAGAAGTATAGCCAGAATGCTCCTTTAGAAGTGAGGATATTGAGACTTTGAATCATTTACTTTGGACATGTTACCAGGAGTGACCAGTCCCTGAGAAGTACTCAAGCTTGGTAAAGTAAAGGGTCAGTGAAAAAGAGGAAGACCCTCAATGAGATGGACCGACACAGCAGCTGCAACAATGGGCTCAAACATAGCAATGATTGTGAGAATGGCATAGGACTGGGCACTGTTTCCTTCTGTTGTTTGTAGGGTCGCTACGCATCAGAGGTGACTGGACGGCACCAAACAACGACAACATATACCTTCTTCTGCGAAATGTCTGTTAATGTCTCTTACCCATAGTCTAATTGGATTGTTTGGTTTTTAGTGTTGAAATAATACATATTCTAGAGATTAGTACTTTATTGGGTGTATGATTTGCAAATATTTACTCCAAATTTGTAGCTTATGTTTTTATACTGTCCACAGGGTTTTTCACAGAGCAAATTTTTTAAATTTTGATAAAGTCTAATTTATCAATTCTATCTTGATTTATTTCTAGTATTTTTAAGAATATTTCTTTGTATAATTTTCTTAGAGGTTGCAATAGGTTTTACAATATGCATGCATAACATTACAGTACTGGTATCAACATTTTACCACTTTGAGGGAAGTATAGAAATCTTACTTTCATTTAGATCCCCTTACTCCCCAACTTTTTAAATGAATTTTCTTAAGTATTTCTTTTATATACATTGAGCAACACATCAAATGGTTTTATAAATCTTGTCTCAACCATCAAGTATGATTTGGGTAAGTTGTGAGAAAAAGAGTCTATTATATTTATCCCTATTTTTACCCATTCCTTTCTGAAGTTCTTAGCCTTCTAAAGATTGCTTCCTGCTCTGCACACCTGTTGTGGCAGGAGGACCTTCCCTGTTGGTGCTACCTGGCCCCATCCTGCATGTAAATGGAAAGGGATCCTCTGCCCTACGGGAACAAAAAGTGTTTCCAGCCTGCGCTTATGGATCTGGTGACTCCTCTAGTGTGGGAGGGTTCTCAGGCCAGTGGGAAGGATAGCTTACCCAGTATTGTCAGGGAAACTCCCCTTTGACCAGGGGAGAGATAAGCCCAGGGGCTTGACTGCCCTCTGTTGCCTGGTTGGGGATCTCAGATGCCAGGCCTGCGTGGCCTTCTGCTGTTGGGTGGGGCCGAATGACTCGTGCTGCTGTGCTGTTCCCCAGTCCTGGGGTCTTGTTTCCATTTCCAGAGTCCTCCTTTGTTGTCTCTGTGTCATTTCCAGTGTTTATAGTTGTACTTGTGGTGCGGAGCAAAGATAGACCAGTCTATGCCTTCTTGCCCAGACTGAAAACTCCAGATCTCAGTTTTGAACATGCAGTACACCAGAAGAAAGGCAAAGCAAACTATTTCTGAAAAAAATCAGCCATCGAAAACCCTAGGGAGCCATTGAAAAACCCTCTGACACATCTGGTCACCATGATTTGGAGTCAATTCCACAGCAACTTTTTTTTTTTATAAGTGTACTCTATTATTATTTTAAAACACTTTCGTTATACACAATAAGTATGTAACAATTCCTATAATCAGAAAATAAAGAGAAAGCAATTTCACGAAGTGCTTGTGAGACACAAGGGAAGTGGGCTGTTTTTCCTACGCATATCCTCCTTTTTGCACATTTACCACGGAGGAGGAGAGGCTGCTCCCCACAACTGCATAGTGACCTCTGATTAAGCACAGACTGTGAGCTGCAAGAGAACAGAAGGAAGTCAGGTGTACCGGACGAAGCAAATTCAAATTGAAGTCAAGGCTGTGGGTGTCTGCTGAGAAGCAGTAATTCCTTTGCCTGTCTCTCTCCAGTGCAGGAGGATTTTATCCAGAAAGCAGCAGTTATAAAAGTAAGCACATTTCTAAACTCACATAGCCCCGCATCTCCTGTCCATTGATTGATTTACACTCACTGCATGCCACAAGACAGACTAAGAGTTCTGGTCACCATGTCAGCTGATATTTGTAAAACACTGTCTTCTCATCTGCCCCTACAAGAAACTAATAACATTTACGAGCTAAGACAGAGTCCTGGTCCCTAACTAGATCCCTGCTTTATCATAAAAATCTAAAGCTTGAGATCCCCATATCCGACCCAACTCCACTTCCCAGTCCTTCAGTCCAAGTCAGCAGTGGGGGATGTGACACAATATCAGAGCCCCATGCTTTCAGAGCCGAGAGGACATTTCCAGACAGGGCCTCTTGATCTCTGCTACCTAGAAAAGCCAAAGGTGTCCCTTGTAAAGGAAGTGATAAAAAAAAAAATCAAAAGTGGAGTGTTTTCTCTGCTGTGTCCAATCGGGTACCCTCTGGTTATCATATCAGCACCTAATAAATTTGAGTACGGTCAGCAAAAAATCATCATCACAGAACTCCGCTAACAATGTTATAATATTCTTGATCATTTTGCATTTGTCAAGGATTTTGCTTTTATTTTCTAACAAATAAGCTAATTTCCCCCTTTTCTTTCTAACCATTTCATAATTTTTCTAAGTGGGGGGGATGGTGTGTAGTTATCACCATCCACCACACTGTCCCCTCTCCCCACTGTAACAGGGATGCTTTTTGGGAGGAAAGGAGGGAGTGGTACTTAGGAGAAAATGGTTTAGACAAAGTATTCTGTTTCACTGGTGACTGTGACTCAGTTAGGTGGAGCGTAGGTCTAGCAGCCGCCACGTCTCAGCATTTGGTTTCAAGTGCTCACTAGATGCAGGACGCAGGGAAAATCATTAATGGAAGACCTGCCTGATTATTTGTTTTGGAAATAGAATGACACAGCTCACCACTCTGAGTAAAGCCCCTTTAGACAGTGGAGTCCTTTATTTACCTGCTGCTCTAAATAACCCAGAGGCAGGTGCTGCCCACTTGATAGATGACTAACGTGTCCTGCCCGGACTTGAAGGCTCATACCTGTCTGCACCTCCCTGCATACCTCGGGCCCGCCCCCGCGACACACTGGGCCTTCTGGCCTGTCTGTGAAGCAGGATGCCCATTGGAGGAACATGAAACAAAGCCTGCTCAGAGAAGCTCCCGCTCAGGGCGAGCTAATTACAAGTTCCTTCACCATTTGAGGTTCCTCAGCTGACTTGCCTGAACTGTGCAAGTCCTCCGCGTGAACCGCTCCACAGAGCAGGCGTCACACGCTGCAAGGCTCACTGCGGACCAGGCCAGGGGAAAAGTCCCATGCCCTCACCCGTGGCTGGGAACAAAAGCCTCTATAGATGCTTGCACCAGAGGCTGGGATAACACTCTGGAGGTGAAAATTGGGGAAGCAGGGAATGTAAGAAGAGAATTTTAACTTAAGATGTTCAAGCTTATGTGTGCACTTGTTTAACTATGGTAGAATGCTTGGCAAAGTATTCAGCGTGTACTTTTAAATTCTTCTTAATTAATAGGCAAGTGGAAATCAAAACACTCCTAGGTGTTCTTTTCTCCAGCAGTGTACCCTTGCTTCTTTGTTCTCTCTGGATGCATGTCTGTACACACAGCAGATACTCCTGCACTTTGGAATTAACCATTAAAGCAAATTCCCTGTTGAAATATCTGCACTGGCTAAATCATATTTGAAAAGCCCAGGTGGCGCAGTTGTTGAGAACTCTGCTGCTAACCCAAAGGTTGCTGGTTAGGACCCATTAGTAACTCCACCCTTTGAGAGAAAGATGTGTCAGTCTGCTTTCATAAGATTACAGCCTTGGAAACTCTATGAGGCAGTTCTACTCTGTCCTATAGGGTGACTATGAGTAGGAGTCAACTTGTGGGCAATGGAATTTTACCCAACTTTTGGTAATTTGGAGCAATCATGAAGTCTAGCAGATATAAACATCAGAGTAGTTATTGAATTGGGTCTCTTCCCATGTTTATTAATTAAACAACAACAACAACAAAAACCCCACAGTTACCATCGAGTTTATTGAGACTCATGATATTATAATGTTGCCTTAAATAAATTGGATTTAGCATAAGCTACATATTTTTTAGCTATTTTTTTAAGATCTTCACAGGATTCCCATGAGTTGTGCAGACAAAGAACAAGTATTACCCCAATTTATGGATGAAAAAACCAAAGCTCAAGGAGATTAAAGTGATTTATCCAATAATATTGTACATATGTCTAGTCAAGGTGAGAATACAACATCCTCATTATTCGAGTACCCCAGAATCTGTATGTAACATAGGAATTGTTGACCCACATACCGAGTTTCAGTGGTTGTTATGTGTTAGGTGCTGTCAAGTTGATTCCCTATGTACAACAGAATGAAACACTGCCAGGTCCTGCACCATCCTCATAGTTGTTGTTACGCTTGACACTTGAGCCTATTGTTGCTTCCACTGTGTCAATCCATCTTGTTGAGGGTCGTTTTCAGTGGAGAAAGCCAATATTGATATGAAAGGATTTGATCGCAGGGCATTTGACCTAGAAATGACATGTAACATTAAAAAATCACTGTTGTTCTACCATGCAAACTTTCTCCCCATCCCACCCCAGCCTGTAACCAAAGTCTCACATGGCTTTCTGGTCAAGGCCACCATCCACTTCCTTCTAGAAGGAAGCTCTAGAGCTGGGCTTCCCACCCCTAAAGTGACTACTCCCAACATATCCCCATCATGGGGTCCTACTCCTTCTCACCTTCCCATATTGTTGCTGCCAGGATCCTCTGAAGCAGCTGGCTACTGGAACGTCTATCTAGTCCCCACCTCTGCTCCCACTCCCCTGCCCACTGTTGATTCAGGGTTCAGAGAACTGTGGGCTCACTAGAATCTGGGGGACTCTGGGCTGCTGTTAGAAATATTGTGCCTCTGTGCTATGGATTGAAGAGGGTTATATGGGCTAACCTGGAATACAGCCACAGCTAATGATATCATTTCTATGAGAAAATGAATTCTGACTTCCAAGCAACCAACTTCTAAATTTACTTTGGAACCCAATGTGTTCAAGAACTGTGATAAAAACTGAATAAATAACTTTTTCCTCTCAACAATGTTGACTGCTTGTTAAGCATTACTTGTTGAAAAGAATACCCTGCCCTAAAGAAGAGAGTTAGTATGGGTATATTTTCTTTGCTAATTCTTATTTATTTTGGCTATTTTAACATGAAAACACACCTCTGTAACTCTGCATCCCCCTTGCTACCTGGACTGAAAAATCAGTTGCTTGAGTGTTGATTTGAAAACCCTATGATGAGCCAACTTCCATATCATACAGGTTGAACAAATTTTTTGTATGCTTATTGGGCAGGAACAGAGAAGATAGGGTTAAATATGTCTGGAAATACAAAGTTCCTGTGCTGGTAATTAAAATAAAATGAGGTAGACTTGAATATTCATGTGAAGGCCTTTCTCTGCAAACACTACACATTAAAGTCCATTAAGTAACCACACATGTGACATAATGTCAAGGCAGCTGGACCTCATGAAGCTTCTGCCTGAGTATAAACCAAAAAACAAACAAACAAACCCAAACTCATTGCCATCGAGTCAATTACGACTCACTGTGACCCTCCAGCACAGAGTAGAACTGTCCTATAGGGTTTCCAAGGAGTGGCTGGTGGATTTCAACTGCCAATCTTTTGGTTAGCAGCTGAGCTCTTAACCACTGCACCACCAGGGCTCAGTGCCTAACTATAGAAGATAGAAATGGCTGTAGGAGCCACTGGTGTTAAAAATAGTGTGTAAAATGACAGAATAGTGTGTACATTCTGCTGGTAAGCCAAAAGCTGATAAACTAAAAGCTGGTTTTTTATATCAGACCTTGCAAAAATATATTTTGGGGACTTGAGTTGAACTGATGAAGATCCTTTCTTTGAAATAGCAGTACCAGACTTTACTAAATGAGCTGATTCTTACAGACAATAAATTCTTACAGCTACTAAAATTTAGTACAAAGCCTGAGAAACTTAGCTTTGATTCTATTCAAGAAAAAAATACAAAACATTTTTCTAAAGTCATAAGATGTCAAATATAAAGAGAACGCAAGCTAGCTTTTAGAAATTTACTGAGGGCTTTGATTTTCCACTATAATAAGTGAACTTATGTAAGGCTGATATTAACAACAGTAAGAGCATCGGTTAGCACTGGCACATTGCTCTGTATCAACTGTAATCTACCATACATTAAGTTCATTACCTTTGGCCTTAACAGTATGCCAACCACTGTTTATGCTTCTGGACCTCAGGGATAAGGCATTATTCTGGTCCTAATACATTTAGCATCAATTTTGGTCCTTTTTGAAATTCGTGAAGCTCACTAGACCTGAGTTGGAGCCTCATTGTTGCATAGACTGAGCATTCTATGAGGTGATGCTTCCTAGATGTGTTAGGTTTCAAAACTTTTGTAAACTTCTGCCTTTTCTTCCTTTACTGCTGTGAGATAAGGCTTGCAAGCATAATTATGGCTTTCCTGGGTGATACTTAGGAGAGCCCTGACAGGTTTGTTTTGGTTATTCTGTGTCATATTTGGAAAACCAGAGGTTCCCCATGTAACCTAAGAGGAAGGCACCAGCAAAAAATTATCTACCTAGTTCTCATAGCATACTGTCATGCTACAGATCAGTGGCACCAAAGTGCCATTTGCTTCATTGACAGATTGTATTTCCAGATTATATTTCTAAAAATCCATATTACCAACCAAAAATTAAAACACACTCAGTTAGTAAGCATGCATCCCAATACTGAAAACACATGCTATCAAAAAAAAATTTTTTTTAATAAAAATTTGGTAATGAAAGAGTTAAAAAAATTCAATGGCATCTTGACCAATATGCCTCCAATTCCCACCTCAGCAGGCTCTTGCACACTCAAACTAAAAACATTTCTCCCAGGAGGAAGCCCACAGTGTCCGTAATCATCTGTGGCTTTCTTTTTAACATAAAGTTTAATCTTAGTGTTACTATTTTAAAAATAGTTTTTAGCAACATATGGACACAGCTGCTTGCATTTGGTATAGTTTTGAACTTGAAGTGAATTACATATTCCTTTAAAAGGGGGCAACTTTCTACTCCTCTCTTAAGGCAAAAGTCAAATAATTACAAATTGATAATAAACATGTCCAGAACTTTCTCTCCAACTTAAATACCAAGATATACTGTCCATGACCTTTGCTTTTATTTGGTCTTTCATTTTTTAGGAGAGAACATTCATCTGTTCTAAAGTATGAACTTAACACATAAATACCCTTTAGGTTTTAACCCTTTTCCTTTGTCTTGAAAACCAAGAAAAGGGGAGGGGGAGAGGTAGTACAAAAAATTCAATAGCTCTCTCTATGACTAGAAAAATTTGCTATAAGGCAATATATTAACTGGTTAACATTAAAAAGGAAAGTGAATATATAAAAATGCATTGTCTAAGGCAATGAATGTGGAAACTTTGACCTGTTCTCTACCTTTGAAGATCATAACATATCTTGGCTTTTAAATCTATGGTAATACTGATTATGGAAATGTTTTAGAATCTGTACTGTCCAATATGGTAGCCATTGGTAACGTGGTTGTTGAACACTTAAAATATGGCTGGTACACTGAGAAACTAAATGTTTGACTTAATTTAAATTAATTTAAAATGAAATAGCCACATGTAGTTAGTAACAAACATATTGAACAATATAGATATGTGGTATAATGGGACAAGAAAAGAGATTAAAATTTCAATGACTAAAATGTAACAAAATCTTGGATTGAAGAAACAAAATATGGGAGGTATGTGGAAGGGGCAGAGGTGTGTGAATAGGGTAAAATAAAATTAAAAAACACTTCTTGAATACATGTTTGAGAATTGAAGTTACCCCTGAGGAGGACAAACTCTGTCCTGAAACACAAGATATGACATTTTAATAATGCATGGCTTATTTAATAAGTCAAATGAAATGGAAAGGAGATCACAAGATAACATCTTATAATTTGCCAGATAAAATAAATAGAATGTAAGGACTACTTCTGGTTAAAAAATCCCAGAAGATGACTTCTGATTTCTGGTTCAACAAGTAAAGAGCTTAGAAGTTGTCACTTTCTTCCTCACAACAAGATAAAAGCTGAACAAACTAAAAACCAACAACTCTTCTTAGATCCATCAGATAATTGAGGTAATAGGCCAAACCACGGCCCTGAAAACTGGAGAGTCAGGGAGATACAGTGGAACAAAGCTTCCAAAGAACAAAAGCCCAGGAGAAGAAGACTCCCAGCTGGAGCCAGTACTGGTAGGAAGAATGAAACTGTAATTGAAAACTTTCTAGAGACTTAGTATGGACTAGCTTAAGAGTTAAAAACTTTGGGTGGGAGCAGCCTTAGAGATCACCACACTTTCGTAAGTTTTACCTCCAGGAGCCACACCAAGTTCTCTGAGTGAACACTGGAGAAAAACTCCTTCTTGCTCCTGGCAAGTGGAGGAAAAATGCAACCATTTTGAAACAATCCATTCTGTTTCTTCTTAACGGAGCATTCTGTTCTTGTTAACAAAAAACTTCCATCAAGGGAAACTATTTTACCAGAGCCTAACTGACTTGGGTTTTAACTAGTACCTAACAAAACTGGAAAGGAAAAGAAAAACACCCAATCTCAGTCCCTTCAAGCCCTCTGTGTGGAGAAGGTAAATACCCAACTTCAACCCCCTCTAGCCTTCATGTCTCACCTAAGGGAGTATTCCGGGGGGAGGGGGGGTAAGGGGCTGAGAAGCACTTGTGAAGGTTACAGACCGAGGGCACAGGTTCACTAATGGACTGAGACCTAATAATAGGATCATAAAACACTTCCCTTCCCTCTACATCTTACCACCATATCAACAGGGCTCCTGTATAATAATTACAGTTGAAAAAATAATTACAGTTGAAAAAATGTGTGGTTCAGATTCTAATTCAGGAGTCTCTAGAGAAATATAAAGACAACTGGGGAGATAAAAAGAACATTACAGGAAACTTTAGCCTATGACATTTACAGCTACAGGAAATAGTTGACACAGCCTAATTTACAGCCAGATAAACAAAAAATCTCACACTAAAGCCCTAGTTTCTTTCAGTTCCTTTAACCCAATACCTCATATGTCCAGGTTTCAACAAAAAATAACAAAGCATGCCAAAAGGCATAAAACACAGACTGAAGAGACAGGGCAAGCATCAGAACCAGAGGCAGGTATGGCAAAGATTTTGGAATTATAAGGCTGGAAATTAAAATATCTGTGATTAATATGCTAAGCTATCTAAAGAAAAAAATCCACAAATGCAACAATAGATGGGTAATGTAAGCAAAGATATGAAAACACTAAGAAAAAAAATCCAAAGGAAATGCTAGAAATCAAAAACACTGCAAAAAAGACTGTTTTGATGGGCTGGCTCATCAGTAGACATTAGATCACTGGACATACCCAAAGAAAGAATCAGTGAGCTTGAAGATATGTCAGTAGAGACTCCCCAAACTGAAAAAGCAAAGGAAAATGAAAACAAAAACAAGATATCCAAGAACTGTGGAACAATCACAAAAGGTGTGACACATGTTTAATGTGAATACCGGAAGGAGAATAAAAATAAAAATAAACAGAAAAAATACTGAAATAAAAATGGCTTACAATTTTCCAAAATTAATGACAGACACCAAACCACAGATTGAGGAAGCTCAGAAAACATAAAGTCAGATTAAAAAACAAAACAAAACAAAACTATATATAGGTATATCATTTTAAAGCTGAAAAAAAATCAAAGACTAAGAGAAAATCTTGAAAGAGACTAGCGGGGGAAAAAACTTACCTACAGAAGAACAAGGCTAAGAAGTACATTAGACTTTTCATCAGAAACTATGTAGGCAAGAAGCAAATAGAGTGAAATATTTAGTGACAAAAGTAAAAAGCAAACAAAAAAAAAAAACAAACCAAAAAGCACCAACCTAGAATTCTGTATCTAGTGAAATTGTCCTTCAGAAGTGAAGGAAATACAAAACACTTTCTCAGACAAACAAAAATTAAGATAATGTGTGCAAATAGACCTGCCTTGCAAGAAGTGAAGAAGTTATTCAGAAAGAAGGAAAATTATATAGTTCAGAAACTCAGATATACGTAAAGGAAGGAAGAGAATCAGAGAATAAATCAATGAAAGTAAAATAAAATATTTTATTTTTTTTCTTCTTAATCGAACCGATAACAGTTAGTTCAAAACAATAATAGCAACAATGCATTGTGAGATTATAGATTATGGATAAATGAAATGGATGATAGCAATATTCCAAGAGACAGCAGGGATGAATTAAGAATATTCTAAGTTATATACACTACATGAGATGCTGTATAGTGTTATTTGAAAGTGAACTTATATTAGTTGTAAATGTATGTTGCACACTCTAGGACAACCACTAAAAATTTAAAAGAGGAAATATAATTGATATGTTAAAAGAAGAAATGGAATGTTCCACTAAAACCAGAGAAGACAGAGAAAAAGTGGAAAACAAAAACAAGGAACAAAGGGAAACACAGAAAATACTTACAAATATGGTTGCATTAATCCAACCAAACATTTTAAATGTGAATGGTGTAAATACACCAATTAAAAGACAGACTGTCAGAGTGGATAAAAAGACAAGAACGAACATATGTTGTCAACAAGAAACCCACTTTAAATATAAAGACACAAATAGACTAAAAGCAAAGGAATGGGGAAAGATATACCTTACTAACACTAAATAAAAGAAAGATAGAGTAGTTATATTAATTATAGACAATGCAGATTCTGCAGCAAGGAAAATTATCAGGGATAAGGAGGATAATTACATAATTAAAAAGATGCCAATTCTCTAAGAAGACATAACAATTCTTACTGTGTAAGCATTTAACAACATGGTATCAAATAACTGAGGCAAACACTGTTAGAACTGCATGGAGAAATAGATAAATCCATTAATACAGTTTAAGACTTCAGTACCACTCTATAAATAATTAACAGATCCAGCAGCCAAAAAAATCAGTAGGGGTATAGTTAAACTGAACAGCATCATCAAGTTTTTAATATAATAGTCATTTATTGTACACTTAATCTAATAACAGGAGAATATACATTTTTCTCAAGTTCACATGGAACATTTTGCTAAATAGACCACATCCTGGGTCATAAAACCAACTTTAACAAATGTGAAAAAATAGAAATAATACCAAGTGTGCTCTCAGAACACAATGGAATTAAACAAAAAATAAATAACAGAAAAATAGCTGGAAAATCCCAAAATATATGGAGATTGAACAATACACAACTAAATAACACATGGATCATAGAAGAAATTTCAAGAGAAATTAAAATAATATTTTAATCTAAATGAAAATTAAAATATAACATCAAAAATTGTAGGATGCAGTAAAAGCAGTGCTTAGAGGGAAATTTGTAGCATTGAATGTATATACTAGAAAAGAAGAAAATCTAAATTCAATAATCTAAGATTTCACCTTTGTTATTGCTGTTAGTTGCAGTTGAGTCAGCTCTGACTGTTAGGGATTCTAACTCATGCAAAAGCACCTTGGAAGAAAGGACTGGTGATCTGCTTCTGAAAGGTCACCGTCTTAGGCTGGGTTCTCTAGAGAAGAAAAACCAGTGAAGTGTATATATATATATACACATATATATATATATATAGAGAGAGAGAGAGAGAGAGAGTTTTATCCCAAGGAAATGGCTCATGTGGTTGTAGAGGTTGGCAAGTTCCAAGTCCGTGGGTCAGGCATCATGCTGGAGGCTTCTCCTGACTCATGTAGCTGCAGGGGCTGACAAACCCAAGATTGACAGGTCAGATGGCAGGCCACTGGCTCACAGGCTGCAGAAGCTGATGAATCCATGATTGACAGGTAAGAAGGCAGGCTGCTGACTCCAAGGCTGTGGAGGCAGATGAATTCCAAGACCTGCAGGCAATATGGCCAGCCCGTGGCTCAAGTCCCAAGAACCGGGGGTCAGATGATGACGAGCCAGATGCAGAATCCAAAGTAAATGAGCAAGCTTTGCCAGAACATCTGTATATATACTGGATGCAGGCCACACCTCTTAGGAAACTCCCATTACAACTGATTGGTTGATCACATCAGATCACATAATGGAGGATGATCACATCGTTACATAACTGCCAAACTACATCATTACATAACTGCCAAATACGTCATTATATAACTGCCAAACCACTGAGAACCATGGCCTGGCTAAGTTGACACACAACCTTAACCATCAGTCACAGCCTTGAAAATATTTTATGAAGTGCAGTTCTACTCTGCATACATGGGGTCACCATGAACTTCCACATTAAGAAACTCAAAAAAGAGGAGAAAATTATATCCAAGGTAAGCAGAAGAAAAGAAATTAGAGCAGAAATAAATTGAAAACAGGAAATCAATAGAGAAGAGCACTATTAAACAACCAATGGGTCAAAGAAGAAATCAAGAGAAAAATACAAAATATACTTGTAGTTGAATGAAAATGAAAGCACAACAAATCAAAATATATGGAATGCAGTGAAAGCAATGCTCAGAGGGAAATTTATAGCAATAAATTCCTACGTTAAAAAAAAAAGAAAGATGTCAAGTCAATAACTTTAAAATTTCAGGAACTAGAAAAAAATAGGCAAGTGTTAACTTTGGTGAAAGGAAAGACAGCACACAATATAGGGGAAGTCAGCACAACATGACCAAGGCAAAGCTATAGAAGCTTCCTAGACACACCCAAACACCTTGAGGGACTGAGTTACTGGGACTGAGGGCTGGGGACTATGGTCTCGAGGGACATCTAGGTCAACTGGTATAACATAGTTCATAAAGAAAATGTTCTATATCCTACTTTGGTGAGTAGTGTCTGGGGTATTAAAAGCTTGTCAGCAGCCATCTAAAATATATCTATTGGTCCCATTATGTCCGCAGCAAAGGAGAATGAAGAAAGCCAAAGACACAAGGAAAATATCAGTCCAAAAGACTAATGGACCACATGAACCACAGCCTCCACCAGCCTAAGCCTAGAAGACCTAGATGGTGCCCAGCTACCATCACTGACCACTCTGACAGAGACCATAATAGATGGTTCCATACAGAGTGGGAGACAAATACAGAAAAAAATTCAAATTCCCAAAAAACGACCAGATTTACTGATCTGACAGAGACTGGAGGAACCCCTGAGACTATGACCCTTGTACACGCTGCTAACTCAGAACTGAAGCCACTCCCAATGTCCTCCTTTCAGCCAAAGATTAGGTAGGCCTATGAAACAAACAATAACACACATGCAGAATGTGCTCCTCAGTTCAATTAAGCATATGAGACCAAATGGGCAACCACCTGCCCAAAAGCAAAGATGAGAAGGCAGGAAGGGACGGGAAACCTGTATGAACTGACACAGGAAACCCGGGGTATAAGGGGAAAGGGGGGTAGTTCTGACACAATGCAGGGGTTGCAACCAATGTCACAAAACAATCTGTGTATATATTTTTGAATGAGAAACTAATATGTGCTGTAAGCTTTCAGCTAAAGCACAATTAAAAAAAAAAATAGAAGAGGAAGAGCAAACTAAACATAAAACTACCAGAAGATAGGAAATAACAAAATTCAGAATAGAAATAAATGAAATAGAGGATAGAAAAACAATAGAGAGAATCAACGAATCCAAAATTTGGTTCTTTGAAAAGTTCAATAAAATTTATAAAACTTTAGCTAGGCTGACAAAGGAAAAAAAAAGAGAGAGAGAAGATTCAAATAAACAAAATAGTAAATAAAAGTGGAAACATTATAATTGACACAATAGAAGAATAAAAACTCAGAATACTATGTGCTACTGTACTCCAACAAACTTGATAATTTAGAGGAAATGGACAAATTCTTAGAAGCACACAACTTACCTAAACATCTACAAAAAATTCTAGCTAACATTGCACTTAATTGTGAGAAACTAAGACTGAGAAGAAGGCAAGGAAGTACATTCCTATTCAACATTGTATTGAAAGTCCTAGCTAAGGCAATAACACAAGAAAAGGATATAAAAGCTATACAGATTGGGAAGGAAGAAATAAAAATCTCTTTGTTTGCAGATGACATGATTGTCTAAGGAATCAACCAAAAAAAAATTATTGGAACTAAAAAGTGATTATAGCAAGGCTGCAGGATATAAGATTAATATATTAAAATTGTTTTCCTATATATCAGCAATGAACAATTGGAATTTATAATTAAAAATGCAATTCCATTTACATTAACATCCCCAAAAATGAAATACTTAGGTATAAATGTAATAAAATATGTACAGGATCTACATGAGGAAACTATAAAACTCAGATGAAAGAAATCAAAAAAGATCTAAAGAAATGGAGATAGAGTCCATGTTCATGGATAATGTCTTAGTTATCTAGTGCTGCTGTAACAGAAACACAAGTGGATGGCTTTAACAAACAGAATTTTATTGTCTCACAGTTTAGGAGGCTAGAAGTTCAAATTCAGAGCACCACCCGGAGAAGATTTTCTTTCTCAGTCAGCTGTGGGGGAAAGTCCTTGTCATCAATCTTCCCCTGATCTAGGAGATTCTCAGCACAGGGACCCCAGGTCCAAAGGATGAACTCTGCTCCTGGCTCTGCATTCTTGGTGGTAGGAGGTCCCCCTGTCTTTCTGCTCACTTCTCTCTTTTATATCCCAAAGGAGATTAACTCAAGATAGACCTAATCTTGTAGATTGAGTCCTGCCTCATTAACACAGCTGCCTCTAATCCTGCCTCATTAATATCACAGAGATAAGATTTACAACACACAGGAAAATCACATCAGATGACAAAAGGATGGCCAATCATACAATACTGGGAATCATGGCCTAGCCGAGTTGACACACATTTTGGGGGGACGCAATTCAATCCATAACAGATAGGAAGATTCAATATTGTTAAGATGTCAATTCTCTGTAACTTAGTCTATAGATTCAACGCAAACTCACTAAAAATTGCAGCAAGTTATTTTGTGGATACTGACAAAGTTTATATGACTTCAAGGTTTATAAAGTTTATACCAGGTCATAGAAAGCTAAAATTTGTAAGACCCTGTATAGCCAATCCAGTAAAGAAGAAGAACAAAGTTGAATGACTGACATTACCTGACTTCCAGTCTTACTATAGAGCTACAATAATCAAGACAGTATGGTATTGGTGGAAAAATAGACAAATAGATGAATGGAACAGGATACAAAGTCCAGAAATAGACCCATACAAATATAATCAACTGATTTTTTACAAAGGAGCAAAGAAAATTCAATGGAGAAAGGATAGTCGTTTTAACAAATAGTACTGGAATAATTGAATTTCTACATGCAAAAAAAAGATGACTCTAGACACATATCTTACCTATTTCATAGAAGTTAACTCAAAATGGATTATATACCTAAATGTAAAATCATAAAACTTCCACAAGATAACACGGGAGAAAATCTGGTTGATCTTGGGTTTGATGATGAGTTTTTAGATACAACATCAAAAGCAAAATACACGAAAGAAAAAATAAAAAGGTTGGACTTTATAAGAATTTTAAAAATTCTGTTCTGTGAAAGACTGTTAAGAGAATGAAAAGATAAGCCACAAACTTGGAGAAAATCTTTGCAGAACACATATCTGATAAAGGACTTGTACCCAAAATATACAAAGAACCCTTAAAACTCCACAATAAGAAAACAAACAACACAATTAATAAATGGGCAAAAGATCAGAACAGACACCTCACTGAAGTAGATATATAGATGGCAAATAAGCACATGAAAAGATGCTGAACATCATATGTCGTCATGGAATTTCAAATTAAAACAACAATGAGATACCACTACACACCCATTAGAATGGCTACAATCCCAAACACTGACAACACCAAATGCTGACAAGCATGTGGAGCAACAGGAATTCTTACTCACTGTTGGTGGGAATGCTAGATGGCACAACCACTTTGGGAGACATTTTGGCAGTTTCTTACAAAGCTAAACATAGGCTTACCATACAATCCTGCAATTACCCTTCTAGATATTTACCCAGATGAGTTAAAGACTTGAATTCACAAAAGCACACAAATGTTTACCGCAGCTTTATTCATAATTGCCAAAAATTGGAAGCAATCAAGATACCCCTAATAGATAAATGGATCAAAAAAAGAAAAAACCTGCAGTACATCCACACAGTGGAATGTTATTCTGCAATGAATAGGCATGAAATATTAAGCCAAGAAAAGACATGGAGAAACTGTAAACACATATTGCTAAGTAAAATAAGCCAGTCTGAAAAGGCTGTATACTATATGATTCCAATTACGTGACATTCTGAGAAACACAAAACTATAAAGACAGTAAAAAGATCAGTGATCTTCAGGGATTTAGGTGCAGGGGATGAGGGATGGAATAGGTGGAGCACAAGGCCTTTTTAGGGTGATGAAACTATTCTGTATGCTATAGTAATGGTGGACACCTAATATTATGCATTTGTCAAAACCTATAGGACTGTACAACATATAAAAGTAAACCTTAATGTAAACTATGAACCTTAGTCAATAATAATGTATCCATATTGGTTCATCAATTGTAACAAATGTATCACAATAATGCAAGATGTTAATAATAGGAAAAACCATGTTCAGGGGAAAGGGAGGTATATGGGAACTCTCTGCACCTTCCTTGCAGTTTTTCTTTGAAGTACTGCTATAAAAAAAAAAAAAAGTCTTTAAAAAAAAAACCAAGAAGTGTTAAGAAGGAGGTGGGACTTTTAAAACTATCTTGGACACTACAATACAGTTGCATTGTCATAATCGAGTAATGTGGACAAATCTTATAGACAGAAATGTTCCAAGTGAAAAGAAGTGGGGTGAGGTTTTTCAGGTAATGGATATTGTACCTGACATCAGTAAATGTGAATATGGAATCACAAACGTAAGGAGCGTGAAGAGCATTTCTGGACCAAGTGATTCTTTTTTTTCTATATATATATTTTATTGTACTTCAGGTGAAGGCTTACAGAACAAATAGTTTCTCATGAAACAATAGTACACATGTTGTTTTATGACATTGGTTAACAACCCCACAACATATTGACCCTCTAAATTCTCAACTTTTTTTTTTTTTGGTGAAAATA
>NW_004443974.1:297872-302435 GCF_000243295.1 Trichechus manatus latirostris
CTAAATGTTTTGATACTGTTTGCTGTTTTCGGGGCATTTAGTAGTTATTTCTCTCGTTATTGATTGTAGATTTGTTTGTTTTGTCCCTTTTTAAAAAAAAAATTGAGTATGTCTGAGCAGGCGGACTGCTTGCTCTTTGTTGTTTGCTCGTCTGTGCGCTCAATGCTTTTCACCTCCTTCTCCAACTGGCAGGTTCAGTCACTCAGATATGGTACAGCAGGGCAGGTCTAGCTGAAGAGGAGCCACTGGGACGGGTTGTGTGTGGCACTCACTACAGCCACCAGGGCGGGTCGGTAATCAGTGCTTGGCAGGTTCCAGTAGGCCGTGCCTGCACTGCTTGGTGGTGTGATGTCAAGTGCACGGTGCAGGTAGGCAGGATGCAGCGGGGAGATGGTTATGTGTGGAGCTAAGCTGGATATGGGAGAGAAGAGAGAGGAACAGGAGCCAAAAATCATACAAAGAAACAAAAAGAATGCTAGGGGAGCTTGCCGATGGAATGGAGAGATGAAAGAGTTATGGAGCCCCTCAGGAAGAAGCAAAGATGGCACACGGAGCCAGGCACTTGAGTGAAAGGAGGAGGAGGTGGCGAGAGGCAAGTGAGAAATCAAAAGAAGCAGAAAAAAAAAGCAACAGTAGCAGCCAACAAATGGCACCCAGAGAGCTGCCTGCTTGGGTGTGTGGAGTCGAAGCAGCCAGCACCTCCTGGTCAAGAGACCGTGGCTGCGGGAAGCAGAGGAACAAACGAACAAAAGCCCCGGGATCCCACCAGCGCAGCAGCCCAGACCGGGAAGCAGCTGCACACTAGAATGGAGCTCCGCAGCCCCTCAGGAAGAAACAAAGATGGCGCTCGGAGCCAGGCACTCGAGCAAAAGGAGGGAGAGGTGGAGAGAGGCAAGTGAGAAATCAAAAGAAGCAGAAAAAAAAACGCAACACTAGCAGCCAACAAATGGCACCCAGAGAGCTGCCCGCTTGGGTGTGCGGAATCCAAGCAGCCAGCGCTTCCCAGTCAAGAGACTGTGGCCGCGGGAAGCAGAGGAGGCCGAGCTGGGGCGAAGAGGGGTTGGGGGGGTGGGAAAGGGCACACCGCAAATTACCGGCTGTTTTGTCTCCCACTGGATGCTCCGTGAGGCTGCTTTCTCATACCTCCGTTAGCTGGTCTCTGATAGGAGTCCAAGATGGTGGATCCGCGCTGCGTTATCTGGTAGGGGATCTCTGCATGAATCTCTCCTCACTCTCCATTCTCTGTCAGTATTCTCACTCCATTTGGTGCTCAGCTGAGTTCTTTATCTCCTCATTTGATGTTCTAGGGTTTCAGGATTGTTGCATTCTCTGTTTGGCTTAGTTTTTCGGATCTTTGCTGTGGAGGGACGGCATGGTGCTTCTGCCTGGAGCACCATCTTGCCGGAACTCTCTGAACCAAGTGATTCTTTTAACAAATGAAGAAAATATCCACCCCCCCAGATTAAAAAAAAGATGACGAGCTTGCCCAAGGACACAGATCTAATTAAAAGCAAAGCTGAAACTAGAAGTCAAATTAATTGTGGGACGGAGTTATTATGTAAGCTTCAGCAGAAAATTTAGCCTCTAAGAATGTGCACATCAAGGATGAGTGTAATATAAATAGAAAAACATTAGTAGTAGCACACCTACCACTCACATACCACAAAAGAATGTTACAGGGATTACTGTACTAAGCAACTGGCCTCTTTGAAGGTCTCTATACTTGCCACATAAAAGGCCCTGTGCAACATGAGAGCCCTTTTGTGACCTCTTACTTAGGAGATATATGTGTGTGACCTCTTACTTAGGAGATATGTGTGATATAAGACCAGCACACAGTTGACTGAACTTTAAAATATTTTCATGAAGCGTAATTTATTTTATTTTAGTATCATTTGAAAACACACACACAACTGTTGTCTCACTACGGAAGGGAAGAAATCTCAGTCCTTCTCAAAGTCTCTGTCTTCTGTAATCCTAAATCTGCCTCCTCCATAAACACTATGCAGACTGAACAAACCCCTCAGGGACCGCCCCTGTCCTCGGGGGCCAGAGCAGCAGGGTGACTTCAAGCTCTAATTCAGACTTTGGAAGACATTTTCAGAAGGAGAACACATTTTCAGGAGGCGAGCATGGGCTGACTAGTACTTTAGGAAACCACATCCCCCAGCACAGGCCATGGCGCCGTCTGCCCCTGTGATGAGACAGTGACACCGTGCTCAGGAATGCAGACACCTGTAAGAGCAGGAACAGAAAATAACAGTCACCTGTCTAACCTGATCCACCCAGGTGGAAAGGGTATGTTTGGTCATGACTGGGAGCTTGGCATTGGCCTGTGGAACAAAAAGGAAGGGAAAGCCGGCACTCTGCCTGGAATGCGGCGCTGTATCTGTCACCAGCCAAGGGCAGTTACAGAGAGATCGCCTCTTCAAGGACCCACTCTGCTCCTTTCCATGACTTCATTATGTTTAGAGGATGATCATCTCTTGCTGTTCTTCTGACATCAATGCCATTTTGCACAGTCACAAAACCCTGCTCTGTTGCTCCCTAGCAGAACTGGGACAAGAAGGAGGAATGTGCAGTTACTGTTCTATCGTTCACCTCTCTTTTTCTCTCTCCTCGAGGACAGGGTGCATCTACTGCAGAGTCCTTCTATGAGAACAGTGCCTAGGCTACACACACACACACACACACACACACACTCACTGTACATATATGCACGTATATAACTTGCATAGCCCCAGGTGAATTTTCCAAATGTGCCATGACTTGTAAGGAGGAGGAAGAGAGAAGGATGCACTGGGTGGAAGACTGGATGAAGATGAGCCCAGGGCAGCCTGGGGCGACCAGGGGAGATGAGCCAGGGTCTTGTGTCTGGACCAGGGGAGACCCAGCCTGTCCATGTGGGCTCCCACTCTAGTTCTGGTCAAGCAAACAGGGCTGGTGTTCCTCAGCATGCACATGGCTGGGGACACTGCATCGTTCCCAATACTTTACATTTCAACAAGCAAGGTCTCTGAACAAAGCAGTCCAGGAGGATACCCATACTACCTGCTGTCAATATGACTTCTGCATGAACTTGAGTGTTGCCTTCAGTTCTCATCTTTGATCCATATTTTCTTGAGCGAATCACTCTGCTGGTAAAACATCAAGTGCTGTTTTTCTTGGCAGATAGGGGACCTGTGCGAGGGAGGAGGAGAAGGTAACATTTCTACCATGCTTTTTAAACACCGAGGGGAAAACTGGAATGTTCAACACAACCTTCACGAAGCTGTTTCTAAGAGTCCCTTGGCAGCACAGGGCCAGCAGCCAGCAGGGACCCTTCTCTGACACTCAGAGACAGCCAGGGCTTTGTCTCCTTCCCTTCTGAACTCTGTTACATGGCTCCCCAAGGAAGCATCGACTCAATGCACAGCAGCCAGTCTTTCCCTTGGCCCTTTGTACTTAAAAGAAAAAGAAAAAAAAAAAAAGAACTTATATCACTGAGAGCCAACTCTGAAACTAGGTTTGGAAGTCACTGATGAAGGCAGGACTCCATCCATCCAGCTCCAAACTAGCGGCCCTGGGGAGGCCTGTGCGCAAGTCCTGGCTGGCGGCGTGGGGCTCCAGGAGTCTGCACTTGAGAGAGAGAACCCAGCTTGGGCAAAGGCTCACTGCCCATGTGCCCTGCTCACCATGCACTGTGTCATCTGTCTGGAGAACTGTTAGTGATTTCTTGGCCTTTTCTGCACTTTTGAGGGAATACTTCCCATGGGAACTTACACTTGCTCTGTATTCCTCAAACACCTCAAAGGAAAAAGCCCTTCATTCCACCTGTAACACATTCAAGTACAAACTTAACCACTGAAGTATTGCTACAAGTTCTCCAAGAGACTGTTTTGGGTTAGCCAGCACACTCTCTACGCCCACCAAAAGAGAAGTTCTTTTCCACAGTCCCTCATGCTCCTGGGTGCGGGTGTTGCAAACTCCAGACCAGAAGACCATGGTTTCTTGAACTGGATGTCGTATTCCCTCCTTCCACTGAAACAGCCCAAAGCATCTGCCCAAAAAACTGTTATTAAACCCCTGTTTTCTATCCACTACTGCAGGCTGCGTAGATGGCAAGTGTTGCATTTCCGTAAGTGAAGCCTTACTGCGGAGGCAGAAATTAAAGCTGCCTGGCCTGCAGCCACCTGCATGGGAGGCAAAATGAAAAGCATCATTTTAGGAAACAGAGTTCACGAGGAACAATCATAATGCCTCCAAAGTATGACAATTCCCTTCTCAAAGGTTCACAAACAAGTGTGATGCTAACACGAAGACACTATGACAAATATGTGCTTATGAGTGGAGCCACTCTCTAGGAGTGAGAGTCTCCTTCAGGACGTTTGCTCTGGAAACAGATGCCCTTTCTTTTGTTTCCTACAAGGAGTAGAAAAGGCCCTTGGATAAAAAGAGAGAGACCCCTAGGGCCCTTCCTCTTTTTTTTTTTTTTTTTTTAAATATTTTATTGTACTTCAGGTGAAGGCTTACAGAACAAATAGTTTCTCATGAAACAGTAGTACACATGTTATTTTATGACAT
>NW_004443974.1:303076-336447 GCF_000243295.1 Trichechus manatus latirostris
TTAGTCCTTTGGACTAATCTTTTCCTTGTATCCTGTTCTCTTCATTCTCCCTTGCTCCCGAAGGGATGAGACCAGTGGAGTATCTTAGATGAGGGCCGTTCCTCTTGGACATGGGCTCCATAGTTCACCAGGAGGGTACAGAACACTAATACTGATACAAAATTTACTAATTCAACATTTACTAATACAACTAACAGTAATACAACATTTGTGTGGTTCTTCAGAACATATAACTCCTGTTAGTTCTTCAGGACTCGATCTACACCCCATTTTCTCCAGCTTGTGAAGGAAAGGTGGTGTGGAGAGGGGCTCCCAAAGCAGCTTGAACATTCTAAGTTCTCCCAAGAAGGGAAATTACAGTGATTAAAAAAAAAAGAGGCCCCTTGCCTCTGCCCTAGTTTATCTTGCTAGCCCCAGGAAGAAGAATGACACTCTAGTTCACCTCTTTTTCACCTGGGCTGGTGTGGTCAGGGTGGGAGGATCCAGCACCTCAGTCCAGACTCTGGCAATGACCATGCAATCTCCTTTAAGGACACCCAGTGCTGCGCTCTGTACCCTTGCTGATGACACGTGGCTATGGGGCATTAGCACTGGGGTCAGCTGGGTCACCCAACACGGGAGTCCTCACAGAAAAATGGGGATCAAATTGTGGAGACTCTACTCTTCAGTCTACTGTTATCCATGGCGTAAACCCATTAAAAAAAGCCAATTGCCCTCAAGTCAATTCCAAGTCAAAGTGACCCTATAGGACAGAATAGAACTGCCCCATAGGGTTTCCAAGGCTGTAAAGATTTATGGAAGCAGTCTGCCACATTTTTCTCCTGAGAAGTGGCTGTTGAACTGGTCACCTTCTGGTTAGCAGCTGAGGCTTAAGCACTGTGCCATCAGGCCTCCTTTCCATGGCATAACAACATGGATTTTAAAGAGTGTAAAGTCTCATTACATATTCTTTTGAAATCCTGTCTTGTATCTTGTGATAAAGCAAATTGTTCAATTAGGCTGAAAACAATCTAGGGTCTTTTCATCTGGAGTCTGAAAACATGTTGTAAGTACATCTTGGTCATGAAATACCACTGAACTTTCCTAGTAAAGTTTTCCATTGCTGCAGTCAACTTCTCTCCCAACATTTCCCCCTCCACAGACAAGGGCACACTGCCTGTCCACAGCTAAATTTTGTTACGGAGCCTCATGTGTACTGGTGTGAGTTGCCAGATCATGCACTCTGTCTTGGATCCTCCTAGGGTCCCTACATTCACAGAAAAAGAAACCAGAACACAGAAAGGTTAAGGTGGCCAAAGGCTAAGGTGGCCAAAGAACACAGAAAGGCCAAAGGTGGCTCTGGTTCCAATCCTTCTGTCATTGGGGATACTATTTTGGAAAATATTAATGTGCTTTTCTCTCTTGTATTTCATTGTTCATAACCTTTGCACCATCAACCCATTTGCATCATCCATCTCCATAAGGACAGGGATCATGAGGGTTGGGGGAAGACGGCTCAAGACAGGTCAGCAGGAAGGTAAACAGAAAGAGTTGAATATAGTTCATAATGTGTTTCTGCCCAACACAAAAGGATTTAGCAGCAAGATGCTAGATTTGAAAGTCAGCCTTTGTCCAAAGTGAACCTTTTCTAAACTCCTAGAGCATTTCAAGAACTCAGGCTGAGTGGCTGGTTGCTATAAAGAGAACCTGATCTGAAAGGCACAAAGACAATAAGTATTCCTGTCCTCGTGCTTGGCCACAGGCTTGCCGGCTGAGGTGGAGAAGGAAGTTGGGCCTCTCATGTCCTCTTGACCTGGGGGGTGCAGGGGAAGGGGGGTTTCCACCTCTGTTATCTAGACCTTGGCTTTCAGATAATTGAGGGGAATTCTGAGATCAAGCAGGATGCTTTTCTGCCCTATGTTTGGGGCTCAGGAAGGAGGCTGCCTGTCATTCCGCCCACCACCCCTTCCACAAAACAAAAACACACTCAAAATGTGATGGAAGATGTATGGTTGGGCAAGGGCAGTGGGAAGTGGCAGGCTTTTCCCTCTGTCCATTCTCATGTGTCATGGGCAGGAGCCAGAAGCCTCGCAGACTGGCCGTGGACATAAGCCAGTTGGAATGTCAGGAGGTGCATCATGGGTGGGTGATATGACCAGGTGGCATACTTTTTTATGATATTAACTCACTTTGGCCAGGGTACATGAGTACATAGCTCTGTCTCCAAGACTTGATAGGTCTCCACAGGATTCCTAGCTTCAAATACACACTTGGCATAAGTAGATGTTCAATAACTTTTTTTCAGTTATTTATATTTTTATTGATTAGTAAAAATTCATTTTCTCCCTATCTCCACTAGCTAAATGATGAAGTTATGTTTAGAGAATATCAGTTTGAAGGGTCATCAAAATATTAGCCTTCCTAGACCACCCACAGGGAGCTCTGGTAGTGTAGTGGTTAAGGGCTTGGCTGCAAACCAAATGTCAGCAGTTCAAATCCACCAGCTGCCTCTTGGAAACCTTTTAGGACAGTTCTACTCTGTCTTACAGGGTTGCTATGAGTAGGAATCAACTTGATGGCACACAGCAACAGGCCGCCCACAAGGCCTGGTTCTGTGATTAAAGGTAGTTGTTATCAATATCACCTTTTAAAGCATACCAGTAACTATATAATGGTATTTAAAGACTTCTTCAATATAGTAAATAGTAACCCTACCCAATATATCTCACTTTTATCCATATGTTCAGGTATTAGTTTTAATTGGGTATGATACAATGTATTTTAATTTGTGTATAGTTCCTTATACAATGATGGTGGTGCTATATCTCAGTCCTGGTCTAGATCTAAAGTGCACCACCTCCTGTCTGATTCCATTCCTCACCCTTCATCCCCTGCCTGTCCCGGAACCAGTCCTCTCAGCTCTCACACTCCGTGGGCACTGGGCCAGGCTGGATCACCAGGCTTTCAGTCAGAGAGTCCCCGCAGGCAGTGTGCCACAGAGCTGAGAGGAACTGGGTGTGGTAGGTCGGAGGATGGCAGCAGCCCCTCCTCTCCCCAGGTTCTGTCTGGTATGGGCTTCACTCTGACCACAGGCTCACAGGCCACATCTTGCAGCCAGTCTCACTGCCCACCGACTACTACATTCACTTCTGTCATTGCTGTAAGAAATCACCACAGAGTTAGAGACTTAAAACAACACAACTTTATTATCTTGAAGTTCCATAGGTTAGAATTCCAAAGCAGGCCTCACTGTACTGAAATCGAAGTATTGGCAGGGATGTGCTCCTTGTGGACACCCTAAGGAGAATTCGCTTCCTTGCAGTTCCCAGCTTCTAGAGACTCCTGCATTCCTGGCCTCACAAGTGTTTCCTCCACCTTCAAAGCCAGTAATAGTGATGTGAGTCCCTGCCATGTTTCAGTTTCTCCTACATCTTTGTCTGTCTTCCTGACTTTCTTTCTGACTACAGCTGGTAAAGTTTCTCTGCTGTTAAATGTGATTAAATTGGGCCCTCCAGGCCCATCGAGGATCATCTTCACATCTCAAGGTCTGTTACTTTAATTGCAACTGCAGCAACCCTTTTTGCTATGGAGGTTAATATATTCACAGGTACGAGGGGTGACAGCATGGACATCTTAGGGGGCCATGATTCTGTCAGCCACAATGACTAGTAACTCTGTATTTCATCTTCTTGTTCTCTGGAAGGCCTTCCCAGATGTCCTCAGTCTCCAGTTTGTGGCAGGGATAATGCAAAAGGCACAGGTGTTGACTAGGGGCTGCAGCCTTCCTCCCTCTTCCTTGATGTTTCTGAAATAGTATAGAGAAGGAGTTAATGAATCCATGGGTAGGTGAATGAATGGATAGATGAAGGCAACTTTTCTTAAAAACCCATTGTGTTTCAATTATTATGTTCACTGCTTTTATGCATATTATTTTGTTTATTTGGAAAGATAGGTCTTATCCTCCCTTTTTGCAGATGAGGAAATTCAAGCTCAGGGAAATTTTAAGCTAATGGGGTCATGTAGCTTATTCCTGGTGGGGCAGATCACTGTACACATGGCCCTAAACGCACACTGCTACCACTTTTTGTAAATGCACGGTGCACTCTTCCTTTTTTACCCTAAACTATCACAAACCAATGGAAAGCATCTGATTTTCCATGCTGGAGTTTGGCACAGGGAGAGATGAAAGGGAAAGGTGAGTGCAATGTTGACTTGCTCTAGAGACAAAGAAATAGAAAGCTCATCATCAAGCACTGGCATGAAGACATAGGTTATTATTGAGTTGGCAGGAAAATATAGTCAAATATGTTTTACTACCATTACCTCACATTCACTGAGGCTTATGATGTGTCAGGATCTGTGATTAACAATTTATAGGTATTATCTCATTTAATTTCCTAAAACCCTGCAAGGTAGAATCTGTTACTATCCCATTAGGAGTGAGGAAATTGAGGTCTGAGGAGGGTAAGTCACCTGCCGGAGGCTCACACAGGAAGTGGCGGATCCAGGGACTGCTCCCCAATCTACCCAGCTCTATAGCATGTGCTTTCCCCTACTCTGCTATACTCCCTCCCTCTTCCTGAGACATTCAAAACTCCTAGTCCACATCTTATCTCTACTGAAACTACCCCATGATATAAGGAACTTAATGAATTCCCTTAATACAGTAAACTGATGCTCTATATTAGATTATCAAAATGGTGTTAAGAAAGAAAAAAAAAAATCTTTATAAAATTGTTTCCAGGTACCTTGTACTGTTATATCGTAAGGAATGTAAATCTTTGATTTAGTTTTCCCTTTCAACAGCTTTGACAAATATGAATGTTTTCTGCTGGTGATTCTTCTTTTGACTCAACTATAAAAAATAATCAATACTTCTATAATGTCAAACTATAGAAAACAAAAGCAAAACCCTGGCATGAGTGTTAGCAGAAAAAAGTACTGAAGAGGAAGAGCACAGGGAGAGAGTGCAGCATGGCAGGTGGCTCTAATGCCAGAATTTTGGATCAAGCAGCCATTCAGGGATTGAAAAAAAGAAAGGGACTCAGAGCACATTAATTAGCAAGAAATATTTTATTTTTAAAGTTTTTGAAGCAACAAGTCAACGGGGTAACCGAGGGACCAGTTGGGAGACAGAATAAAAGGAGATAGTGTCCCAGCCAGACAGGCAGACTCTTACCACACTGCGCATTGCTTGGCTCTAGATCATGAGCTGGAAATCCCTATCAGCAGTTACACACTGTGCTGCAAATACTCACAGGCGCTCTCATTTCCCTGTAGTGTATTTCTTTGAAATGTCTCCACATTGCCATTTAGATATGCTGTTAGTTCTGGCTATTTCCCATCATAAAATATCCCCTATGGTCTGCTCAGTGTCTCCACGGCAGAGAAGAGTTAGAGAAAGTAAAAGAGCAAGAAGAAATATGACTTATTAACCTAATGTTTGTTCTATGTAGTAAAGGATTCCACTCTCTCCTTGGGGGCTATCAAAATAGGGGCATCTCTTCAAAATACATTTTCACATACTAGATTCAAATATGTATTTAAAGATAGAGGAATTGGGTCTCCTGAAATGTTCTTTATATCATGTTCCATTCTGCTTTTACCCCGACAGTAAACTTTTTTCCTGGCCAGAATGGTGTGTAAGAGTCAGAACACAAACTCCTCATTCAGGCCTTCTATGCAGTCTTGGCCCAACCTAGAGCACAACAGAAATTAGCCCACACTCTGTAATCACATTCTCCTGGGCATCCTGTTGTTTCACCTCGTGTGGACCATCCAGAAAACCCCTGGATGTGCCAAGAGAGTTGAGATTTATGGCACCAACAGAAAAGCTCTCACAAAGCTCAATTAAAAACCTTCTCTGATCTCTACTGATAGCTAAAATGTTTGGGTAACTGGTATTTGGAAACTTGAATTTGAACTAAGATCAATCCATTTACTGTAGCAAACTGTATTCTTCAAAAAGAAAATGTTGTGGCATAGACAGATCCCTTCCAGGGTGTGCCTGCTCAATCCCACTACTTACATTTCCCTTCTAATAACTAATCATACCACCACCATCTGTTTGTTGTACTGTTGTGGCTTGTGTGTTGCTATAATTCTGGAAGCTTTGTCACGGGTAATTCAAATACCAGTAGGGTCACCCATGGTAGACAGATTTCAGAGGAGCTTCCAGACTAAGACAGACTAGGTAAAAGTGTACCTGGCAATCTACTTCCAAAAATTAGCCAATGAAAACCCTATAGATCACAACAGAACAGTTTTGAATGTAGTCCTAGAAGATGAGTTCCATACGTTGGAAGGCACTCAAATACACAGTGGCTGCCACAATGGATTGGCACATGCCAGTGATCGTGAAGATGGCACAGGCAAGACTGGGCAATGTTTCATTCTGTTGCACATGGGGTAGTCATGAATCAGAACTGACTTGACGGCAACTAACAACTAACAACTCTACAAACTACTAGGCATAGTGAGAACTACCAGGATCTCTCTAGAAGGAAGAGAATCATGTGGAAAATCCAAGAAATGGCACTCAAACCTGATGATTCTAAGTGCACCTGTGCACCTACTGTGGATTTTTACCCAACAGAGTGCTCCAACAGAGATTTGAACCTGTACACCGCTGATGCCCAGCCTGGGGTAGGCACAGAGCCTGGGACAGCAGAGCCACCAGCCAGCTTTGTCCTGAGCAGCTTTGTCCACTTACCCCAGGAGACACACAAAATTCTTTCACTTGTGCCAGGATAACAAGTAAATAAGTAAATGAAGCCCGGAAAGTGTGCTGTCTGTCATTCTATCTCTAGAACAGTTGGCTGTCAGAAGATGGTGCATCAAATATTCACTAGCATGTAGGAAACCAGCATCAAGATCCTCCTCCTGCCATAGCCTCATCTGCTTGGTCCACGCTGGCTCCTGGCTCCTGACTTATTTCAATGTTATCACTGCCTCCGACTCTTATTTAAGTTAACGTAAAAACATTCCTTCCATCATAAGTTTTCTTGTCTTTCAGTAGATATAGCAGACACACCCTACATTTGTCTCCTTCTGCCTTGCCTTCAGGACATGATTGTTGTATCAATGTCAACCCCATAAAATAGACCTCAGGGAAGTTACTCTGCTCCCAACTTCAATGGGTGGGCCTAAACCTGACCACTCTTAAAACAGAGTCATCGTTCCTCCACTTCTTTAGGATACAGCTGTGACACAATATGACAGGTGACCACTGTAGCCGCTTTGCTTATAGCCTGGGAATAAAGAACACTAAAGCTAGGAGGGCAGAAAGATGTCATTCTTGATTTCCTTTTATGTGAAAACTTGGCACAAATGAATCAATTTCTTTCTCATTTAATTCAGCATGTGTCAGGATTCCTGAAAGCACCATAGCTACTAAAATGCAGTATTTTCCTACTAGCTCACTTGCTCACATCAAGATGGCACTGGTGATAACAATAATAGCAGCTAACGTTTATTGCCACCACCCATTGGTCAGTTTGTCATACTGAGGAGGATTGTATGTTTCCATGATGCTGGAAGCTGTTCCACTGATAGTTCAAATACTAGCAGGGTCACCCATGGAGGACAGGTTTCAGAAGAGACTAAAACAGAATTAGGAAGAAAAGCCTGGTGATCTACTTCTAAAAATTAACCAATGAAAACCTTATGGATAATAACAGAATATTGTTGGTATAGTGCTGGAAGATGAGCCCCTTAGGTTGGAAGACACTCAAATTATGACTGGGAAAGAGCTACCTCCTCAAAGCAGAGTAGACCTTAATGGCATAAATGGAGTAAAGCCATCTGGGCCTTCATTTGTTCAAAATGTTACTTCAAAATGAGAAGTAACAGCTGCAAACATCATTAGTAATTGGAACATGGAATGTAGGAGGTGTCAACAAGTAAAAACGTGTACTCTGTTAAAAATAAAAGAAAAGAGGACAAATAAAGCACTACTGAAGAAGAAGAATAAAGTAGGAGGACTCGCACTACCTGACCTCAGAACCTACTATACAGCTACAGTAGCCAAAACAGCCTAATACTGTACAACGACAGATACAATGATCAATGGAACAGAATTAAGAACCCAGATGTAAAATCATACATCTACAGTCACCTGGTCTTCATCAAAGGCCCAAAGTCAATTAAATGAGGAAAAGACAGTCTGTTTTAACAAATGGTGCTGGCAAAACTAGATGACCATCTGCAAAAAAATGAAACAGCACCCATACCTCACATCATACACAAAAACTAATTCAAAATGGATCAAAGAACTAAAGATAAAACTAAAAACTAACAATCATAAAAGAAAAAATAGGACGAATGCTAGAGGTCCTAATACACAGCATTAACAGGATACACACCATAACTAATGATACACAAACACCAGAAGATAAGCTAGATAACTGGGATCTTCTAAAAGTTAAATACTTGTGCTCATCAAAAGATTTCATCAAAAGAATAGAGAACCTACAGACCGAAAAAAAGTTTTTGGCTATAACAAATCCGACAATGTTCTAATCTTTCAAAACTACAGGAAAATTCAACACTTCCACAACAAGAAGAAAAAAATTCAATTAAAAATTGGGCAAAGGATATGAACACACGCTTCACCAAAGAAGACATACAAGCAGCTAACAGACACATGAGGAAATGCTTGCGATCACTAGCCATTAGAAAAATGCAAATCAAAACTACAACGAGATACCATGTCACCGTGGCATCACTGGCATGAATCAAAAAAATAGAAAATAACAAATGTTGGAGAGGTTGTGGGGAGATTGGAACCCTTATGCACTGCTGGTGGGAATGCAAAATGGCAACCATTTTGGAAAATGATACGGTGCTTCCTTAAAAAGCTAGAAATAGAAATACCGTATGATCCAGCAATCTCACTCCTTGGAATATATCCTAGAGAAATAAGAGCCATCACACGAATAGACATATGCACACTCATGTTCACTGCAGCATTATTCACAAAACAAAAAGATGGAAACAACCTAAGTGCCCATCAACAGAAGAATAGATAAACAAACTATGGTACATATACACACAATGAAATACTACAGAATGATAAAGAACAATGATGAATCTGTGAAACATCTCACAATATGGATGAATCTAGACAGCATTATGCTGACTGAAATAAGTCAATCACAAAAGGATAAATATTATATGATACAACTATTATAAAAACTCATGAAAAGGTTTACACACAAAAAGAAACAATCTTTGATGGTTATAAGGGGCAGGGTGGGGAGGGAAAAACACTAAATAGGTAAGTGATAACTTTGGTGAAGGGTGAGATAGAACACAGTACTGGGGAAGCCAGCACAACTTGGCCAAGCAAGGTCATGGAAGCTCCATATATACATCCAAACTCCCTGAGGGACCAAATTACTGGGCTGAGGGCCGTGGGGATCACGGTCCCTGGAAACATCTAGATCAATTGGCATAACACAGTTTAAAAAGAAAATGTTCTACTTCCTACTTTGATGAGTAGCGTCTGAGGTCTTAAAAGCTTGTGAGCGGCCATCCAAGATACTCTACTGGTCTCACCCCGTCTAGAGCAAGGGAGAATGAAGAAAACCAAAGACAAAAGGAAAAGATTAGTCCAAAGGACTAATGGACCACAACTACTACAGCTTGCACCAGACTGAGATCAGCACAACTAAATGGTGCCTGGCTACTACCATGGACTGTTCTGACAGGGATCACAATAGAGGGTCCTGGACAGAACTGGAGAAAATTGTAGAACAAAATTCTAACTTATAAAAAAGACCAGACTTACTGGCCTGACAGAGACTGGAGAAATTCCGAGACCTTGAGCATGGCCCCCAGACACACTTTTAACTCAGTACTGAAGTCACTCCTGAGATTCACACTTCAGCCAAAGATTAGACAAGTCCATAAAACAAAATGAGACTAAATGGACATACCAGCTCAGGGGCAAGGAAAAGAAGGCAGGAGGGGACAGGAAAGCTGGTAATGGGGAACCCAGGGTCAAGAAGGGGAGAATGTTGACATGTCCTGGGCTTGGCAAGCAATGTCACAAAACAATATGTGTATTAATTGTTTAATGAGAAACTAATTTGCTCTGTAAACCTTCATCTAAAGTACAATACAAAAGATAAAATAAAAGAGATTTTTCTGTTCAAGACATTTCATACCAGGGACACATCTGATGAATCACAAAGTGAAACCAAATGCTCCAACATGGTGGCGTTACAGAGACATTTTTACAAGGTTAATAAAATACATCATTCTAATTGAAAGTTTCAATATTAGGTAAGCAGAAAGTGGGACAATTAGAAGCAGGGGCTTTACAAGTGATTGGTTGGAAATAGGAATGTGGGCTATTTAGACTGGTTAGTTTAAACACATGACCAAGGAGGGAGTTTACAGAATGGCCATAAGATACTTATCTTAAAACATTTCCTGAGGACTACTCAGGGGATTCCTGATAAGGGTCTTGAGAAAAACTTTTCTTTTGTTGGGTACTTAAGTCTGACCAAGGATTTGATGGTTGCACGGGAAATAAGCAAAAGCTAGGATGGAGTTAGGGCTCAGACCTGGGCAGATCATTCTGATATGAGTCAGGCGCCTCAATTTTGGAACTGTCACACAGAGGTATGAATCAAGGAATATTTGAAGTCATAACTGCAATAGAATGTTTGAAGATTGACATCATGGGCATTAGTGAGTGAAGTGGACTGGTATCAGCCATTCTGAATCTGATAATCATATGATGTCCTATGCTGGGAACAACAAATTAAAGAAGAGTTGCACTGCATTCATGATTAAACAGAACATTTCCCGATCTACTCTGAAGTAGAGTGTGGTCAGTGATAGGTTAAGAAGGCCTAGAAGGCAGAGCAGTTAATAAGACTATTATTGAAATTTACCCATCAACCATGAATGCCAAAGATGAAGAAATTGAAGATTTTAGGAAATGTTGCAGTCTGAAATTGATGGAACATGCAATCATGATGCATTAGTAATTACTAGTAATTGGAATGTGAAACAAAAAGAAGGATTAGTAGTTAAGAAATACGGACTTGGCCATAGGAACAATGCTTGGAAATCTCATGACAGAATTCTGCAAGACCAATGACTTACTCTTCCATAATACTTTTTTCCAAATTACAAAATCATCTATACATGTGGACCTAGTCTGATGGATTACACAGGAATCAAACTGACTACATCTGTGGAAAGAGATGATGTAGAAGCTTAATATTATCAGTCAAGACAACTGTAGAACAACTCATCAATTGCTTATATGCAAGTTCAAGTTGAAGCTGAAGAAAAGCAAAACAAGTTCACAAGAGACAAAGTATGACCTTGAATATACACCACTTGAATTTAGAGGCCATCTCAAAAATAGATGTGAATATATTTGAAGCACAGAACGCTAGTAACCTAAGACTAGATGAATTGTGGAATGACATAAAGGACATTGTGATGGCTAATACTATACGTCAACTTGGCTAGGCTATGATTCTCAGTGGTTTGGCAGACATTGCTCTTCCATAACTTAATATATCCTAATCACCTCCATGATGTGATCTGATGTGATCAGCCAACCAGTTGAAAGGCGAGTTTCCTTGGGGGTGTGGCTTGATTCCAATATGAAAATGGATGTTCCAGCAAGGCTCTCTCTCTCTCTCAATCCTGTACTCTTCTTGTTGCCTGAGTTCTGGTTTTTGAGATGTAAACCTGCAGAAGTCTTTAGCCGGACCTGCAGATTTTGGATTCACCAGCCCCTGCAACCCCATGAACCAGCAGAGGCCTCCATCTTGCCAAATGACCTGCAGATTTTGGGTTCGTCAGCCCCTGCAACCACGTGAACCAGCAGAAGTCTTCAGCCTGCTGACTGACCCATAGATATGGGACTTGCCAGCCCCCACAATTGTGTGAGTCATTTCCTTAAAGTAAATCTCTCTATGTATATTTATACATACACTTCACTGATTTTGCTCGTCTTGAGAACTCAGACTAAGACCTTTGGTATCAAAAGAGGTTCTAGAGGAATGAAATCTTAAGGATGAGTTTTCTGAATTGAATGTCAAGTCTGGCTACATTTAAAGGCACTAATGACTCTATTTCCAGTGGTAAAGAGGGCACTGTTAATCAATGATGTGATATGGCAAAAGAGATATGCAAAATATCACCACCACTGGATCAAATATTTGTAAGGAAAAAGGCTCTAGGTGATATTGTATTTTATGCCTTTCAATATTTTTGTCAAATTGAAGATGATCAGTTGGCCCTACTTTTGCTAGACAAAGTGGAGAAAGAAAAGGATGACCTCAGGGCTTAAGGGTCCCAGCTCAAGTACCACATAAAGAACCTGAAAGTTGCTTTTTGTGCCCTGAATGCATGCCTTATTTCTTGTAGTATCATACCTGATATTGCTGAAAACAAAACCCAGAGTCTTATCCTAAGGATGGCCAAATTACAATGCCAATTGACTTCCCAACCTCAAAAGGTGTCTGAAGTTAAAGTGAGAGCATTGATTGGGAAGATATGAGATCCTGAAAATTGGGATGGGGACCTATGGGCAGATGTGGATGAAGCAGGGGACATTGAACCACTAAGTTATACTGAATCAGCCATGGCAGTAGAACTAGCCCTTCCACCCCCAATCTGAAGAGATTAACCCAACTTTGTCAGCTAAATCATCTTTTCAGGTAAAATCAACACTCCAACCCCCATCTGATGAGATTAACCCAGGTGTACTTGAGGAGGCGTTGCATGAGACATTGCCTGGGGCATTGCCAGAGGCAGCACTTGGGGTGTCTTCTGAGCCAGATGCCTTGCAAGACACATTTCTGAATGTCCACAGGACTCACCTACACCACTCATTTTTAATTCTAGATCTATAACTAGACTCAAGTCTCAGAGAGCCCCAACAGGTGAGGTAAAAGGTGACCCATGAGAAGGTACACCCTAAAAGAACATCTTGATTTTTCCTAATATATACAAACAGAAACCTGGGGAATATGTGTGAAAATGGCTACTAAGGATGTGGCATAATGGCACAAGGAATATAAATTTGGATCAGTCTGAGTTCATTGATATGCACCCACTAATCGGAGATTTTTTATTCAATGTTTCCGTTTGAGGGGTTAGAAAAAAAACTAATCACTTATTTGATTGGTTGACTGAAACATGAACTAAAAGGTGGCCTATACTAAATGAAGTTGAAATTTCAGAAGTGCCTCGGCATACTATAAAAGAAGGTATCCAAAGGCTTGGGGAAATTGGTATGTTAGTGTGGACTTATCATGTCAGGCCTACTGACCCTCCCAGGAAATCCCCAGAGGACACACCTTTCACCACAACTATATGGAATGAATCTGTGAAGGGACCCCCAGCATTCTTGAAGACTGCTGTGATTGGTCTTCTTTGTAGGACAGATTTTGCAGTGGAAAATGTGCCCTCACTGAATTGAAGAGCTTAACTACAATGGGCGTGATTAGATCTCAGAGTAGCAGGGACCAAGTGGTGGCATTAATCACTAAAAGATGGGTGTTGTTACCTTAATGGACAACAGAGTCAAAACAGTAATCAGAACAGTATGACTTGCATGGACCTGTGGTGTTGGCTACTTAGTCGTGGTGTCTCTAGGAGTGAAATAGATGGGAAACCTAAATATTTACTTGATCTGTACAAGCAGAGAATTTTAGGTCAATTGAACAGCAGTCTAACTTGAATCACCAAAATAGAGGGTCATGGCCCCTCAATCAATTCCCAGAGTTGAGCCAGTTTGCAGATCCCTTGAATGAAGGGAAGGCCAGGTCCCCATGAGGAAGGACCTCACTACGCTGCCAAACATTTATACTGTTAATATTTCTTCCAGCCTTCCCCAAAGGTATCTATGGTCTTTAAGGAGAGTGACTATTTACTGGGGAAAAAGAAATAACCAGACTATTTGGGGATTACTAAACACTAGCTCTAAGCTGACACTAATTCCAGGAGACCCAAAACACCAGTGTGGTCCACCAGTCAGAGTAAGGGCATATGGAGGTCAAGTTATTAGTGGAGTCTTAGCACAGGTCCATTTCACTGTGGTCCAGTGGGTCCCTGAATCCATCATGCAGTGATTTCCCTAGTTCCAGAATGCATAATTGGAATAGACATTCTCAGTAGCTGGCAGAACTCCCACATTAGATGCCTGACATGTGGAGTAAGGGTTATTATGGTAGGAACGGTCAAGTGGAAGCCATTAGAACTGGCCTTACCTAGGAAAATAGTAAACCAAAAGCAACACTGCATCCCTAGAAGGATTGCAGAGATTACTGCCACCACCAAGGACTTGAAGGATGCAGAGATGGTGATTCCTGCCACAACTTCATTTAACTTGCCTATTTGGACGGTGCATAAAACAGATCTAGGAGAATGACAGTGGATTATCATAAACTTTACCAGGTGGTGATTCCAATTGTAGTTGCTGTTCCAGATGTGGATTCATTGTTTAGGCAAATTAATATATCTCCTGGTATGTGGTATGCAGCTATTGATCTGGCCAATGACTTTTTCTCGATAATTGTTTTTAAAGACCATCAGAAGCAGTTTGCCTTCAGCTGGCAAATCCAGCAATACATCTTCACTGTCCTATCTCATGGGTATATCAACTTTCCAGTCCTATGTCATAATTTATTCCACAGGGAACTTGATTACCTTTGCCTTCCACAAGACATCACAGTGGTGTATTACGTTGATGACATTATGCTGATTAGACCTATAAGGAAGAAGTACCAACAACTTTAAAATTATTGGTAAGAAATTTGCAGGCCAGAGGGTGGGAAATTAACTCGACAAAAATTCAGGCACCTTCCACCTCAGTGAAATTTCCAAGGATCCAGTGGTGTGGGGCATGTTGAGATATTCCTTCTAAAGGGAAGGATAAGTTGTTACAACTGACCCCTCCTACAACTAAAAAGGAGACACAGCACCAGGTCGGCTTCTTTGGATTTTGGAGGCAACATATCCCTCATTTGGGTGTGCTAAACTAGTTGCCGTTGAGTCAATTCCAACTCATAATAAAACTATAGGACAGAGTAGAAATACTCTGTATGGTTTCTAAGGCTGTAACCTTTATGGAAGCACACTCTCACATCTTTCATCAGGGGAGCAACTGATGGGTTCGAACCACCACCTTTCGGTTAGCAGCTGAGCACTTAACCACTACACCACCAAGGTTCCTTTGGGTGTAGCTTCTCTGGGCTATTTGCCAAGTGACTTGAAAACCTACTAATTTTGAGTGGGGCCCAGAAGAAAAGAAGGCTCTGCAACAGGTCCTGGTTGCTGTGCAGCATGCTCTGCCACTTGGACCATATGCTCCAACTGATCCAATGACGCTGAAATCATCAGTGGCCAATTGAGATGCTGTTCAAAGTCTTTGGCAGATCCCTATTAATGAATCACAGCTCAGACCCTTAGTATGTTGGTGCAAATCCCTGCCATTCTTTGCAGATAACTACTTTCCTTTTGAGAAACAGCTTTGAGCTTGTTATTGGGCCTTAGTAGAGACTGAACGCTTTACAATGGGCCACCAAGTTACCATGCAACCTGAGATGCCAGTAATGAACTGGATATTATCTAACCCACAAAGTCATAAAGTTGGATGTGCACAGAAGACTCTATCATTAAATGGAAGTGGTATATACAAGATTGGGCCTGAGCAGGCTCTTGATGGTCCAAGAAAGTTAGAGGAGGTAGTGACCCAAATGCTTATGGTCCCTGCTCCTGTTACATTATCTTCTCTCTCACATCTTGCATCAATGGCCTCATGAGGAATTCCTTAAAATCAATTGCCTGAGGAAGAGAAAACTCTTGCCTGGTCTGCATGATATGTAGGCATCACTCATAAATGGACAACTGCCGCACTGTAGGTCCTTTCTGGGACCTCCCTGAAGGACAGTGGTGAAAGAAAATCATTCCAGTGGGCAGAACTTTGAGCAGTGCACCTAATTGTTCGTTTTCCTTGGAAGGAGAAATGGCTAGCTGTATGATTGTATACCAATTCATGGGCTGTAGCCAATGGTTTGCCTGGATGTTCAGAAACTTGGAAGGAACATGATTGAAACATTGGTGACAAGGAGGTATGGGGAAGAGGTATGTGGCTAGACCTCTTTGAATGGGCCAAAGAAGTGAAGTTATTTGTGTCTCATGTGAATGCTCACCAAAGGGTGACATTGGCAAAGGAGGATTTTAAACAATCAAGTGGATAGGATGACGTGTTCTGTGGACACCAGTCAACTTATTTCCTCAGCCACTCCTATCATTGCCCAATGTGCTCATGAACAAAGTGGTCATGGCGGCAGGGATGGAGGTTATGCATGGGCTCAGCAATATGGACTTCCACTCACCGAGGCTGACTTGCCTACAGCCACAGCTGAGTGCTTAATCTGCCAGCCACAGAGACCAACATGAGTCCCCAGTATGGCACCACTTGTCATAACAATCAGCCACCAACCTGGTGGCAGGTTGATTTACATTGGGCTACTCCATCATTAAAAGGGCAGCTTTTTGTTCTCACTGGGATAGACACTTACTTTGAATACGGATTTGCTTTCCCTGCACACAATGTTTCTGCCAAAACTACCATCAGTGGACTTACAGGATGCCTCATCCACCATCATGGTATCCCACACAGCATTGCCTAAGTTCAACAAACTCACTTCGCGGAAAATGAAGTGTGACAATGGGTCCATTCTCATGGAATTCACTGTTCATACCATGTTACCCATCATCCTGAACAGACTGGCTTGATAGAATGATGAAAGGTTAGAATAATGTTCTCTAGGAGGCTGTATATGCTTTAAATCAGTGTCCAGTATATGGTGTTGTTTCTCCCATAGCAGGATCCATGGGTCCAGGAATCAAAGGGTAGAAATGAGAGTGGCTATTACTATTACCCCTAGTGACCCACTTGCAAAATTTTTACTTCCTCTTCTTGTGACCCTATGCTTTGCTGGTCTAGAGGTCTTAGTCCCAAATGGAGGAACGCTCCTAAAAGGAGACACAACACTGATTCCATTGAACTGTAAGTTAAAGATGCCACCCAGCCACTTTGGGCTTTTCATGTCTGTGAATCAATGGGCAAAAAAGGAAGTTAACATATTGACTGGTGTGATTGACCTGATTACCAAGGGGAAATTGGACTGTTATTACATAATGGAGGTAAAGAAGAGTATGTCTAAAATACAAAAGATCCCTTAGGGCATCACTTACTACTACCATGACCAGTGATTAAAGTCAATGGAAAACAACGGCAACCCAATTCAGACAGGACTACTAACAGCACAGAGCTTTCAGAAATAAAAGTTTGGGTTACCCCTACCAGGCAAAGAACCATGACCAGCTGAGGTACTTGCTGAGGGCAAAGGGAATATGGAATGGGTAATAGAAGAAGTTAGTTCTAAATACAAGCTATGACCGCATGACCAGTTGCAGAAATAGACTGTAACTGTTATATTTCTTCCTTGTTTTGCTATATTATTGTGTATGTGCGTGTGTGTGTGTGTAGATATACAGCCAATATCTTTGTTTTCTTCCCCCCCTTAATCTCATTACTTATAAAATACAAGATGTAATGGGGGTTAGTGCATTTTAGGTTTTACACATGTTAGTTATATCGTGTTGGGCACAAGTAAGACTTTATAATTGTCTTTATGTGGAGATTATGTACGGTTTATGGAGATGTGTATAGGTGCCAACTTGACAAGGGATGGACTATGATGGTTAATGTTGTGTGTCAACTTGACTGGGCTATGGTTCTCAGTGGTTTGGCAGACATTGGATTGATTGCACTTCCATAATGTAATAAAATGCAATCACCTCCATGATGTGATCTGATGTTATCAGCCAATCCATTGAACAGGGAGTTTCCTTGGGAGTGTGGCCTGTCTTCAGTACATAAATGGATATTCTAGCAAGGCTCACTCTCTCTGGACCCTGCACTCTTCTTGTTGCCTGATTTCTGGTTTTGGGATGTAAGCCTGCAGAAGACTTCAGTCTACTTCCTGACCCATGGATTTGGGACTTGCCGGTCCCCACAATTGTGTAGCCATTTCCTTGAAGCAAACCTTTCTGTATGTATTTATATATATTCTTCACTCACTTTGCTTCTCTAGAGAACCCACAAGAAGACAGACATCATGCATCAAGAAAGGGAATGGTCATTAGAAACACAGGAAAGAAGGAAAAGACGAAAATGGATGTCAAAAGAGGCTCTTAAACTTGATCTTAAGTGCAGAGTAGCTAAAGAAAATGAAAGAAATGATGAAGTAAAAGAAAACGGTGGCTCAGGAAGACAAGGTAAAGAATCATGATGAAATATGTAAGGACCTGGAGTTAGAAAACCAAAAGGGAAGAACATGCTTAGCATTTCTCAAGCTAAGAGAAATGAAGAGAAAATATGTCTCCAATTTCACTACCGAAGTATTCTATGATCAAAAATTTAATGACACATGAAGCATACAAAGAAGATGGAAGGAATACACAGAATCACTGTACCAGAAAGAATTGGTTGAGGTTCAACCATTTCAGGAGCCAGCATATGATCAAGAACCAATGGTACTGAAGGAAGAAGTTCAAGCTGCACTGAAGGCATTGGCAAAAAACAAGGCTTCAGGAATTGACAGAATATCAGTTGAGATGCTTCAACAAATGGATACAACACTGGATGTGCTTACTTATCTATGTTAAGAAATTTGGAAGACAGATTGCTGGCCAATTGTCTAAAAGAGATGCATATTTGTGTTCATCCCAAAGAAAGGCAATCAAAAAAATGCAGAAATTATAGAACAATATCATTAATATCACATGCTAGCAAAATTTTACTGAAGATAATTAAAAAAATGAACACAGCTATATACAGAGAGGGAACTGCCAGAAGGTCAAGCCAGATTCAGAATGAGATAAGGAAAGAGAAATATCATTGTCGATGTCAGATGGATCTTGACCAAAAGCATAGAATGCAAGAAAGATAATTGCCTGTGCTTTTATCAACTACACAAAGGCTACATGGATCTTAACAAATTATGGATAACATTATAAAAAAATGTGAATTACAGAACACTTAATTGCGCTATGGGAACCTATACTTGTATTAAGAGGCAGTTGTTTGAACAGAGCAAAGGGATATTTTGTGGTTTAAAATTAGAAAGGTGTGCAGCGGGGATGTATCCTTTTACCTTACATAGTCAAGCTACATGCTAAATAATTAATCTGAGAAACTGGACTATATGGAGAAGAACACAAAGTCAGGAATGGAGGACTATTAACATCCTGTGATATGCAAATAACACAACCTTTTTGCCAAAAAAGATGACTTGAAGCACTTACTGATGAAGGTCAAAGACTACAGCCTTCAGTATGAATTATGCCTGACTGTGAAGAATACGAAAATCTTCACAACTGTACCAATAAACAACATCATGATAGATGGAGGAGAAACAGAAGTTATCAAGGATTTCAATCTACTTTGAACAACAATCGATCATGAAAGCAGCAGTTAAGAAATCACACGATGTATTGCGTTGGGAAAATCTGGTGCAAAAGACCTCTTTAAAGTTTTAAAAAGCAGAAGTGTCACACTGACCACTAAGGTACGCCTGACCCAAGTCATGGTCTTTTCAGTCACCTCATAAGCATGCAGAAGATGGACAATGAAAAAGGAAGACAAAAGAAGAATTGATGCATTCGAATTGTGGTATTGAAGAAGAATATTGAACTTAAACTGTAGACTGCCAGAAGACTAAACAAACCAGTGTCAAAAGAAATTCAACCAGAATGCTCCTTAGAAGTGAGGATGGCGAGACTTTGGCTTGCTTACTTTTGACATCATCAGTAAAAGCCTATCCTAGAAAAAGACATCATGTTTGGTAAAAGTAGAGAGTCAGAGAAAACAAGGGAAACACTCAATGAGATGGACTGATACAATAGCCACAACAATGGGCTCAGACATACCAATTACCATGAAGATGGTGCAGAACCATGAAACATTTCATTCCGTTGTAAATAAGGTTGCCATGAGTAAGAACTGACTGGATGCCATCTAACAACAGCAATGTTTATTGAGTCATTCCGTACCAAGCGCTATTCTGTTCACAACATCCCTGTCAGTTTGGTACTATTGTTGTCTCAGATTACAGGTGGGAAAACTGAGACACGGGAAAGATAAGTAACTTCCCCATGGTCACATGTATTAAGTGACAGAGCACAGAATTTAATTTAACTTATAACTATTGAAAAAGTAATGCATGCTCATGTAACAATTCATATTGTACACATAAGACCAGAAAGAGAAGTAACAGACTCCTGTCCTACCCTCCTTTCTCACCATAGCCTCATTCTTGAAGCAAATGATTCTGAATGTTTCCTTTTTATTATTTATTCTGATGCTTACCTCCATAAATCTAGATGATATACTTCTTTCTCTATTTCTCGTCACTTCAGATGATATTCATGGTCTGTCCTGTAAGGCATATGAGAATAGGGCTCATTTACACTCCCAACTCCTTCTCAATTCTGAAATGCATATTTCAGTTCTTCTACTGACAACCTCTATTTAAATGTGCATTTTCTTTTGTTGTATGCCACAGACAGTATTTCCTTACTCCCTCGACTCCTAACAAGAGAGTAAATGTGAATGCTCAATCATGCCCCCGCCCTTTCACCCCTACTCATGCCACTTATACACCTTTTATACCAACAGAGTTATGAACATACATTTTTAGTTCTGTGCCACAATCAAGTCTCATTGCTTTGTCCAGAGGTTGACTCAAAAGATGCAAAATCAATAAACATATCTACATTTTTATAATTGTATAAAGACTGCTCACTGAGCCCAGTAATAGGATAGAATTCTTTTTCTTCTCTGAATACAGTGTCTCAACATCTGAACCACTCAAATTATACTGTTCCAAAAATCAAATGGATCCTCTCTTACAAGATGGCATTACATTCTTAAGCATTCCATATTTCCTTTTGCTTCATATTTGAGCAATAGCTTTCTTATATAGGTTTTTCTTTATCCACATTTTCAATTGCCTGTTTTTTCCTTGCGTTATCTGCCTTTATTACAGCTGCACACTTTTCTAAGCTCCAGTCATACTTTCCAACTCATCAAGTTCCTTTCTTTCCTGGGGATGTCTTCTGAAGCCACCTTTCTCCTACTCTAGTCTTGACGGATGCTTCCAAGCTTGCAGCTCAGTCTCTTCCAGACACTTTGCTTTACTGTACTCCTGGGTTGGACCTACTATTTCCTGGGTGTCATGTCTTCCTCTTCCTTCATTTGACTTCCTCAGTTTGCTGAAATTGAACCTCAACTGACTTCCTAAGAAAAGATTCATAAACACTCCCTAATTCATTCTATGAGGCAAACATAACCTTAATACTAAAAACAAAACACCACCACAAAAAAACCCAACAAACAAACAAACAAAAAAAGACATCACAAGAAAACTACAGTTCAATATTTCTTATGAATGTAGATGCAAAAATCCTCAACAAAATACTAGAGAAGAATCCAACAGCATATTAAAAGAGTCATACACCATGACCAAGTGGGATTTATTCTAGGAATTCAGGGATGGTTCAACATTAGAAAATCGATCAACATAATACACCACAACAATAGAATAAAGGAAAAGAATGACATGATTATCTCTATGGAGGCAGAAAAAGCATCTGATAAAATCCAACGTACTTTCTTCATGAAAACCCTAAAGAAGTTTGGAATAGAAAGGACATTCTTCGACATGATTAATGGCATCCATGACATAACAATAGCCAACATAATACTCAATGGAGAAAGACAGAATTTTCCCCTTGAACTTGGGAATAAAACAAGGGTGCCCAGTCTTACCACTTCTATTCAATATTGTATTGGAAGCTGTAGCCAGAGGAATAAGACAAGAAAAAGAAATAAAAGGTACCCAGATTGGAAAAGAAAAAGTAAAATTATCCCTGTTTGCCAATGACATGATCCTAGATGTAGAAAATCGCAAAGAATCCACAAGAAAGCTTCTAGAGCTAATAGAGGAATTTAGCAAAGTTGCAGGATACAAGGTCAACAAACAAAAATTAGTTGGGTTTCTACATACCAGCAACAGGAAATCTGAAATTGAAATTAGGGGAATGATTCCACTTACAATAGCATCTAGGAGAATAAAATACCTAGGAATAAATTTAACCAGGATGTAAAAGACTTTTACAATAAAAATTATAAAACACCACTGAAAGAGTTTAAAGTGGACTTAAATAAATAGAAAGATGTTCCATGTTTATGGATTGGAAGACCTAATATTGTTAAGCTGTCAATACCACCCAAAGCAATCTATAAATTCAATGCAATCCCAATCAAAATTCCAACAGCTTTCTATATAGAAATGGAAAAACTAACACTCATCTTTATATGGAATGGCAACAAGCCCTGAACAGCTAAAGCAATGTTAAATGAGAAGAACATAGTAGGAGGACTCACACTTTCTGATTTAAAATATATTATAGAGATAGAGTAATCAAAACAGACTGGTACTGGTATAATAATAAACACATAGATCAATGGAATAGAATTGAGAGTCCAGAAATAAGTCCACACATCTATACTCAACTGATTTTGATAAGGGGTGTTACGTGCATTCAACGGAGAAAGAAGAGTCTCTTTAATAAACGATGTTGGGAAACTTGGATTTCCACATGCTGAAAGAAGGAATAGAATCCATGCCTCACACCATACACAAAAACAAATTCAAAATGGATCAAAGACCTAAATGTGAAAACTGAAACCATAAAATTATTTGAAGAAAAGGAAGGGGCAACTCTGTTTGGCCTAGCTTTTAACAATGGATTATTTAATATAATAACAAAAGCACAAACATCAAAAGACAAAATAAATAAATGCAACATCATAAAAATGAAAAACTTTTGTTCATCAAAAGAGTTTACAAAAAAAGTGAAAAGACAAGCTGCTGACAAGAATATCTTCAGAAACCATATATCTGATAAGAATGTACCGTATTTTTACCCAAATAATGCACGCCTTCTATGTTTTTTTTTTTTTTTTTTTGCTAACTGCGCCCTCCCCCTGCAAGATATTTTTGTAAGCGCCACAAACAAGGCCTGTGTTATTTCTGTAAAAATATGGTATTAACCAAAATACATATAAAACATTGACAACTAACAACAGAAAGACAAATAAGCCAATCTAAAAATGAGCAAAGGGCTTGAATAGACATTTCACCTAGGAGGAAATTCAAATGGCTAGCAAACACATGAAAAGATGCTCAACATTATTAGCCATCAGAGAAATGAAAATCAAAACCATGAAATACCATTTCACTTCCACCAGGATGGCTAAGATTAAAAAAAAAATACTGAATGTAACAAATGTTGGCAAGGATGTGGGGAAATTGGAACACTTATCCATTGCTGGTGGGAATGCAAAATGGTACAGCTATTGTGGAAAACAATGTGATGGTTCCTCAAAACCTAAAAATAGGAACTACCATATGACCCAGCTATTCCACTGCTAGGAATATAGCCAAAGGACTTGAAAGGAGCAACACAGACAAATGTATACCATGTTTGTTGCAGCACTATTCACAATAGCCAAAAGGTGGAAACAACCTATATATGCATCAATGGATGAATGGACAAAATATGGTACATACGTACAATGAAATACTACTCAGCCAGAAAAAGAAATGAAATCTTGATACATGTACATGCTACAACATAGGTAGAGCTTGAAGACATTATGCTGAGTGAAATAAGTCAATCACAAAAGGACAAATATTGTATGACCTTATTTATGTAAAGAGACAAGAACATGTGAATGTATAGAGATCAAAGTTTATTAGTGGTTACCAGGAGTGGGAAGCAGGGGGAGAGGGACGTTGTTGCTTATGGAGCACTGGGTTTTGGTTTATGGTGATGGAAAAATCGCATTGATTAAGGGTAGGGTTGTACAGCTGATTAATGTAATAGCTGTTAATAAGTTGTACACCTGTAAAAAGTAGAATTCGCAAAAGTTGTGTGGTAGATATATTTACAACAACAAAAAGAGAAGCCACTGAGTCTTTTTATGTACAACCAAACACCTCATGGGATTTTGTTCCCTGCTTTGAAGTTTTAGGGTCATGGTTTCTTGGGACACCCCTTGATTGGCCTGATAACGTGTTCAGTGCTTCTGTTCTGTCTCCTAGTTTGTTGCATAGTTCCAGGGGTTCTTAAAAGCTTCCAAGCAGCCATTCAAGGTATAAGAATTAGTCTCCATTTACTTGGAGCAACAGAGGAAGAAGGAGAGTCAGGAATAGGAGGAGGAAATGGAATATGCAGCTAATTGCCTTCATGAACAACTGCCTTCTCTGCCATGAGATCAGAAGAAATAATGGTGCCCAGCTACCATTACTGAACTTTTTGATCCAAGATTCTATAGAAGAATCCTGATCAAAAAGGAGAAAACGCAGAACAGAATTTAAAATTCTCATGGAATCCGGATTTCTGGAGCCATGGCAGCAGGAAGAAACCCCAAAACTATCACCCTGAGATGATCTCTAAACCTTAAACCAGAAATACCACCTGAAGTCTTCTTAAAAGCAAGCGATAGTTTAGCTTAACTAGTAAAGAATGACTGCCTTGAGCATTGTGCTCTTCTAAGAACTATCTATATGGGATCAAATTGACAAGGGAAACTTGAAAGATTAGATAGGAAACTTAGTGGACAGTGAGTTTATGTTAAAGGAGGAGTGTCATGGATTGAATTGTGTCCCTCCAAACTATCTGTCAACCTGGCTAGGTCATGATTCCCAGTGTTGTGTGATTGTCCACCATTTTGTCATCTAATGTGATTTTCCCATGTTGTAAATCCTATCTCTATGATGTTAATCAAATGGAATTAGCAGCAGTTGTGTAGACTCAATCTACAAGATTAATCTACAACTTAAACCAATCTCTTTTGAGATATAAAAGAGAAAAGTGAGCAGACAGAGAGGGGAACCTCATACCACCATGAAAGAAGCAATAGGAGCAGAGTGTGCCCTTTGGACCCAGGGTCTCTGCCCTGAGAGAATCCTTCACTGGGGAAGATTGATGACAAAGACCTTCCCCTAGAGGCGACAGACAGAGCTGGTACCCTGAATTTGGACTTCTAGCCTCCTAGACTGTGAGAGAATAAATTTCTGTTTGTTAAAGCCATCCACTTGTGGTATTTCTGTTATAGCAGTACTAGATGACTAAGACAGGGAGGAACAATTTAGAAAAGGAAAATGAGTATGGTTGCACAACTTGAAGAATGTAATCAATGTCACTGAATTGTACATGTAAAAATTGTTGAATTGGTGTATGTTCTGCTGTGCATATTCTCAACAACAAAAAATAAAATAGATTAAGTATTTTTTTTTAAAAAAGAAAGGATTCATACAAGGTAAATTGTTTAAGCATTTATATATCAAAAATATCTATTCTGCCCTCATACTAGATTAATACTCTAATGAGCAAACATTTTTAAACATCAATCTATGTATTTTTCCCTCTCAGTAATTCATTTGTTCCCTGAAGCCTTTCTCCCATTAAAACTCTATCTTGTGGCTAAGGTTTACTGTCCCCATGAAGGAAGGATATTTTTAAAAAGCAAGAAAAAAGTCAGATTCTTGGCTGTGATTTTCTAATAGATGATTCTGTAAACAAATGGCCATGACAGTAGTCTTGAAATCAATGTTTTCTATTACAAGAGCCAGGAGGTGTCAACCAGTGAGTTGTCTCATGTGTAGATGCTCAGTTTCCTTTTCCAGTCATCTCATCCTGATCTTCTGTGTTCCTGAAGACTTGGATCCCAGGTGCTTCAGGAAGATCACTCTCCAGCCCCTCACAGGATGTTCTCAGGCAGTCTGCCTTCGCACCCCACCGACTTCCCATCATGGAAATTTGCTGGAATCTCATGTTCATAGGTGAGCTGATCTGCATAGAGCCCCATGCCCTGCCCTGCTCCTGTTACCTGAGCTATGATGAGCTCATTCATTTGTTCACTACTCTGCTATTATTTGGGTGGGGTCTTGGGAGGAATTGGAAGTAAAGGCCCATTCCTAGCCTGCCCTGTTAAACCATATGCCTTTTTTTTTTTTTTCTCACTTGGTCTGCAGTTTCTGTCTACCTCAGGAAGTTAACATTGCTTATATATGAGAAACCGCTCTGGGTCTCTGAACATCCCAGAGGGAGAAAGGACATAAAAAATTATTTCTAATGTCAAAGTATTCACATTAATTTTTATCAGTTCCTACTAATTTATCTCATCTTTTAATTCTGCAATTAAACTTCACATTAACACAGTTAAATCAGTACAGGACTAACTATTCATGTGCAGTTAGTATCAGTTCCAACTAGTTTATCTTCTCTCTAATTCAATTAAATTTTAGATTGGTTAATGTGAAAATCTCTCTGAATTTAGATTTGACTAGCCATTTATGTTTCAGAGTGAGAGAATGTAAGATTTATATATGTAATTTCGAAACCTGGTTCTTAAATCAAAGAAAATAAACTAATAACGTGCAAGTCATTGTTTACAGTCACATCAATATAAATATTTTTAAAAATATAAATGCAAGTTTGAACTTCAATAATAATCTATTACAGGATCTAAAGATCAGCAGCATAGAACTGGACTTGGAAAAGGCCATAATTAATTGTATCAGTGTGAATTTATTGAATGCATTTGCAATCCAGTATCAGTTATCACATAAGCAATATTTCTCTCTAGGACAATAATAGAAATTACATTAAATTGCTACTATTATTTTACCCATTTTGTAGACATTAATGTAAGGATGATTGCTGCAGCATGCAAAGGTTCAATGTGAGACACTTCCTGGGTCACTTACAACTCCCCCATTACATCGCTGAGCCAATAACAACTGCACGCCAAATATTAAAACACATTTTGGAAAGGAATTGTTAGTAGCCAGGCACTATTTCCTGAAACAAATGCTTTCGAAGCAGTTGTGGCAAAGAATGTGGGTTCTACTCAAAACCTTCTATCATGCTGTCATTGCCTCGTGCCAGAGCCAGGCATGGCCTACTCTACCAAAATCAAGATGCTGTACTTCTAGCACTGTCTTTGTGCAAAGTAGCCTCTGTGTTCTTTCAGTCCTGTGTTAAGTACGTTAGTCCTACATAAGAAATATTCAATACAGTCTGCACATTAAAAAAAGGAATATCTAGATTTATGTTTTGCAAAACTAAATTTATTCACTCAAACTATTTTAGGGCCTGTCTGGAAGTTTGAAAAAATGTGGGTTAGTTAGTGCAGTTGGATTATTTAGTGAAATATGTAGGTCAGTTAGTGCAATTAATACAAAAGTATTATTTTGAGAAAATATATACTTTCATGGAACAAGCAGCCTAAGTGCAGTATGATGAATTACTTAGTATGGCCTTTCTCACCATGGTCTTGTAACTCCTATCCAGGTGATTGGGCGGGGCTGTGCAAATAAGATAATTGTGGCCCACCAAGGGGATTGGTCAGTTTTGCCTTAAAAGAGAGCCAACTTCAGAGCAGAGAGAAGAGCCCACCACCACTAAGGAAGGAAAGACCAGCAGGAGAGATGGGCAGCAGAGACCTGGCAGCCAGAGACAGCGAGCTGGGCTCCTGGGCCCACAGAGAGAGAAAGCTGAGTGCCTTTGGGCAGAGATTAAGGGCTAGGGAGAAGCACGCCTGTGAGCACGGCTGGGAAGAGGCTATCCTGAGTGTTCCTGAGCCTGAATTGTAACTGTTACTTCCCTAATAAACTTCATAATTGTGAGTGTGGTCTGTAAGTTCTGTGCGGCCATCGCAATGAATTATCAAATCCAGCAGAGAAGTAGAGAGTGCTGTGTGAGGGATGGTTGGTGTCAGAATTAGTAAAGATGGTGGAGAGAGGAGGTTTGTCTGGCTTCAGCCTCATGGGAGTCAGCCTTGCGCTGTTGATCTGTGCTCTCCTTCCCCCTTGTGGGGTTGGAGGAGGTCAGACACCACCTCCACTCGGTTTTTACACCAAAGAATATGCTGAAAGTGAAATTCAAATAACAAATCATCTGAGTAGCCTAAGACTGACTGTCATGAAAGCTCAGATCCTGTTTGGAAGGCTGGTATAACGACACATAACAAGGCTACTTTACAACTGCTCTGTTCGTCCCAATTGTCCAGCACATTGCTTGGAGGCAAGCTGCTACTGATGCTCAAAGACCACCTAACACATGAATGTACTGCTCTGCTGCTAGTCCAGCTGACTCAGCCTCCTCTCAAATTGCATGCTTTACTTGTGAAGAGTCAGAAAGGCTACATATTTGAATAAAAACCAAAACCAAACCCATTGCCGTCGAGTCAATTCCAACTCACCGCAACAGAGTAGAACTGCTTCATAGGGTTTCCAAAGAGTAGCTGGTGGATTTGAACTGCCGACCTTTCAGTTAGCAGCTAAGCTCTTAACTACTACACCACCAGGGCTCCAACACATCTGAATATTAAGTAAAATAATCTCCAGGCCTTCCTCCACATAAATTTTGTCTCCCTTAAGATGTACTAAAGTCTCTATGGAAAAGCACTATAATTTTTTCTCTCCTTAACAGTGAATATAGGGCCTAGAGATAATGTCCAAAAATGCTTATTTAACTGAATTAAATAAAGGTGTCCGTGTTCCCACTATGAATCTGAACCAGAGAGGGATAACTATATTGAATACTGGGCATGTTTGCTTTGCGATTTGTGGCAGTAGTTCCTTGAGAATTGTTAATTAAGCCTCTCGCATATTCTCAGTTGAATGAACCCAGGTGTACACCAGTCACTTTAATGACCAAATGATGAGACCTCATTTTCAGAATGCAGGAAACTGAAGTCTAGTCTTCTCCAGCCATTCTCAAGAAAGAGGGTCCCACTAAGGAAAACAGAGCAAACACACATACCCACACTGACTTACAACACCAAATAAACACAAAACAACATATTTGAACCTTAGTAACTTGTACTTATGTGATTAGGGTTTATTTTCTATACCAAGTTTAACAATACTGCTGCTAGACACACAGCCAGAGAATTCCATCTTTAACATGCTTCTAGTTTTGCGGAACACGGATGCCACAACATTCTCTAGTTCAAAATAGGACTTGTTTCTTGTACCAAACTCAACAAGACACATCATGCCTGACTGATGGACATCGGGCCGTTTGGATTTGCGTAACACTTCATTGAAACAAATGTCTTTTCTTTACTTTTATAGCTCGTGGTTCAGTTAATTATCACTGCTTGGCATGCTGTCTAGCTTAGCACTAAAAAGGAATCAAATGGTTTTATTAAGTCAGTGAATGCCGAATGGTTCTTTCCCTTAGAACTGTAAGGCTTTCTTCTTAATCTTCAAAAGAAAAATGTAAAAAATCAACATTTTAACATTCTTAAATACATTACTCATTTCCAGCTGATATTGTAAACCATAACTTGTTCCTCAAATAAACGACTCTCCATTATCAACCAATACTTACTAACTTTCCTGAAGTCAGTGAAGCGGACATATATTCTGCAATGTCTACAGGATATATATTCTGTAATGAGTTTCTATTCCTTCATCAGAAAAATGGTAACAGGTGCTCAACAATCTTGACCAATTTTACAGTCCACAGTGAGAGAGAGCAAGAGAGGGAAGGAGGGAGATCTCTATTTGGTAATCACTAGTGCTGTTCATTAATTATTTCTAGTTGTCTCCCCTTACAGCCATGTACTTCTGACCCTTGGTTGGGTGAATGAGGCCAGATAATCATTCTACCCTATGAGTTGTGAGTGGAATTGATATGTGTCACTTCCCAACCAAACATGAATTGCTAATGCATGACTTTCCCACTTTCTCTTTCCCTGTGATCCACAGTTGGCCACTTTCATGTAGGTGTTTGCTCCATTAGCCTGCTTCCTGGGTGAAAAGAACAAGCAGAGCCACTGCTGAACTACAAGGTTATAGAGAGTGTCTGAGAAACAAACCAATGTTTCCCAGCTCTGCAGTGGGCCAGCAATTAGTCACTGGGGCAGAGCAGGGCTTGTCCATACTAATGTGTCACAGGGAACTGACACTGCGGGGTTGTGTCCTGAGTCAGGCCCCTTGCAGGGTGGGGACAGTGGTCCAGGGTCTGCAGATGAGTTGGGTGTGGCTATCCTCAGCCCCACCTGCCCATCCAAAGTGAAGAGACTGAATGTGACTATATGAGTGGGAGGGCTTGTTTTTAATTATCTAAATAAATGTCTTCATGCTTTTTCCCAGTGTAGCCATAAGTTATGCAAAGGAATCTCCTACTTCGGGATAATTTAATTTTATGAATTAGAAAGAAGTAGACTTTTTCTCTGAAGCTAAGACAGTTGGTAGCTGCTAACCCTCTCAATCACAAAAGAAGGAAATTCAGTCATTTGAGTTTCTATTCCTTCATCAGAAAAATGGAACATATCCCCCTCTACAAACAGGACTCCTACTAAACAGCTTCTGAGAGGTAACTGGCATAAAACATCCAGAAAAAGATATTCCAGAACACTCCTTTGCAAGCAATTTAACAGTCTTGATAACCAGTAAATTATCTCAATGTCTAACAGATCTCTGCTATAATTTAAAGTCATTTACTAATATATTCAATTTCATAGAATTTAATGCTGCCCTAAATGTCAGATTAATCTATTAATTCTATTCTATTCTAGAAAAGCTAGAAAGTCATATGTAATTATCTAATTTTTGTATATATATACAATATTTTGTATATATACAAAATGAAATATATTTGAAATAAATAATATAGAAAAATGGCAATTTACAATAGGAAAAGTAGGAAAAATGAGCTAAAAGACCCCACAAAACTAGTGCCACTAGGGTCTGTATTCTTGTTAGAGGTGAAGCAGAAACTCACATCTGAGATTTTAAGAAGCCAGTGCCTCAGTGAAAACCTGCCCAGGCCGTACTCCATGCCCAAGGGTCTTAGAGGCTAGGGTAAGTCTGCTCATGTGATGAAATCATGGGTCCAGACATAAAATCAGGCGAGGAAGTGACTGGTCTTAGACCTAGTTGGCTTCAGATCACATCTTCCATGCACATGAAGATTTCCCTGATGTGGCCCTCAGCATATTCACCACCCCCAGATGCACACAATAAGGAAACTTTTAGAAGGAAGAGGAAAAATCTGGAATGGCACTTAGATTACTACCCAGTCTCAGCTGTAATGCTTCAAAGCATATGACAACAGTGCTTTTGGAGAAAGAGAAACACAGTGGGGGCTCACAGCCAAGCCAAAGCCCAGAAGCTCAACACCTTCAGGACTAAACCCCAAACTTTCCAGAGCTTTCACTCTTTCACTTTAACATTTTGAACTCTGAAATTCATCTCCTCATTTCCAGTCACAAGTGCAAAGAAAAACACAGAGACTACACAACAGTTAAAGGGGATGTCCTCATTGCAGAGTTTTTCCCAGGGGCCAAAATATCACTGCTTCACACCCATCTACCAGCCTCTGGGCTAAAGAGCCCTTCCTCCTTTCCACAATCCAGACTGAGTCATTGCTCTTCCAACTTGATTTGTTAATCTATCCAAAAACCAGACAAAGCCAAACAAAACATAATTATGCATAATTATGTAGGTATGAAACAAATCTGGAAGCCCTAAGAAAGGATTGATAAATTTGATTACACAAAAACAAAAAGCATCTAAATGCCAAAAAACTATCATAAGTGGGAAAAAAAAGTCAAATGACAATCTTGACAAATATATTTGAGAAATTCTTACCATAAACATAAGACTAATTTTCCTAAAATGTAAAACGCTCCTACAAAGTAACTGGGAGAAGTAAAGGATAAATGGTTGACAAAAGATGAAAAATACAAATAATTCTTAAACATATGAAACAAACAAAAAAATCCAAACCAAATCCGTTGCCCTCAAGTTGATTCCAACACATTAGTGACCCTATAACATATGAAGAAGTGCTCGATTTCACTCACAATGAGAGAAATGCAAATGAAGCTACATGGAAATACCATGACTCCCCAGCCAAAATCACACAAATTAAAATGTTTGTGAGCACACAGTTTTGGCAAGGGAGTCCAGGCACAGACAGGCTCACACCTTGCTGATGAGAGTGTGAACTGACCCAATAGTATGGAGGGCGATTTGGCAATATTGGCCCTAATTACAACTACATGTATCCATTGACCTAGAAATTCCACTTTTAGAAGTTTATCTTACATACATGGTTGGCATATGGGAACACTGGCATATGGAAACACTGATTATACTAGCAAAAGATTGGAAATAACCTAAATGTCCATCAAAAGGGGAATGTTTAAATAAATTGGGTTTACATCCAGAAAATGGAATACTTCCAGCCTTTGGGGAGGGGAGGAAGAATGAACTCCTTTACTTATATTCTTATATGGAAGAACCTACAAAATATATTGGAATATATAGTGGAAAAAAAGACAAAAAACCAAGGTGCATATCAAGGTGCGTAAAATGCTTTCATCTGCGTTTAAAAAGTGAAGGTGGAGTATTGTGTGCGTGCGGGTGAATATATGCGTGTGTGTGTATGTGTGTGTATGTGTGTGTGTTCTTCAGAGACACCCAAGAAGCTGGTCCATAGCATCAACTTCCAATGTTGGCCCCCTGCCAGCTAAGTTGCTGGGCGAGCTTCCCTGTGAGTTTACCTGCATAGCGTCTGCACCGTTTGAACGTTTGAACATGTGCGTGCACATTCACCCAACAAACACCTGCACTTTAGGTGCATTGGTTTTCAGGAATCTGTGAATGGCCAGCTATATTGTGATAAATCCTAAACACTTGCCCTTCAAACCAATACTTTAAAGTTATACTGTTACATAAAACAGGGCTAGTAACAAAATAAGAGAGTAGTTGCCTCCTTTTTTTTCAATTTTTAAAAAAAATTTTTTCCGTACAAAAATTATACATACATTGTTATGTGACTCTAATTGCTCTCCCTATACTCTGACAGCACACTCCTCCTTTCCATCCCTGATTCCCCATGTCCATTCAGCTAGCTCCTAACCCCCTCTGCCTTCCCATCTCACCTCCAGACAGAAGCTGCCCATTTAGTCTCTTGTATCCACTTGAGCTAAGAGGCACACTCCTCACAAGTATCACTTTATGTCCCACAGTCCAGTCCAATCCCTGTCTGAAGAGTTGGCCTTGAAAATTGTTTTAGTTCTGGGCTGATAGAGAATCCAGGAGCTGTGCTTTCAAGGGTTCCTCCAGTCTCAGTCAGGCCATTAAGTCTGGTCTTCTTACTAGAATTTGAGTTCTGCAACCCCATCTTTTTCCTGCTCCATCTGGGACTCTCTGTTGTGTTCCCTGTCAGGGCGGTCATTGGTGGTA
>NW_004443974.1:340474-385588 GCF_000243295.1 Trichechus manatus latirostris
GTTGCCTTAATATTTACCCCTATTTTTCTAAGTTTATACCAGCCTTTTATTTCTTTATATCGCCTTGACTTCCACTCCATATGAAAAATCTATGTCAACATTTTTTTTTTTATTGTACTTCAGGTGAAGGTTTACAGAACAAGTCGTTTCTCATTAAACAGTCAGTACACATATTGTTTTATGACATTGGTTAATAACCCCACGACATGTCAACCCTCTCCCTTCTAAACCTTTTTTTTTTTTTTGGTGACAATATACATAGCCAAAGATACACCATTTCAAAAATTTCTATATGCAAGGTTCAGTGACATCAATTATGTTCTTCCAGTTGTGTTGCTATTCTCACCTTAGATGAAGGTTTACAGAACAAAATAATTTCTCATTTAACAGTTAGTATGCATGTTGCCCTATGACAATGGTTAACAACCCCACTACATGTTAACACTTTCCTTACTCAAACTTGGGTCCCTATCACCAGCTTTCCTGTCCCGTTCTGCCTTGTAGTCCTTGTCCCTGGACTGCTGTGCCTCATTAGTCCTGTTTTGTTTTATGGGCTTGTCCAATCCCTGGCTGAATGGTGAACCTCAGGAGTGACTTCACCAGTTAGCTAAAAGGGTGTCTGGGGGCCATACTCTCGGGGTTTCTCCAGTCCCTTTCAGGCCAGTAAATCTGGTATATTTTGTGTGTGAAAATTTTGTTCTACATCCTTCTCCAGCTGTGTCTAGAACCCTCTGTTGTGATCTCCGTCAGAGCAGTCAGTGGTGGTAGCCAAGCACGATCTAGTTGTACTGGACTCAGTCTGGTGGAGCTTGGTAGCTGTGGCCCGTTAGTCCTGTGGACTTATCTTTTCCTTGTATCCTGATCTCTTCATTCTCCATTGCTCCCGAAGGGGTGAGACCAGTGGAGTATCTTAGATGGCTGCTCACAAGCTTTTAAGACCCCCAGATGCTACTCACCAAGGTAATGTAGAACGTTGTCTTTATAAACTGGGTTATGCCAATTGAGCTAGATGTTCCCCGAGACCATGGTCCCCATAGCCCTCCGCCCAGCAGTTCAGTCCCTCAGGGAGTTTGGATGTGTTTGTGGAGCTTCTATGACCTTTCCTTGTACAAGCTGTGCTGGTTTCCCCAGTATTGTGTACTGTCTAACCCTTCACCAAAGATACCACTTATCTATTGTCTATTTAGTATTTCCCCCCCCACCCCTTCCATCCCTCGTAACCAACAAAGACTGTTACTTTTTGTGTGTAAACTTTTTCATGGGTTATTACAACAGAATTCTCATACAATACTTGTCCTGTTGTGATTGACTTATTTCACTCAGTATAATGTCCTCCAGTTTCATCCATGTTATGAGATGCTTCACAGATTCATCATTGTTCTTTCTCATTGCATAGTACTCCATTGTGTTTATGTACCATAGTTTGTTTATCCATTCATCTGCTGATGGTCATCTAGGTTGTTTCCATCTTTTTACTATTGTGAACAATGCTGCCATGAACATGGGTGTGCATTTGTCTATGCGAGTGACGACTCTTATGCTTCTAGGATATGTTCGTAGGAGTGGGATTGCTGGATCATATGGTATTTCTATTTCTAGCTTTCTAAGGAAGTGCCATATCATTTTCCAAAATGGTTGTATCATTTTGCATTCCCACCAGCAGTGCATAAGAATTCCTGCAGCCTATGTCTACATTTTTTAAGTCCCTCTTTTCTGTTTTAATGTTGTCATCTTCTACATATTGACATCTGTTTTTCCTATTTTCAGTGTTTTAGCTTTGATTTACTTTTGTGACTTCCCTATCTGGTTTGATATCTGGTTGCTCTGTCCTGTGTTCTAGTCTTGGGTTGTTATCTGATGTTACTGATTTTCTAACCAGAGGACCCCCTTTAGTATTTCTTGTAATTTTGGTTTTGTTTTTGCAAATTCCCTAAACTTCTGTTTATCTGGAAATGCCCTAATTTTTCCATCATGTTTGTGAGACAGTTTTGCTGGATATATGATTCTTGGCTTGCAGTTTTTTTTTCCTTCAAGGCTTTATGTATGTCATATCATTGCTTTCTTGCCTGCGTGGTTTCTGCTGAGTAGTCCAAGCTTATTCTTATTGACTCGCCTTTGTAGATAACTTTTCATTTATCCCTAGCCACTCTTAAAATTCTCTCTGTGTTTTTGGTTTTGGAAGTTTGATTATAATATGTCTTGGTGACTTTCTTTTGGGATCTACCTTACATGGGGTTCAATGAGCATCTTGGATGGATATCTTGTCATCTTTCACGATATCAGAGAAATTTTCTGCCAACAAATCTTCAACAACTCTCTGTATTTTCTGTCCCCCCCGCCATTCTGGTACTCCAGTTGCTCATAGTTACTCTTCTTGATATAGTCCCATATAAGTCTTTGGGTTTCTTCAGTTTTTTAAATCCTTTTATCTGAATTTTCCTCAAATTTCCTTCAGTCTCACTAATTCTGACTTCCATTGCCTCAATTCTGCTCCTGTGCCTTTCTATTGAGCTGTCTAATTCTGAAATTTTATTGTTAATCTTCTGGATTTCTGATTGCTCTCTCTATGGAGTCTTGCAGCCTGTTAAATTTGTCATTATGCTCTTCTTTAATCTTTTTGATTTCCTCTATTGCGTGTTCTGCCTTTTGCTTAATTTCCTTCCTAATTTCTTGAAGAGTCCTGTATATTAGTCTTTTGTATTCTGCCTCCAGTAATTCCAAGAAATTTTCCTCCTCTGGAAAATTTCTAGATTCTTTATTTTGGGAGCTTGCTGAAGCCATCATGGATTGCCTCTTTATGTGATTTGATATTGACTGTTGTCTCTGAGCCATCAATAAGTTATTATATTTATTTTATGTTTGCTTACTGTGTGCTAGGTTCTGTTTTGTTTTGATATGCCCAAATAGGCTGTTCATATGAGCTATTTATTGGCACCTTTGTAGCTCTAATGTCCTGCCACCAGGTGGTTACATCTGTTACTAGTTAGGTGAGCTCAGAAGTCTTCCCACTCCTCCTGTATAGATTCAGCTCAGGTGCCCAGGTAGATAGCCACCAAGTGTGTGGTGTAAATTGTTACCTACAGTCCTAGACAGGCATGGGTGATTCGTGTAAGCACAGGCATCTAGCTGCAGTAGGGAGACACACCCTGAGCAAGGCAGGGGGCTGATGGCTGCCCCCGAGTGTCCAGGAGGAAGGCGTGTCCCTGTTCCCTAGAGTGCATAGGTGGATGGGTTTTGCAGCCAGACTATGAGCACCTAATGTTGTTGGCTGTAAGGACTGGGGGCACTTGTTATTCATGAGCCCCTATCGCAGGTGGCTAGGTGGCATGGATGGAGCCACCAGTCCCCAGGCCCCTGAGGTGGGTAGGTGAAGACCCTGCTTAATGGGCAGAGCAGTGTCAAATGTCAAAAACTTGCCACTTCACAGCTGAAACAGTTGAACTTAGAGTTCCGGTATATACCCTGTTGTACTGCGGTAATGAGGACCTATGCTGTTGAAATGGGCCCACACATGTCTATGCAGGGGGAAAGGCACTCAAAGTCCGTGGATCCCTTATGCCTCTGCCTAGGTAAAGGAGGTGTGCCTACCCTGGGTTCTTGCTTACGGGAGCCAGCAGTTTATTTTTTCCCCTCTTTGTTAATTTGTTCACTCTCCAAAGCAGGGAGAATGGCTCCGGGAATGTGACAGATCCTACTTCCAGCCCTGGGACTCGGCAATTGCTGAAGCCAGTCTGGGACCCAGTGCAGAGCAGGGAGTGGGGAGGTAAATGGGAGAGCTGTTTTTCCCTAATGGGGGTGTTTTTGATCTGAGTGGTAAGCCATACACAATTACTTTTCTTTCACCAACGAAGGCTGCTTCTCACTGGTTCTGGGTGGCCGTGTAGACTGTCTGGCTCTGGGTCTCTCCCAGTGTGGAAAACGCGCCTCCTGAGGACCACCGGTTTCCTGCCTCACAGCTCACCCACGAGCTGCTCATGCCTGAAGGGATCAGGCTCTTGCTGGGTCAGGTCTGGTAAGTTCTCAGTGCTCCAAACCGTCTTCCCTCCTCTTGCCACTCAGTACAGTTTCTCAACTCTGCTTTTGATGTTCAGGGCTCCCAGATTGCCATATATAATCAGATCACTTGTTTTTTCTGGTCTTTGTTGTAAAAGGGTCCATGGAAGTCTCTGACTACTCCGCCATCTTGGCCCCATCCCTTAGTTGCCCCTTCTAACAGTAGAGTTCACAGGATTCCACATTCATTTATTAGTTTGACAACTATTTACATGTGCACATGCATCTGGGGTCTCTGAGAGAAAGACCAGCCTGGTCCCTTGTGCTCGAGGTGCCAGTCTCCCATGACCCCTGCCCTTCTAGCCTCGGGAGTCCTGCTTTCTGGGTGCCCTTTCTCCCCCTGCCAAGATCACAGTGCAGGGACTCGCACCTCGTGCTTTGCTCATCTCCTGGATGTATGTCTCCTCCCCTGACCATCTCAGAGCCTCATGGCTGTGAGTCTATGTGTTACTGAATCCCACCTTTTGCTCTCCAGTCCAGACCCTCTCCCAAGCTCCAGACGATAACTACCTGCATGCCACCTCCACGCGAACCTCTATAGGTAGTTCAAACTTCACTTGTCCAACTACCTCCCTACCCCCGCTTTCACTCCCTTGTAGTCTCCCACATCTCAACCGGGCAATTCTATTCTTTCAGCCAAAATAACCTGGAGCTATCCTCCACTCTGGTTTTAATAGATGAAAAAAGTGTGGATTGCTTAAACCAAAAACCAAACACGTTGCCCTCTAGGCGATTCCAACTCATAGCAACCGTACAGTGTGGTTTAGACATCCTAAAACGTCTGACTGACCACTAAATCATTGATTCCATTTCAATTTCATTCTTACAATGGGTTTTGACTGTTATGAAAACTCTACAAGAGCTGGCTTCAAATTCAGTATGAAATAGGAGGGGTATGTGGTCTTTGTGGTGAACTAACTCTATTATCTCATAAAGTAGCTTTCGTGTAAATTTTGTTCCTTTTTTATTCTCATTTTAGCATATCTATATGGCTAGCCCCTTTAGTAGGCACTGGGAACACCAAGAGGGGACATCAGATGTGGCCTTGCCACACAGAGATCACACCACACCTCTGAGACTCCGACTGTGGCGGGAATGGCGGCAAGAGGAGGAGGGATTTCTACTCATTCTTGAAACTTCAGCTTGGTTGTTGTCCTCCATGTCTCTGTTTCTTTGGCCACCAGACTCTAAACACAGACAAGGGAGGGGGGGGGCAGTGAAACCAGGTGTGTCCACCATGGGGACTTGGTGGGGTACAGCATCCCACAAAATCTGCTTCCAAGAGACACTTGGAAGCCTTCATGGGGACGCTGCATCTTGAGGGTAGAAGTGGTCAGGCAAGGACAGCGAGGTGTTTAGAGGAGAAGGCGAATTCTGAGCACAGCGTGGTAAGTTGAATCACAGGGCAGGGCCAAGCGCCTGCGCTCTGAAGTCAGTCGGGCAGCCTGTTTCTGGTCTCTATTATTGCCTAGTAAGCTTCGGTTTCCACCCAAGTGCGGGTGCAGGGGGTTAAAAATTAGGATATGTGCCTGATATCTTCTGTTTTTCCTTGAAATCCACTGGGGACTCAGCAGATGTCACAGCAGAGGGAAAAAGGTTGCACAGTGAGGGCAGGTGTATCCTGCAGTCAGCACCCTCCAGGGGTCTGCTCCCCTACCAGCCTTTCCTCTGCCTCCAGCCCTGGCCTGGGAAAGGACTGGCATCTGCCTCTGCCAGCCTCAGCTGTGTGCTGGGCCTGGGCCCACCCACATCTACATTTTCAGCCCCTTGCTCATAACCACCTCCTTTGAGTGCCTGGTTAGGTGCACATCTGCTTCCATAGATGGGGAGGCAAGGGTAAGAGGGGTATCACACGTGGCACAAGGGTAATCTCAGGAAACACTAGCTGCTACAGTCTTCACCATCATTGCCATCTTTAGTCTTAATATTCTTGCCATGGCTACTAATGTAAAGATTGGCTATTTGAACCCACCCAGTGGCTCTGTGGAAGTAAGGCCTGGTAATCTGCTTCTGTAAAGATTACAGCCAAGAAAACTGATAGAGAAGTTCTACTCTGCAACACTGCTGTAACACACAGGGTTGCTATGAGTTGGAATCAACTCGAGGGCAATGTGTTTTTGGTTTTACCCAGCTCCACACAGACTCGGAGCTAATTTTTAAGAACAGATAACTCTGTAAGACGGTAAGGAACACTCAGGACTGTTCAAGAGTATCTGGAATTTCCCATCCCCCTCTTCTGTAGCGGTGGGAGCTTGTGGACTCCTCACTCCCCACTTTGAACCCTGCAGATCAGTCACAGTGGTGCCCAGCAGGGCAGCAGCAAGGACCAAGTTCTGGGCAGGGTAGGGCCCTGATCAGGGAGAGAAAAATGGTATAAATCCTGAAGCTGTTGTAAGATGTTTCCCAGAGAAAAGGAAAATAAAGTCCTTCAGTCGCAGATGAGAACTCGAAACAACAAAGCACAGGACACATACATAGCATTCCACCTTCCTGTTGCTTCTTTGCACATCTGTCTACATTGTAGGCCTCTTGACACAGTCTATGTCTCTTTCTTCTCTGTCAGTAGCCTTGTTAGCTGCTGATGAGTTGGCCCCTGTCCAATTTACTGCAACCCCACCCACAACAGATGAAACCCTGCCTGGCCTTGCACCAACCCCATGATTGTCTGCACATTGGAATGTTGTCATCCATAAGGTTTTAATTGGCTGATTTTCGGAAGTAGATTGCCAGGCCTTTCTTCTTAGTCTGTCATAGTCTAGATGCTTTGCTTAAACCTGTTCAGTATCATAGCAACATGCAATCCACCACTGACAGACAGGTGGTGACTATGCATGAGGAGCTTTGGCAGAGAGTCAGATCTGGGTCTCCCTCATGAAAGGCGAGGATTCTACCACTGAACCACCACTACCATCTTATGTGTCAGTAGCAACCAGCAAATACCAAATGCAGAATTGTCATCCAGCGTACGTTAGTTGAACGAATGAGTTAGAGTATTTGTATCTTTGAATCTTCCTCTAGTAGAACATTATCTTTTGAAACACAGTAACTACTTATGCTTAATTCCACTAAAATGTTTTATAACATAATTCTAAAATACTTTAGTACAGTGAAGCAGGAAAGTAAGTTGGGTAGATGAGGATGGGGAACTTGTACTTCCCTAGAGAATGAAGCATGTTGGTGTCACAACTGCTCAAGGGTTTCAGCAAGCTTGGGGGCTTTTATTTTCTGCTGCTCAGCACCCAGCACACTTTCTCTGGGGACTCAGAGCCTTTCAAATGTTCATTAAAGAAAGGTAACAGGAGACTCTGTGTTTCAAAGGCTGATCATTTTGATCACACAGGAAGTGGAATCTCATTTGATTTTGCAACTCAGCTTGGATTATTTTCTTAATACCTCTGCCGACATTCTTCCCTTTGCAGTCAGTAATTCATGCTGCTGTGTTTAAATTACATGAATTAAGAAATACTTGGCTGCTTTCCACTTTGAAAACCTTGTGGCAGGGGATCATTTAAAGCATACATTATGACTGGTGCCAAGCTCTGCAAACATGCCTGCTGGTTCGCTCAGGCTCCTTCATGTTGTGGCGTACAAGGTTAATAACCCTGAAAAGCACGGACAGCAGAGGAAATGCCAGGTGCACTGTATCACCATGCACACTTCCAGAGGGGAACTGATGGGTTTGTGGGCAACAGGACAAGGGAAGATTTGAAGACTACATCACTGGATACATTTAATAACCACAATAAAGGAAAGCGACAATACTGTACAAAGGTTATACTTGCTCTCTGTTATTACAGCATTGACCACAAGCAATGTTCCCTTAGGGATTTATTTCCTGAACATGCAAATAACCAGTTAATCAATCATTAGGACTTCCACTAAGTACAAAATATAAAACATCCCACAAGTGATGCAGAATTCCTAGGTAATTAGGGGAATCCTACATTTCCTGCAGCAGCATAATTTTAGGAACACTATGAAGAGCTCACCTGTATCTTGTAGTTTTCAATTTCATTTGCAAAATGCTTCTAGCTACAGAATAGAAGAAATAGATGAGTTCCACAAAGTTTTAATTTGTTGTCTCTAAGTAGCTATATAATATTCTGTGACTATGTTTAACACAGAATACTCAAGTAATTCATTTCAGTAAGGCATAAATGGCTAAGATGAGGTCTTAATATAAAATATTTTCAAAGATTAGCAAAATAATGCCATGCACTATATAGAACTTAGTAAAAGGTGACAATAGTCTATTTACATCTATAACACACTCAGTGTGATGTTGACTATCATTTTTGTGTTGGAATATTTTATTTACAAATAATGGCAGATGGATTTCTGGGACAACTGGAGGCCAACTACAATCTTCAGTTTTCCATCTCAGCCAGACAGTCGAGGTGGGTGCAGGAAGTCCTATTACATTTGATATCATTTCTTTGACTGGCCTTGTGCCTATGGAAATAGGGTCTGTGTTTATTATGAGGGGTCTATATAGACAGGCATACATCTCCCACCTTTCAAATATCCAGCCATTTTCATGCCAGAGGTGTCTCGAGGGTGACAAGCGCCCAGGGGAAATGTCTAAGTTTGCACCCCCACCTTGTCAAGGGGAGGGTTGATTCCCCGACCAACCTCATTGATGGGGGAAAGCGGGATTGTGTCCCAGGGCAAATGCCCCCTCTAACCCCACTCGCTATGCCTCTGTCTCTTGCCACTTACTGACTTTTACTCCCTCCTATCTACCCATCTCTACATGGCGGTCTCCCATTCCCTTTCATCAAACTATACTTTAGCCAGAAACTTCATCACGCTGGTGTTGGCCAGCTTGGGCAGAATGGTTACAATAAATACGATAGGCAAATTTTGTAGCTGTGCAGGGATAGCGAAAGGGCAAAGGGTAAAAACCCTCTGGGATGGCTAGGTGGGTCAGCCTACCCAGCTACAAAGCTATCAGCATACACAGACAGTAGCAGTTTGGAAGGTGATCACTACTAGGTATTTTCAGGGGGAAAGATAAGGTTATACAATTCTTGCTTTCCATACTAATCAATGAATATCTTCAGGTTTGCCAAGGTTGTGTAGCGGTAACCCAATCAAAACCTTCACGAACATTAAAATGCTTTCTATGTAACAATATGGAGTTGTGTTTGGCTAGCATAGTGTCTGGTACATAGTAAGTGCTCAAAAGATACGGAAAGAACTGCTGAATTTACACTTCATTGTTTGATTACATAACATTTTATGTTGTGATCATCTGGGGTACGATTACCCCTAAAGATAAATGAAAGATTCCTGAAAAGGAGGACACTGTCTTTCACGGGTCCTTGGGTGGTACAAGCAGTTAAGCCCTTAGCTACTAACTGGAAGGTTGGCGTTTCAAGTGTACCCAGAGGTAACTTGGAAGAAAGTCCTGGTGATCTACTTCCAAAAACTCAGCCATTGACAATCCTGTGGAAGACAGTTCTACTCTGACATACATGGGTTTGCCATGAGTCTGAGTCTGCTTTTGGATAACTTTTTTTTTTTTTAATGTCTATCATATCAAACCATCACACCTAAGCATGTAATAGGCACTCAAACATCGTGTTAAATTGAATTAAGGCCTCTCCCACTTCAGTGAATGCCCTGCCCATGGTAAATGGTAAAGGCTATATTCTATACAATTTTACCCTCAGTGTATTTAACTTCAGACAGGGAGGGGGATAGAGGGAACACTCTAGAAAGTGCCTATCTATAAGTGAATATTTCCTCTCCACTGTGAATTTTGAACAGTTTAAATTTTGTAACTATCATGGCCTATATATTATTGTTCATTTCTTGTCTGATAGCAAGATAATGTCAGATGTTTAATGTAACACCTTCATGCAAGGAAATAGAAAAATACAACTTTCCATTATATGTTAAGGCATAAGATTTAATGGCTTTATTTATTTGCATATCAATTACATCTAACAGAAAATCTAAGGAGAAAAAAATCTAATAGAAAAAAGCAATTTTAAAAAATAGTATGGAGGCAAAACCAAATTTATTACTATACTAGGTTTTTAAGAACTAGGTTTGAATTACAGTCTTTTAGCAGAATTTTCAACAGTTCAAAAAGACAAAGGTGAAAAAAGTTTCCTTAACTCCTAGGTTTAATTGTTCATAGCTTTAAAAGAAAGATAATGGAGCTTCATAAGAGAAGGAAAGGAGGAAGGGGAAATTCATTAATTTATTACCACAGAAAACAGAGTAATACGATTTTACTTCATGTAAGACATTTAGCCAAGTACAACACCAGCAGTGGAAAGCGCTATGCATTTCTTGCTTGGTGAACACACTTATTGAAACCAAGAGCTTTTCTCAAATAGAAGGAAGAGGAGGAGATTCTGGTTCTACAAATCCCACTTACTCTGAGTGAAGGCATTGCTAAGGCATGTGTTGTTGTTAGGTGCCATCAAGTCGGTTCCAACTCATAGCAACCCTATGTATAAGAGAATGAAATGCTGCTGGGTTCTGTACCATCTTCATAATCATTGTTATGCCTGAGCCAATTGTTTCAGCCACTGTGTCAATCCATCTCCTTGAGGGTCTTCCTCTTTTTCACTAACCCTTTACTTTAGCAAGCATGATGTCCTTCTTCAGCGACTGATCCTTCCTGATAACATGTCCAAAGGACTTGAGAGGAAGTCTTGCCATCCTTGCTTCTAAGGAGCATTCTGGCTGTTCTTCTTCTAAGACAGATTTGTCTGTGCTTCTGACAGTCGATAGTAATTCAATATTCTTCTCCAACATCATAATTCAAAGGCATTAATTCTTCTTGGGTCTTTTTTATTCATTGTCCAGCTTTCACATGCCTATGAGGTGATCGAAAATACCATGGCTTGGGTCAGGTGCACCTTAGTCCTCAAAATGACATCTTTGTTTTTTAACACGTTAAAGGGGTCTTTTGCAGCAGATTTGCACAATGCAACACACTGTTTGATTTCCTGACCGCTGCTTCAGTGAGCGTTGATTGTGGGTGCAAGTATAATGAAATCCTTTGCAACATCAATCTTTTCTCCATTTATCATGATGTTGCTTATTTTTCCAGTTGTGAGGATTTTTGTTTTCTTTATGTTGAGGTATAATCCATACTGAAGGCTGTAGTCTTTGATCTTCATCAGTAAGTGCTTCAAGTCCCCTTCACTTTCTGCAAGCAACGTTGAGTCTTCCTCCAATCCTGATGCCACATTCTTCTTCATATTATCCACCTTCTTGGATTCAGCATACAGATTGAGTAAGTATGGTGAAAGGATACAACCCTGACACACACGTTTCCTGACTTTAAACCATGTAGTATCCCTTATTCTGTTTGAACTACTGCCTCTTGGTCTACGTACAAGTTCCTCATGAGCATAATTAAGTGTTCTGGAATTCCCATTATTGGCAATGTTATCTATAATTTGTTATGATCCACACATTCAAATGTCTTTGCATAGTCAGTAAAACACAGGTAAATATCTTTCTGGTATTCTCTGCTTTCAGCCTGGATCCATTTGACATCAGCAATGATATCCCTCATTCCACGTCCTCTTCTGAATTCGGTTTGAACATCTGGCAGTTCCCTGTCAATGTACTGCTGCAACCACTTTTGAGTGATCTTCAGCAAAATTACACTTGTGTGTGTTATTAATGATATTGTTTGATAATTTCTGCATTCTGTTGGATCACCTTTCTTGGGAATGGTCACAAATATGGATCTCTTCCAGCTGGTTGGCCAGGAAGCTGTCTTCCAAATTTCTTGACTTCCAGTGTTGCATCTGTTTGTTGAAATATCTCGATTGGTATTCCGTCAATTCCTGGAGACTTGTTTTTCACCATTCCCTTCAGTGCAACTTGGACTTTTTCAATCTATCAGTTCTTGATCATGTGCTACCTCCTGAAATGGTTGAATGTCAACCAATTCATTTTGGTACAGTGACACTGTATATTCCTTCCATCTTCTTTTGATGCTTCCTGTGTCATTCAATATTTTCCCAGTAGAATTCTTCATATTGGAATTAAAGACTTGAATTTTTTTCTTCAGTTCTTTCAGCTTGAGAAATGCCAAGTGTGTTCTTCTCTTTTGGTTTTCTAATTCCAGGTCTTTGCACATTTCATTATAATACTTTACTTTGTCTTCTCGCACTGCCCTTTGAAACCTTCTGTTCAGCCGTTTTACCTCATCATTTCTTTCTTTCGCTTTAGCTACTCTACATTCAAGAGCAAGTTTCAGAGTCTCTTCTGACGTCCATTTTGGTCTTTTCTTTCTTCCTTGTCTTTTTAATTACCTTTTTCTTTCTTCATGTATGTCCTTGATGTCATTCCACAACTTGTCTGGTCTTCAGTCATTAGTGTTCAATAAATCAAATTTATTCTTGAGGTGGTCTCTAAATTCAGGTGGCATATACTCAAGGTCATCGTTGGACTTGTTCTAATTTTCTTCAGCTTCAGCTTGAACTTGCATATGAGCAATTGATGGTCTGTTCCGCAGTCAGCCCCTGACATGTAAGATGTATCATTCCATGCCTATTGTTTTTGTGTCTGCATATGTGAAGATAAGTAACTTTCTGAACCTACTTTTCCTAACCCTCAGGTTGCTCTACAGGAGACTGTGAGGGGAGAGGAGTGGGTACCCCCAGCTGATGGTGTGAAACACATGCAGAATAAGCTATTTAGAAACATCAACATTAGAGCATTAAGACTGCAAGGGACAGTAGGGAGCATCTAGTCTAACCTGCCCGCATTTTCAAAAGAGGAAACTAAGGACCAGGAAATTTCCATGAACTGACCAAAGTAACAAAGCTGGTAAGAAGAGTTGGTTAAGAGAAGAGCCACTATGATCTTTATATCCTGAGTCCTCTCCAAAGGAGTCTTCTTTCCTTGGGAACGCACCAGTCAACAAAAAGCAAGCTGACAAAGATACGCAGGAGAGACAAATGTTTCACCAAAAGATCATGGTGTAGGAACAAGGAGGAGAGGGGCTTATTCTATGTGTTCATGCTCAATATTTATGACATTGTTGAGGACTGGGTTCATTGCACCTCATTCATAGATAAGAGAATGGGGCTGAGAGAGGTTACAAATGGCTCACGTCACCACTATGGCAAGCAGCAGAGTCCAGATTTGTATCCAGGTGTGTAGGATGCCAAAGCCCAAATTCTTCCTACTACCACTTTGGTGAGGCCTCCAAAACTCACTCAAACTGCCATTCCCACATGTGGCATGACATCAGAACTGGCCACAAACACAGACATCCATAAAAACTGATGATGTCTGGTTCCAGTTAAAATGGTGGCTTAGATAGATGCACTGTAGCATCCCCCTACAACAAAGACTCAATAAATCTAGTAAAACAGACACAAATAATGACCTCATGTCCCTGAACGCCAAACGGAAGGCTAGAGAATCAGAGTGATCACTGATTACAAGGAGAGATACAAAGAAACCAGTGGGAACACAGAGATCCATGGATAATTCACACTGTGCCTGCTAGCCTGGAACAGTTTGGCCATTTTGGGATGGCATCAAGCAAGATTCCTGGGTGAGCAGCCCAGGAAGGCAACTCTATGGAAAACACAACCAGAGGCACAGATATTGTGTAAACAAACCTTGAAAGAAACAAGGGGCTGCACTAACTGCTTGTGACAACTCAGAGGGACCAGACCATCCTTTAAGAGCTGCAGAGACATCCTGACAACATGACAGCTGGCACCTCACATTGGGGAAGAGACCTCCTCTCGCACCTTCACTCAATCCTTTAAGGGAAAACATACCTGCCTAATGACATAGGAACCCCACGTGCTTGTAACCAACCATAACCAGCTATAAGAGGAAATCACACCCAGCCAACTGGCAGCACCAAGGTCATACATAGACCACTAACATAAACCAACAATTATAACAATACAAAGGAAGGAAAACAATTTAAAGAGAAAAGGAAGAAGCTAACCTCCTGATATATCAAAATGAAAACAAACAAACAAAACAAAGACAAATACACAATAAAAAATATATAAATAAATAAAATAAAATCTTAATTCCTCAAAGACAACAGTCAATTACAGATCATATGATAAGAAAGGAAAAGATGGCTCAAGCAAACAAACAAAATGAAGGAGCAGAAAATGTCTCTGAGGAAGAACCCCTAATGGAATGACCTGACAGAGATCTCAAAATATTAGTATTAAGTCTCCTCAAAGAAATCACAGAAAACATAGGAAAAGGCCTAGAAGGATTCAGAAAAACAATACAAGAATAAAATTAGAAATTCAATAAAGAAATAGAATCCTTAAGAAAGCAAGAACTAGAAATTCAGAAGCTTATCAAAATAACAGAAATAAACAACTCAATGGAAGGATGCAGAAGTAGAATTGAGATAATGGAAGGAAGAATCAGTGAAATAGAGGGAAAAACTTTTGATATTACTCAGGATGAGGAACAAACACAAAAAAAGATTGAAGAAAAACAAAGAAAGCCTACAGTTTATGTGGGACACCAACAAGAGGAATAATATATGTATATTAGGAATTCCATAAAGGGAAGAGAGAAAAAAAAGTATAGAGACAATTTTTGAAGAAATAAAGGCAGAAAACTTCCCAGATATCATGAATAATGAGAAAATTTTCATCCGAGAAGCTCAATGAATTATATATAGGATAGACTGCAGGAGAAATTCACAGAGACATATCATAATAAAACTTTCCAGATCCAAAGACAAAGAAAGAATTTAGACAGCAGCACGAGAAAAGCAAAATATCATCGACAAAGTGGTCTCAGTAAGATTAAATGTTGATTTCTCATCAGAAACTGTGCAAGCAAGAAGGCAATGAAATGACATAAACAAAGTCCTTAAAGAAAAGAACTGTCAATCAAGAATTATATAACCAGCAAAATTATCATTCAAAAATGAGAGTGAAATTAGGACTTTCCCAGATAAACATAAATTAAGGGAATTTGTAACCATTAGACCAGCCCTACAAGAAATACTAAAGGGAGTCCTTCAGAAAGAAAACCAATAACATCAGACAACAATCTGAGGTAAAGACATATGATAGCCATCTCAATACATATAACAGTAAAATAAGGCTAAAAATTACAGGCAATCTGAGATACAAAGTTGTAATTGACAAAAACATCTAAACAAAAAGGGAATGAACGGAGTAGATATAAAATTTTCACATGTTGAGGACATTATGGCAATTTCAAGATAAAACAGATTGTTTTAAAGGTAGGATGTTAAATGTAAACCTCAGAGTAACGACAAGGAAAATTAATAAATCTATTCATCAAAATGAAGAAGAAAAACAAAGACTCAGTAAACATAAAAACAACAATAATAAACGAAAGGAAAATAAAATCCATATATAGAAAGAACTCAGCATAAATAATAAAGAAGAAAAAAGAAAACATTAAAGTTACAAAAAAAGTACAAAAAATGACTGAATTAAATCCTTCCATGTTGATTATCACACCGAATATAAATGGATTAAATGCTCCAGCCAAGAGACAGAGGGTGACAGAATGGATTTAAAAAGCATGACTCATCCATATGATGTCTACAAGAGACAGACCTTAGGCACAAAGACATAAATAAGTTAAAAGTCAAAGGATGGAAACATAAATTCCAAGCAAACAATAAGCAAAAGAGAGCAAAGGTGGCACTATTAATATCTGAAGAAAAAAAAAAGACTTTATGTCAAAATCCACTACAGGAGAAGTAGGACTTTATATTATGATAAAAAGGTCAATTCACCAAGAAGACAAAATCAATTATAAATATTTATGCATCCGACAGAGCCCCAAAATTTATAAAGCAAACCGACTGCCATCAAGTCAATTCTGACTCATAGTAACCCTATAGGACAGAGTAGAACTGCCCCATATCCAAGGCTGTAAATCTTTACTGAAGCAGACTGCCACATTTTTCTCCCATGGAGCAGTTGGTAGGCTCAAACATTAACTTTCTGGTTAGCAGCCAAGCTCTTAACTGTTACACCACCAAGGCTCCTTATAAAGCAAACTCGAACAGAATTAAAGAGAGAAATAGACAGATTTGCAATAATAGTAGGAGATTTTAATATGCCACTTTTGAAGATGGCTAGAACAATTAGAAAGAAAATCAATAAAGAAATAGAAAACTTGAATAACATTATTAACCAACTGGACCTAATAGACATATATAGAATACACCACCAAACAGCAGCACAACACATGTTCTTTTCCAAGACACGTGGAATATTCTCCAGAACAGACTATATTTAAGGCCACAAAGCAGACCGAATAAATTCAAAAAGACTGAAATCGGACAAAGCGCCTTCTGTGACTATAATGGTATAAAGCCAGAAATCAATAACGGGAAGAATAAGGACAAAAAAATAAATATGTGGAAACTAAATAACACACTACTAAAACACTATTGGGTCATAAAAGAAATAAAGAGTTAAATTAAAATATACATAGACTCAAACAAAAAAGAATATGCAATGTACCAAAACCTTTGGAACGCAGGAAAAATAGTGCTCAGAGGGAAATTCATAGCAATAAATGCCTACATTAAAAAGGAGAAAAATCCCAAATCAATACCTTAACCCAACAACTTGAACAAATAGAAAAGGAACAGAAAAAGAAGCCCGAAGCTACCAGAAGAAAGAAAATAATAAAGACCAGAGAAGAAATAAATGAAATAGAAAAGAGGAAAACACTGGAGAGTATCAACCTGATCAGAAGTTTGTTCTTTGAAAGGATCAATAAAATAGACAAATCACTGGCTAGACTGACAAACGAAAAAAATAAGAAGATGCAAACAACCAATGAAACTGAAGACATTACAACAGATCCAACTGAGATAAAGAGGACCATAACAGAATATTATGAAAAATTGTACTCCAACAAATTTGAAAACCTAGGAGAAATGAATAAATTCCTAGAAACTCACTACCTAAACTAACACAATAGAAGCAGACAATCTAAACAGACCCATAATGAAAGAGATTAAAGATATCATTAAAAAAACTAAAAACAAAACAAAAACTCTCAACAACAACAAAAAATCCCTGACCCAGATGGCTTCATTAAGGAATTTTACCAAACATTCAGAGAAGAGTTGACACCAATCTTACTCAAACTCTTTCAGAACATAGGAGAGAAAAGAATACTCCCTAACTCATTCTATGAAGCCAGCATTAACCTGATATGAAAGCTAGGTAAAGACATCACAGGAAAAGTAAATTAGATACCAATATCCTTCGTGAATATAGATGCAAAAATTCTCAACACAAGAGAATTCAACAACATATTAACCAAATTATACACCATGACCAAGTGTGATTCATACCAGCAATGCAAGGGTGGTTCAGCATTAGAAAATCAACCAATGTAATTCATCACATAAAGGAAAAGAACCACATGATCATCTCAAGTGATGCAGAAAAGACATTTGATAAAATCTAACACCTTCTTTTGATAAAAACCCTCAGCAAAATAGGAATAGAAGAGAATTTCCTCAGCATAATTAAGGACATACATGTAAAACAAACAGCCAACATTATACTCAGTGGAGAAAAGCTGAGAGCCTTCCTCTTTTTTTTTTTTAATCGTACTTTAGATGAAGGTTTACAGAACAAGCTAGCTTCTCAGTAAACAATTAGTACACATATTGTTTTGTAACATTGATTGCCAACCCCATGACATGTCAACACTCTCAACTTCTCGACCTTGGGTTCCCTATTACCAGCTTTCCTGTCCCCTCCTGCCTTCTCATCCTTGACCCTAGGCTGTTGTGCCCTTTTAGTCTCACTTTGTTTTATGGGACTGTCTAATCTTTGGCTGATGGGTGAACCTCAGGAGTGACTTCATTACTGAGCTAAAACAGTGTCTGGAGGCCATAGTGTCAGAGTTTCTCCAGTCTCTGTCAAACCAGTAAGTCTGGTTCAAAAGACCTCTTTAAAATATTAAAAATGAAAGATGTCCCCTTGAGGACTATAGTGCACCTGACCCAAGCCATGGTATTTTCGATCGCCTCACATGCACTCCAAAGCTGGACAATGAATAAGGGAGACCAAAGAAGAATTGATGCCTTTGAATCATGGTGTTGGCAAAGAATAATGAATATACCATGGACTGCCAGACGAATGAAAAAATCTGTCTTAGAAGAAGCACAGCCAGAATGCTGAGAGCCTTCCACTTGAGAATGGAAATGAGACAAGGATGCCCACTGTCACCATTCTTATTCAATAGTGTACTGGAAGTTCTAGCCAAAGCAATAAAGAAAGAAAGAGAAATAAAGCGTATCCAAATTGGAAAGGATGAAGTAAAACTATATTCACAGATGCCATGATCCTATACATAGAAAATCCCAAAGATGCCACAAGAAAGCTGCTGGATCTAATAGAATTCAACAAAGTTGCAGGGTGCAAGATCAACACAAAAATCATTTGAGTTCCTTTACACTAACAAGGGAAAATCTGAAAAGTAAATAAAGGATCTAATACAATTTACAATAGCACCAAAAATGATAAATACCTAGGAATAAGCCCAACCAGGGATATGAAAGACTTATACAATGAAAACTACAAAAAACTACTAAAACAGACTAAAAGAGACATACGTAAATGAAAGGACTTTCTGTGCTTATGGATAGGAACATTTAATACTGTGAAAATGTCAATACTACCCAAAGCAATCTATAGATGCAATGCAATCCTGATCAAAACTCCAACAGCACTCTTTACTGAAATGCAAAAACTAACCACCAACTTTATATGGAAAGTAAAGAAGCCACAAATAGCCAAAGCAATACTGAAGAACAAAGTAGAAGGTCTCACACTTACCAATCTCAAAACACACTACACAGATACAGTAATCAAAATGGCCTGGTACTGGTTCAGTGATAGACACACAGGCCAATGGAACGGAATTGAGAACCCAGAAATCATCCATCAATCTATGGACAATTGATTTTCAACAAGGGGTCAAAGTTTATTCCATGGGGAAGAAATAGTCTCTTCAACAAACCATGCTGGAAAAAAATTGGGTATCTACTTACTGAAAAATGAAACAGGACCCATACCTCACATCATACACAAAAACTAACTAAAAATGGATCAAAGACATAAATGTTAAAGGTAAAAGTATAAAGTACTTGGACGAATACATAGACACAAAAGTATGGGACCTAATTTTTGATAAATATAGATTATCAAACACAACCACAAACGTATGAGCCGCAGAAGACAAATTAGGTAACTGGGACCTCATAAAAATTAAATACTTATGCTCATCAAAAAACTTTATCAAAAGAATAAAAAGACAACCTACAGACTGGGAAAACATCTTCAGCAACAACATATATGACTAGGGTCTAATTTCCAAAATGTATATAAAATTTCAACAACTCAACAACAAAAAGACAACCCAATTATAAAATAGGCAAAAGACATGAACAGACACTTCACCAAAGAGGACATTCAAGCAGCCAACAAACACATGAAAAGATGCTCTGTCATTAGCCATTAAAACCAAAAAAAGCCAAACTCATTGCTGGTCAGGTCAATTCAGGCTCACAGTAACCCTATACGACAGAGTAGAACTGCTCCAAAGGGCTTACAAGGAGTGGCTGGTGGATTCGAACTGCTGACCTTTTGGTTAGCAGCCGAGCTCTTAACCACTATGCCACCAGGGCTCCTCATTAGCCCTTAGAGAGATGCAGATCAAAACTACAATGAGATACCATGTCCACTTGCTAAAACAGCAATGATTAAACAACAAAAAAAATTAGCAAACAAATGGAAAACAACAAATGTTGGCAAGGATGTGGGGTGATGGGAACCCTCATCCACTGATGATGGGAATGAAATGTACAACCGCTATGGAAAGCAGTATAACAATTCTTCAAAATTTTAGAAATAGAGCTACCTTATGATCCAGTAATTCCACTGCTTGGAATATATTCTAGAGATCTAACAAAATATATCTAAACAATATATTCTAGAGACACAAGTGGACATAAACGCACACTTATGTTCATTGAAGCACTATTAACAATATGCAAAAGATGGAAACAACCTACGTGCCCACCAGGGGTTGAATAGATAAAGAAAATGTGGTACTACTCAGTCATAAAGAGTAAACAGTTCCCCAAAACATCTTGGATATGAATGAAACCTAGAGGACATTATGCTAAACAAAGTAAGTCAATCACAAAAGGACAAATATTATATAATCTCACTTTTATAAAATGACAAGAACAACTATATGTACAGAGACCAATATTCATTGGTGGTTACTAGGGGTAGGAGGCAGGAGGATACATTCTATTGAGAAGTAGTAACTTTTTAATTACCATGATGGAAAAGGTAGCACTGAATATGGGAGAAGTGTGCACAGCTTAATCAAGATAACTGATACTACTAGGTTGTACTCACACACACAAAGGATGTTTAGGAAAATGCTATATTATATACAATTTTGCAACAACCACAACAACCAAAATAAATGTGTGTGTTTATTTGTATATGTGTGTGTCTGTGTGTCTTTGAATACATATATCCTCACGTGTCTGTTAGTTTGTTGTACTGTGGTGGTTTGCATGTTGCTGTGATGCTGGAAACTATGCCACCGGTATTTCAAAGTTCAGCAGAGTCACCCATGTTTGACGGTTCTCAGCAGAGCTTCTAGACTAAGATAGACTAGGAAGAAGGACCTGGAGATCTACTTCTGAAGAAATTAGCCGGTGAAAACCTTATGAATAGCAGCAGAACATTGTCTCATATAGTGCCGGAAGATGAGCCCCTCAGGTTGGAAGGCGCTCAAAATGCAACTGGGGAAGAGCTGCCTCCTCAAAGCAGAGTCAATCTTAATGACATGGATAGAGTCAAGCTTCTGGCACCTTCATTTGCTGATGTAGCAAGACTCATAATGAATAAACATCAAAATCCTAGGCATTACTGAGCTGAAATGGACTGATATTGGCAGTTTCTAATCAGACAATCATAAGGTCTACTATGCCAGGAATGACAAATTGAAGAGGAATGGCATTGCATTCATTGTCAAAAAGAACACTGCAATATCTATCCTGAAGTACAACCCTGTCCATGATAAGATATCAATATACCTCCAAGGAAGACCAGTTAATATGACTATTATTCAAATTTAATCACCAACCACTAAGGCCAAAGATGAAGAAATTGAAGATTTGATCCCATGATAGAATTTTGCAAGACCAACAAACTTCTTCATTGCAAATACTTTTTTTCAACAATGTAAACAATGACTATACACGTGAACCTTTCCAGATGGAATACACAGAAATCAAATAGACTACATCTGTGGAAACAGAGAATGAAAAAGCTCAATATCATCAGTCAGAACAAGGCCAGGGGTGGACTGTGGATTGGACCATCAATTGGTCATAAGCAAGTTCAAGTTGAAATTGAAGAAAATTAGAACAAGTCCAAGAGAGTCAAAATACAACCTTGAATATATCCCACCTGAATTTAGAGACCATCTCAAAAGTAGATTTGACTCATTGAACATTAATGACTGAAGACCAGATGAGTTTTGGAACGACATTAAGAAGAAAGCAAGAGGTCGTTAAAAAGACAAGAAAGAAAAGACCAAAATGGATGTCAAAAGAGACTCTGAAACTTGCCCTTGAACGTAGAATAGCTAAAGTGAAAAGAAGAAATGATGAAGTAAAAAAGCTGAACAGAACATTTCAAAGGGCAGCTCGAGAAGACAAAGTAAAGTATTATAATGACACGTGCAAAGACCTGGAGTTAGCAAACCAAAATGGAAGAACACACTCGGCATTCCTTAAGCTGAAAGAACTGAAGAAAAAATTCAAGCCTGGAGTTCCAATATTGAAGGATTCTAAGTGGAAAACATTAAATGACGCAGAAAGCATCAAAAGAAGATGGAAGGAATACAGAGTCACTGTACCAAAAGAATTGGTCAACGTTCAGCCATTTCAGGAGGTAGCATATTATCAAGAACTGATGGTACTGAAGAAAGAAGTCCTTCAATCACCTCATATACATGCTAAAGCTGGACAATAATAAGGAAGACTGTAGAAGAATTGATGCTTTTGAATCATGGGTGTTGGTGAAGAATCTGCCAGAAGAACAAACAAATCTGTCTCAGAAGAAGTACAGCCAGAATGCTCCTTAAAAGCAGGGATGATGAGACTTCATCTCACATACTTCAGTCATGTTTTCAGGAAGATTCAGTCCCTGGAGGAGGACGTCATGCTTGGTAAAGTAGAGGGTCATTGAAAGAGAGGAAGATCCTCAATGAGATGGATTGACACAGTGGCTGCACAATAGGCTTAAACATAACAACTATTGTGAGAATGGCACAGGACCAGGCAGTGTTTCGTTTTGTTGTACTTAGGGTCGCTATGAGTCAGAACAACTTGACGGCACCTAACAACAATACATACGTGTGTGTGTGTATGTGTGTGTGTGTGTGTGTGTATATATATATAAATATATATGTATATATACATATACACATGTGTATACATGTGTGCATATGCATATACATATATGTATACATACATGTGTATATATGTGTATATGTATTTACATACGTATACATATATATGTATACATACGTGTGTGCATATATATAATTTTTAAAAAGGTCACAGAAACTGATACATCTTAGACATAATCAATCACCTTGTGGGATTAGTTTTCTTGGTTTGAAGACTTAGGTTCATAGTCTCATGGGACAACTCAGTCAATTGGCATAATATTGTTCATAAAGTCTATGTTCTATTTCCCAGTCTGGTAAGTAGCATCTGGGGTCTCAAAAGCTTGCAAGTGGCCATCTAAGATACAACTCGAGCAAAAGAGAAAGAAGGAAACCCAAGACTCAGAGAAGGAACCAGTCTACAGGACTAATAGTATACATGAACCATGGCCCCCTCTACTCTGAGATCAGAAGAACCAGATGGTTTCTGGCTACAAGCAGCAAACAATCTGATCTCCACCACAATAGATAGATCCTGACAGAAAGGCAGAAAAATGTGGAACTTCAAATTTTCAAAAAATTGAGACTTACTGGACCCACTGAGACAGGGGGAATCTCTGAGACTATTACCCTGAGATATTCTTTAAGCTTTGAACTAAAATGATCCCCTCAAGTCACTTTTTAGCTAAATAGCAGGTTAGCCCATAAAGTAATAAATATCACCCTTGAGTACTATGCTGTTTTAAATAACCACCTACATGAGACCAAATGGTCAACAAATTCTCAACAAAGCATAGATGAGAAAATGGGGGAGGGGGCTATAAGACTAGGTTAATGGCAACAGAAAAACTAGAACCGAAATAATGAGAAGGTTGATATAACGTGAAGAATATAACCAATATCACTGAACACTATGCATAGAAATTGTTGAATAGAATGTATTTTCCTGTGTACATGTCTACTGAAAATACAATAAAATATTATTAAAAAAAAAACAAATTAATGATGGCTAACTTCCAAAAGGACCCCTGGTGGCTCAGTGGTTAAGAGCTACAGTAAGCTACAGCTGCTAACGAAAAGGTCAGCAGTTCGAATCCACCAGCCACTCCTTGGAAACCCTATGAGGCAGTTCTACTCTATCCAATAGGGTCTCTATGAGTCAGACTCGACGGCAATGGGTTTTTAGGTAACTACCAAAAGGAGATGGGTTTGACCTCAAGTGTTTCCCCAGTGCCCTATTCCAATGTTTACCAATCAAGTTTTTTATTATATCTGACACAAATCACTCAGGAGTGCCTTGAATGATTGGCTCTAATGATTTCACAGGATATTTTCATACATACATGGAATGTTTAGTGAAACAACATAGGAAATCCAAACAGCTACTCCTTTGCTTGTCTGAGAAAAAAGATGGTCTATCTTAACTTAATCATTTACATTTACTACTGAGTGAGAGGAATTTATTTTCTTTTCTGCTTTTCTTAGCTATTTCTCTAATTAGAACTAGCCTGTCAGATCAATGAGTATAATTTACATAAAGTGGTGAAAAATAAACCAGACTTCATGTATATTTAAACTATATGATTGTAAAACTTGCTTAAAGTTAGCACAATTATTAAAGAGCCATTAGACAAAGGGTATGTCTTTTCTTTTTAAACTTCATTGTGCCAAGGTGCACAGTAAGTATTGTTCAAGATTGACCTGAAATGGCCAGGTATTGACTGTGCTGCTCACACTTGCCTCTCCACGATTCTATTTCTACTTGAAATACATTGTTGCAGGGAACTCCCTCTGTCAAATCTAGCTTTTCTATCTGAACTATGTAAACACTGGTCCACGTGTGTAAATTAAAGCATAAATTTAGGAAAGATATTCACTGAATTAAGTTTCTGAAGGAAAAATGGTTTTGTAAAATAGAATTAAATCCTCAGACTTGTATTACATTCCTAACTTGCTAATAAGGAAATAAAAGTGGTAACTTTCAAATATAAAAATAAGAGAGAAAAAAGGCATAAAAGATCCGAAAAGGAAGAAAAAATAATCATAAGAGGTGATATTGATTCAGTTATTTAATGAACATTGTCGAAATTTTAAAAGGCTGTGAATATAAGAATAAATAAGTCAGAGTTTTTGCCATCAGGAAATTTCCAATCTAACTGAAGAGATAAGCAAGTAAACAGGAAATTCTAAGAGAGTGTAGCAGTCTCAAAGATGAGGTACAACTGGTGAACCCTGAGAATTCACAGAAGTGAAGTCATTCCCATGGGATACTGCTGCATAAACAAAGTGCAGAAAGAGAAAAACGCACACGGCGTAAGAGAAGCCCTGAAAAATGTCATCTAACATAGTCTGGAGGGATGAGGGAAGGCTTTTGTGGAGAGGTCACACCTAACTCAGTTTTTATGGAAGAACAGGTAAACAACGGGCTAACCCAGGAGAGAGAGACAGGATAAACAAGGCATTAAACAGCATACAGGTGGCATATAGGGAAATCCAAGCAGCGTGGTGTTATCATAGCTTCAGGGACAAGTTAGGAAGAGGGTAGAGGGCGCGCCACAGAGGTAGACACAGGGCCTCATCTGATCCTCTAAGCAGAAACTCTGTTTTCCTTGAGGTAGGTCAGTCCATAAGCAATGAGGAAGACAGATGGAAGATGAATGGAGGGGATAAAATCGGAATAAAGGTACTCGGTTTCACAGCTGTCACTAGAGTGACAGCTGATAAAACCTGGACTGGGCAGGGAACTAGAAATGGAAATGAAGAGACAAATTGGAATGCTATGGAAGGAAGTAAAATTTCCAGGACGTGGTGATTTTTTGGATGTAAACATGGGGATCAAAATAGTTTAGTGCACTTCACTGGTTCTCCCTGCAAACTCTCCCATCCAAATACAATGATGTCCCCAACTGGGGGGTGACAGGGGAACCCACATGGGACTCCAGGAGGCCAAGAGAGGAGATGGACAGTTTGAAATTTGGGATTGGGAGAGCAGGGCCATGGCGACTGATCCCCACCAAAAGGGTGCCCATGCGCTCATCCTCCCCCAGACAAGGTCCCTCTGACAACAGCAGGCAAGCCTGGGACCATCATTGGACACCTGTCAGGAGCCCAATGACAATAAAAGGGTGGGGTGGCTTCTCCTTCCAGCAGGGCCTGAGAATCCCCTTTTCCTCCAAGAGAAAACTGGTCTGGCAGGTGGAACTGGCAAGAAGGACCCACCACCACAAAGTCTGTCCAGGAAGATTCTGTTCCAGCAGACCACATTTCCCTTTCCCTGCCCAGAGACCCCAAAGCAGCCATGGGGCACCAGTAGAGAGATCTCACCATACCCAACCCCCAACATATCCCTATACCACCAAGCAACACTCTATAGCCCAACTGGGGAAACAACCTTCTGCCCCCTCAGGCAGCACCAGCAGGGACCAGTGGGAGGACTAGGAGCACCAGATAAACCAAGAAGATAAGAATAAAACTACAAATTAAATGGCCTTTTGAAGCACAGCCCATAAAGTAGGTCAAGAACCATACACTAAATCTAGAGAAGACCACTCACTACAATAAAAGGTTTAAATAGGACCCAGAGACTCCTAACATAATAGACAAAATGTCCAGGATACAACTGAAAGTCATCAGTCATACCAAGAATCAGGAAAATCACACTTGGATGACGAAAAATAATAATAATAAACTGACACTAATACTGAAATGAGTCAGATGTTGAAATTCTCTGATGAGGATTTTTAAAGCAGCAATCATAAAATGGCTTCAATAGTCAACTACAAGTCTTCTTGAAACAAATGCAAATATAGAAAAATCTCAGCAAAGAAATAAAAGTTACAAAAAGAATGAAACGGAAATTATGAAGTAAAAGATCAAAAACCAAAACCAAATCTATTGCCCTTGAATTGATTCTGACTCATGGTGACCCATGTGTATGTCAGAGTAGAATGGCAATTCATAGGGTTCAATGGCTGCAATCATACAGAATTAGATTGCCAGGCCTCTCTTCCACAGTGACATGTGGCACTGTTGGATGGATTTGAACCACCAATCTGTCAGTTAGTAGGCTAGTAGCTGAGCTCAAACCATTGTGTCACTCAGGGGCCACAAAGTGAAAGATACAATAACAGAAATTTAAAGAAAGAAGAAGAAAACAAAAGCTGGATAGATTCAATAGCAGAGTAGACATGGTGTATGTAATAAGTGAACTTTGGGGCATAACAGTAGAATTCACTCAATCTGGGCAGAGAGAAAATAGACTGAGAAAAAAAAAAAAAACAGCCCCTCAGGGACCTGGGGAACAATAATAAAAATCTGACATTCATATCATCAGAGTCCTAGAAGGCAAGGAAAAAGAGAGTGGGGCTGGAAGAGTATTTGAATAAATAATAGCAGAAAATATCCCAAATTGGTGAAAGACACAAACCCTGATTGAATGAGCTGAAGAAATCCTAAACACAATAAACTCAAGGAAATCCATGCTAACACATATCATAATTAAACTTTTGAAAACTAAACAAATCTTGAAAGTAACTACAGAGAAATGACCATCACCTATAAGGAAACACCAATTTTAATAACAGTGGATTTCTCATCCGGAAATAAGGAGGTCAGAAAGACATGCCACAATATTTATAAAGTGCTGAGAGAAACGGATTGTAAACCAAAAATTCTACATACAGCAAAACTAGCCTTCATTAATGAAGCAGAAATAAACACATTCTCAGATGAAGTAAAACTAAAAGAATTTGTCCCTACTAGAGATGCCCTTAAAGATTTGCTAAAGGAAGTTCTTCAAGTATAGAGGAAATGATAAAAGAAACAATGATGGAGAATGTGGAAGTGTTAGAGAATAAGAAAGGAAGAAGGAAAAACAGAAGATTAGAAATACGGATACATACAATAGAAAATCATTTTTCTCATGAGGTTTAGAATCCATATTTGATAACTGGAACAAAAATAGCACCATCTGATACTCAAACACCATGATATTTACAAGCAGTTACAGTAAAAGAGACATGATGGAAAATGGCAGAGTAAGGAGTTCAAAGAATCAGTTCCTCCACTGAAGCAATCATTAAGTTGGGTAAAAAATGACAGAATCAATATCTTCAAAATTCTGGACTGTAATCAAAATTTTATAGTAACTACAGGAGTGTTTAATGAAGAAAGAGGCTGCGAAATTCCAGTAATAAAACACTGTAGCAGTTTTGCTTACCCCTTACAATTCTCTTTTCTCCAGCTTAGCAGTGGCAGCAGCCGTGGACACAGTGGCACATGTTCCTGGTGCAGCTTGCTGGTTCCAGGGAGTACAATATGGACTTTGCTTTCCAAAAAATGTGTCTGTGCATTTTGGTATGTCTGGTCATTTCCTGAGGGACTGACAAAGAGGCTTACCTTTGTTTCACCCTATTCGGGCTAAAGGAGTTTTCCAGACATTATCTGATGAAAGCATTAAAGACATATACTACTTGTAGCCACCTGGGGCAAAGCAGCAAATAGACCCAATAGCCTGAGAAGGAGGCAGCTGAGGGGGAATAATTTCAGAAAATAAAGGGCATTGAAGGGCTACCGCATTTACTGGGGATTCTAGAGTGCAGTGTGCATGCCCAGGGGCCAGACACATGCTCACAAAAGACTTGAGAAGATCCTAGGCTTACATTTCTGGCTGATCTATAGATTTCATGCAAGCAAGAGATTAACGCTAGTGCCTCAACTCAGAGTCAATCTGGAAATACGAGGAGAATTTTTTTTTGTCCGTTATTTTTTTGTTTGTTTTTGATTGCAGGCTTTTAAAGAAATCTGTCAGGTTACTGGGTGACCATTTAGATAATAGAACAGAAACTTTAAAATTGACCACACAACAAGGAATACCATATTTGCAAAATTAGTTACTCCATATTGGTAATCACTTTAATGTAAATGAGTATAACTCACCAATCAAAAGACAGAAACTGGCAGAATGTATAAAAAATGATCTCACTATATGCTGTCTATGAAATCCAAAGACAAAATAAGTTGACAGTGAAAAGATAGACAAAGATATTCCAGGCAAATGAACACTAAAGAGAGCATAGGTGGCTACTCTAATAGCAGACAAAATGGACTTTAAATCAATAGTTGTTACAGGATTCAAAGAAGATCATTCTATATATTGATAAAAGGGTCAACTCATCAAGAAGATACAGTAATTAGAAACATAAATGCACCAAACAAGAGAACCCCCAAAATATGAAATAAAATAAGTAGAACTGAAGGGAGAAATAGACAATTTAGTGGTAACAGTTGGAGACTTCAAAACGTCACTTTCAGTAATATATAGAACATCTATATAGATATCAATATCAATAAGGAAATAGAGGACCTGAACAGAATCATAAACCAACTCTACCTAACAGACATACACTATAACATTTCACCCATCAACAGCAGAATACATCTTCCCAAGCACACATATAACATTCTCTAGGACAGAAAAATTCTCAATAAATTTAATTAGATTTAAATCAGGCAATGCATCTTCTTCAACCACAATGGAATGAAGCTATAAATCAATAATAGAAGAAAAACTGGAAAACTCACAAATACGTGCAAACTGAACAACACAACCATGAACAACCAATAGGTTAGAAAAGAAATCAGGGGAAATCGGAAAACACTTTGACACTAATAAAAACAAAACCACAACATACCAAAACTTATGGGATGTAGGAAGAGCAGTGCCCGGAGAGAAATTTATAGCTGTAAGTTATCGCCTTAAAAAAGAAGATCTCAAATCAATAATCTGACTTTACACCTTGCAGAACTAGAAAAATAAGAACAAACAAAACCCAAAGCTAGTAGAAAGAAGAAAATAGTAAATGTGAAAGTGAAGATAAAGGAAATAGAGAATTAAAAAAAGAGAGATTCAATGGAGCCAAAAGTTGGTTCTTTGAAAAGATCAGTGAAATTGACAAACTTTTAGCTAGACTAAGAAAAAAAGAGACTCAAAGTAAGAAAATAAAAAATGATATTGAAAACATTACTACTGACCTTACAGGAAGAAAAAAGGATTTTATGAGAATACTATGAAACAATGGCAACCAACAAATTAGATAACCTAGATGAAATGGGAAAACTTCTAGAAACACACAAATTACCAAAACTGACCCAGAAAGAAAGAGAATATCTGTACTTATCTTAACGAGTAAAGAGATTGAATCAGTAATCAAAAGCCTCCCAACAAAGAAAAGTCCAGGATCATACGGCTTCGTTGGTGAATTCTACCAAACATTGAAAAAGAGTTAACATCAATCCTTCTCAAATGCTTTCTAAAACAGAAGAGGGGGAATATTTCCTAACTCATTCTAAGAGGCCAGCATTACTGTGATACCAAAGCCAGAAAATGACACCCTCCAAAAAAAACAGAAAAATATCCCTATGAAGGCAGATGCAAAAACCTTCAGAGCGAACCAAATCTAACACCATATTAAAAGGATTATATACCATGACTAAATGTGATTTATCCTAGGAATGCATGGGTGGTTCAACATAAGAAAAAGCAATCAATACAGGTAGTCTGCAACTTACAATGTATTTGAGTTAAAGTGAACCACACTTACAATCGTCCTTTTTTTTCTTTACATCTTATTATCATTAGTAACAGGTACTATATACAATGTTGCAGCATGTAATTTGCTGATGTTATCACTCTCAGATGTTCACTCACAGATGTTCAATTTTATGATTAACTGTTTAAAATACTGCTGTATAGTAGGCTATGCCCTGACCTACAGTGAAGTCAGTGTTGGTGTTGAGAGCCATAATGGATAGAAAGTTGGGGAATGTTTAACTTTAATCACATCTGAACTGTGCAAGCACCTGACAGCTGTTATGACTCTGATTTCATTGACACTACACTGACGCTGACTTCATTTTAGATCAAGCCTGTTGCCATCGAGTTGATTCTGACTCATAGTGACCCTATAGGACAGAGTAGAACTGCCTCATAGGGTTTCCAAGGAGCAGCTGGTGGATTTGAACTGCTGACTTTTTTGGCTAGCAGCCAAGCTCTTACCCACTGTGACACCATGGCTCCTATAACCAAAACCCACTGCCATCAAGTGGATTCCGACTCATAACAACCCTATAGGGCTCCTATGGAATGATCTTATTCAGTGTTTTGTACCCAAAGAAGCATCAGTTGTTAATTTGAAGCTGTTAAAAGTTTATCTAATTGTGACACCTGCACTGTTTACAGTCCCAACAATATGTCTAGTAAAAGATGTCATGCCACTGAAAGTTCTAATTCAAAAAAGAAAGTCAGGAAGGCTCTAGACATGGATATAAAGATGAAGATCATTAAGGCCTATTATAATGGAAAGCAAGTCGACAAAATAGCATGTGAGGAAGGACTGTCTCATTTGACCATTTTGACAATCACTAAGGATGAAATAGGATTTTGGAGGCAGTTAAAGGAATGAATGACATAAAATCGACAATTCTGACAAAGAAGAGGCAAAGTCCAATCCACGGGATGGAGAAGCTGTTGATGATTTGGATAGAAGATCAAATCTGGAAGACGATTCCTGAGAGTTAATTGACAAATCAAACAAAAACATGCATCCCTTTTGAAAACCTAAAGAAACAGCGAGGAGAGGAGTACTAGGAGCACTTTAATTCCAGCAAGGGCAGATTTCATCACTTTAAATACAGATTTGGCTTACATAAGTGCATATAACTGGAGAAGTAGGAAGTGCCAGTGTTGAAGCTGTCTAAAAATTTAAGGATGAGCTGGACAAGATAATATAAGATGAAGAATAGCTCCCAGAGCAGATTTTCAATGTGGTTTTTTTTGGTAAAAGATGCAAGAAGAGACCTATATTCACAAAGAGGCAATGCCTTGTTTCAAGGCATTTAAAGACAGAATCACACAGCTACTTGGAGGAAATGCTGCTGGATTTAAATTAAAACCTTTTGTTGTTTACAGTTCTGAAAACCTCTGAGCATTCAAAAACATTGACAAAAATAAGCTGCCGGTCTGCTACCAGAGTAAGTCCAAGGCCTAGATGATCATGTTATTAGAAGACTGGTTTTTAAATTGTTTCATTCCAGAAGTGTGCCCCTACTGCCTTGAAAAGGACATTCAAGATTCTGCTGCTACTTGATAATACCCCAGGACATCCTCTTCACATAGATGATCTAAGTCAATATGTGACAGTAGTGTATCTACCTCTCAACGCAACAGCTGTGATTCAGCATGTGGATCAAAGTACCGTTGCCACCTTCAAGGCATACTACCTACAGACTACGTTTGCTCAGGCAATAGCTGCAACAAATGGAAGTACGGTAACATTACATGATTTCTGGAATAAATATAATATTCTTCAGTGTATCTGGAATATTGCATCTTCCTGGGAGAAGTTATGGGTAAATGCATGCAGGGGATATGGAAAAAATTGCGGAGTTATGAGAACACGCTACAAGCGTCTGATCAGGATAATATGATGGAATAGATCAGTGGAAAAATCATCCATATTGCAAGAACACTGAATTTAGAACCTGAAATTGCTCATGTGGAACAGCTTATAGATCACAAAGAAGGAGAACTGACAGATCAGGACTTAATGGATTTTGAACAGGAAAGAAATGCTGAAGAAGAAAGAAATAATGAGAAAGAGGAAGGAGAGAAGTTGTCAAAAATTTTACTGAAAGGATTAGTTGGAGCTTTTTCTAAACTGAATCAGGGGTTTCAGTTGCTTGAAAACATGGACCCAAACACTAATTGCTTTGCTAAAGTTGATATGCAGATTCAGGAAGCAGTAAGGTGTTACCGAGAAATATGTGAAGAAAAAAGAAAAGGACCATACAGACAACTGTCACTAATTTTCTGATTAGAAATGCCATTTCTGTTCTCAGAGATAATCCAAATGATCCAGAATCTTCCACAAGTGGCATTATTGCAGCAACTGACAAAATGCCAGTGTTGTCCAACTCTTCTTCATTGTCGGAATAAATTTTTATGATTTGTGTATTTTGTATGCATATACGTATGTATTAAAATATATCTGCAAGTTTATATGTAATGTTTCCAACTCCCAAAGACAAATAAAAATTGGATTTATAAAGATATTGACAATAAAATGCAATAAGAATGAAAACAAAAAAAAAAAAAGATAAGGTATACAACTTACCTCAGAATTGACTTACGACAGAGTCATCAGAACAGAACCTTACTGGGGACTACCTGTATAATGCACCTCATTAATAAAACAAAACAAACAAAAAGACTAACATATGATCATCTCAGTTGACAGAGAAAAAGCGTTTGACCACAGCCAACATCCTTTTATGATAAAAACATTCAGAAAACTAGGAATCTAGATAGAAGACATTTTTGAAAAACCCACAGCTAACTCTCAATGGTAAAAGACTGACAGCTTACCCCTAAGACTGGAAAAAAAAAAGCATGTCCAATTTTACAACTGCTATTTAACCCTGGAGGCATAGTGGTTAAGAGTTTGGCTACTGACCAAAATGTCGGCAGTTCGAATCCACCAGGCACTCCTTGGAAACCCTATGGTGGCAGTTCTACTCTGTCCTATAGGGTCACTATGAGTCGGAATAAACTCAACGGCAGTGGATTTTTTTTTTTTTTTTTTATTTAACATTGTATTGGAAGTTCTAGCCAGAGCAATTAGGCAAGAAAAAGAAATAAAATACATTCAAACAGGAAATGAAGAATTAAAACTAATGACATAATCTCTGCAAAGATCAACACACTAAAATCAATTGTGTTTCACCAGCAATGAATTATTTGAAAATGAAATAAGAAAACAATTTTATTTACAATATCATCCAAAATAATAAAATATCTAGGAGAGGATTAAACCAAGGAGGTGAAAGATATGTACAATAAAAACCACAAATTATTGCTAACAGAAATTAAAGAAGACCTAAATAAATGGAAACTTACCCATGTTCATAGATTGAAACACTTAATATTATTAAGAAGGCAATTTTTTGAAAGTAATTTACAGATTCAATATAATCTCTATCAGAATTCCATTGACTTTTTTCAGAAATAATAAAGCCATCATCACATTTATATGGAATTTCAAAGGTTCTCAAAACAATATTGTAAAAGAACAAAGTAGACAGACTCATGCTTCCCAATTTCAAAACTTACTACAAAGCCTTGGTAATCAAAATAGTGTAGTACCTGCTTAAAGATAGACATGTAGAATTTATGAATTTAAGAGTTCATAAATAAACTCTTGTATCTGTTGCCAATTGATTTTTGACAAGGGTGCTATGATCATTCAATGAAGGAAAATAATCTCTTCGACACATGATACTAGGACAACTGAATAGCCACATGCAAAAGAATAAAGTTGGATCCTTACCTCACACTATGTATAAACACTAACTCAAAAATGGATCAGCAAACTAAATTTGACAGCTAAAACTATAAAACTCTTAGAAGAAAACATAGGGGTAAATCTTCATTACCTTGGATTTGTCAATGGATTCTTAAATATTTCATCAAAAGCAAATGATAAAACTACTAGATAGAAATTTGACAAGGATATATAGAATATTTGATGAACACAAGCAAACACCAGAATCCAATTGACCCAACAGCAAAAGTATACACTTTTTTTTTTAATCGCCCATGGAACATGACCAAAATAGACCATACTTGGGCCATAAAAAACTTCAGCAAATGAAGATTTGAAATGATACAGAGTATGTTCTCTGACCATGTCAGAATCAATCTAGAATCAGTAACTGGAAGATAACAAGAAAACCTCTAAACATTTGGAAATTAAACAGCACATTTCTACAATACCCATGGTCAAAGAAGAATTCTCAAATGAAATAAAATTTACATAGAACTCAATGAAAACAAAAATAAAGCACATCAAAATACGTGGATACAACTAAAAGTAGTTTTCAGAGAGGGAAATTTATAGCACAGTTAGAGATGAGGAAAGGTCTTAATTAATAGCCTAATTTCTACCTCAAGAATGAGAAAAATAATAGCACAATAAACCCATAGCAATTATAAGGAAGAAATTAATGATGATAAGAGTAGAAAGTAATGTTATCGAAAATAAGAAAACAATGGAGAAAAATCAGTGAAACAAAAGGTGTTTCAATGAAAAAAACAGTAAAATTGATAAACCTACACCAAGACTGACAAAAATAAAGAGCGAAGACATAATTCACAAATGTAAGACAGAAGGTATCATAAAGATTTTGTCGCCACTAAAAAGATAATAAGGAAATATTTCAAAAACTTTATGCTAATAAATTCTACAACTTAGAAGAAATGAACCAATTTCTGGAGAACACAAAATACTAAGACAACTTATATTAAATGGACAATCTGAATTATCATTAAAGAAACTAATTCATTGAAAAAATAAAAATAAAAACTCCCCCAAAGCAAATCTTCAGGCCCAGATGTTTTCCCTGGACAATTCTATCAAACACTTAAAGAAGAATTAACACCAATTTTACACAATCTCTTCCAGAAAATAGAAAAGGAAGAAACATTATCCAACTCATTTTGTAAGACAAGTATTATTCTGATTTCAGACAAAAAAATAGGTAAAAAAAAAAAAAAAAGAAAAGGGAGTTGTGGTGGCACAACGGTTAAGCACTCAGCTGCTAACTGAAAGGTTGACAGTTTGAACCCACCCAGCGGATGTGTGGGAGAAAGACCTGGTGATCTGATCCCATAAAGACTACCGTATTTTTATGCAAATAATATGTGCCTTCTACATTTGTAGAAGTTCCCTCCCACCCCGCCACGAGGTATTTTCACAAGCTCCTCTAAGCCAATTTTTTTTTACATGTTGCTGTAAAAAATTTTTTATCATAGAGAGCTGACAAAAAATATCTCACAGGGGGCGAGAGCAGTTGGCAAACAAACATAGAAGGCACACATCATTTGCATAAAAATATGGTACAGCCTAGAAAATCCTATGGGGCTGTTCTACTCTGTCACATGGGGTTGCTGTGAGTCAAAATTGACTTGACAGCACCTAGCAACAGCAATGACCAATATTTCTCTTAAACTTAGATGTGAAAATTCTCAACAAAATATTAGCAAGGCAAATCCAGAAATGTATAAAAAGAATTATACACCCTGACCCTTCAAGACTAAGGTGCACGTGACCCAAGCCATGGTGTTTTCAATCACCTCATGGAAAAGCTGGATGATGAATAAGGAAGACTGAAGAAGAATTTACGCCTTTGAATTGCAGTGTTGGCAAAGAATACTGAATATACCATGGACTGCCAAAAGAACAAATATGTCTTGGAAAAAGTACAACCAGAATGCTTCTTAGAAGCAAGGTTGGCCAGACTACGTTTCACATACTTTGGACATGTTATCAGGAGGGACAAGTCCCTGGAGAAGGACATCATGCTTGGTAAAGTAGAGTGTCAGCAAAAAAGAGGAAGACCCTCAAAGACATGGATTGACAAAGTGGCTGCAGCAATGGGCTCAAGCACAACAACAATTGTGAGGATGCCGCAGGACCGGGCAGTGTTTCGTTCTGTTGTACATAGGGTCACTATGAGTCAGAACTGACTCAACAGCACCTAACAGCAACAACAAGGCTGGTCCAACATTTGAGAATCAATTTATGTAATCCACCCTATCAACAACCTAGAGAAGAAAAGTCAAATGATCATATAAATTAATGAAGAAAACCTCTTTAACAAATTCAAATCTTATTTGTGTTAAAAACTGTCAACAAGTTAGGAATAGAAGGTGGTGTTGTTGTTGCTAGGTGCTGTAAAGTCAGTTCTGACTCATAGAGATCCTATGTATAACAGAATGAAACACTGCATGGTCCTGCGCCATCCTCAACAATGTTTGAGCCCATTGTTGCAGCCACTATGCCAATCCATCTTGAAGAGAGTCCTCCTCTTTTTTGCTGACCCTTTACTTTGCCATACATGATGTCTTTCTCCAAGGACTGGTTCCTCCTGATAACATGTCCAAAGTACATGAGATGAAGTCTCACCATCCTTGCTTCTAGGAAGTATCCTGGCTGTACTTCTTCCAAGATTTGTTCATTCTTCTGGCAGTCCACGGTATATTCAATATTCTTTGCCAACATCAAATGCATCAATTCTTCTTTGGTCTTCCTTATTCTTCTTTATTCATTGTTCAGCTCTTGCATGCATATGAGACTATTGAAAATACCATAGCTTGGGTCAGAAGCACCTTAGTCCTCAAAGTAACACCTTTGCTTTTTAACACTTTAAAGAGGTCTTTTTATTTTCACTATTAAGTTTGATATTAATTATAAATTTTATCCTAGATGCTGTCTATCAATTTGAGGTAATTACCTTCTAGGCCAATCACAATTCAAAAATGGTTGGAATTGAAGGTAGTTACCTCAAATTGATAAGAGTAAGATAAACCTTGTAGTTAATATCAAACTTAATAGTGAAAAACTGAATACTTTCCACATAAGATCATGAACAAGGCAAGGATGTCCACTTTCACCACTCTTAATAAAACAGATTACTGAAAGTTATAGCCATTGCAATAAGGCAAGAAAAAGAAATAAAATTCATATGGATTGGAAAGGAAGAAATAACACTGTACCTATTTGAAGGTAATATGATTGTAGAAAACCTCAAAGATTTTACAAAAAACTTCTAGAAATAATAAGGCCACAGAATACAAGATCCACACCCAAACATCAATTGCGTTTTTAAATAATACCAGTGAACATGTGGAAACTAAAATGAAAAACAATACCATTTCAATCCCTCCAAAGAAAATGAAATACCTATGTATACAGAATAAAACATGTATAAGATCTGTATGCTGAAAACTACAAAATTCTGATGAAAGAAATAAAATAAGATCTAAATGGAGAGGCATACAGTATTCATGGATTAGAAGACTCAAGATACTGAATGTATCAATTATCCCCAAATTGATCTACTGGTTTAATGTAATTCTAATCAAAACCCTAAAAAGATTTTTTGTAGACATAGACAAGTCTATTCTAAAATTTATATGGAAAAGTACAGGCCCTAAAGTAGGTAAAAACAATCTCGACAGTGAAGAACAAAGTGAGAGAACCAGTTTACCCGATATTAAGACTTAATTTAGCTACAGTAATCAAGACAATGTGGTATTGGCAGAGATGAAGACAGACTGATAGAACTGAATAGCAAACACAGAAGTAGACCCACACAAATATGCTGAACTGACTTTTGACAAAGGTATGAAAGCAGTTCAACAGCAGAAAGATAGCTTTTTCAACAAACATTTTCTAGAGCAATTGGTCATCTATGGGAGGAGGGGCAGAGAACCTTGACCTGAATCTCAAACTTTATACCAAATTAACTCAAAATGGATAATGAACTTAAGTATTAAAAGTAAAAATATAAAATCTTAAGGAGAAAAAAAGACTTTTAGGAGAAAAACTTCAGAATGTAGGCTTGTCAGTGTGTTCTTAGACTTGACACAAAAGCATATTCCAACAAAGGAAAAATTGATAAATTGGACCACATCAAAATTAAAAGATTTGCTTTCTGTAAGCCCATGTGAAGAGGATGAAAAGACAAGCTACAGACTGGGGGAAAATATTTACAAACCCTGTGTCCCACAAATAATTAGTCTGTAGAATATATAAAGAACACTTAAAACTCAACAGTAACAACAACAAAAAGAATCCAATTATAAAGTGGCAAAATAAATGAACAGGTAAATGCCTAATAAATAAATGTATTTATATACTCCATTTTTATAACATTTTGAAATGACAAAATTTTAGAAATGGAAGACAGATTAGTCTATTCCAGGAGTTAGGGTGGTTGTGGGGGATAGGGGGTGGAAGAGGGAGGTAGGTGTGATTATACAAGGGCAACAGAAGGGATTGTGTTGGAACTGTTCAGTTCTTGACTGTGGTGATGGACACAGGAAACTCCACAGGTGATAAGGTTGTATAGAACTAAACACACACACACCCGCCCACCCACACACACACACAGATGAATACATGTAAAGCCAGAGAAATATGAATAAGATTGTTGGGTTAAATCAATATCCACATCCTGTTTATGAAAATACACTACAGTTTTCTAAACTGGTGGAAACCTTAGCAAAGTGTACAAAGGATCTATCTTATTTCTTACAGCTGCATATGAATCTAAAATTATCTCAATAAAAACTTCAATTAAGATAAAAAGCAGCTTAGTTTCTGTAACTGGCAAAATGAGATTTATAGGTAAAATAGTGGAAAACCTTGTAAGGGGTCTTTCCAGAGTGAGGAACCATGGATAGCGAAGTACGCAATACCTTAGAGGAAGTGGTTGAAGGAATGAAGAGTTATATTGACTTCTTGTGGATGGCCCTGGATTTCAGGGATTGAGCGCTTGGTTGAAAGGAACCATCCTCAAGTATCTCACTTTTTCATGTCAGAACTGACTGGGTCCCTGACAGCATATTGCTGGTCAAGAGGTAGAGTTCTCCCTATTTGAGCTAAGTTTTGTCCCAGGTCATTAAGGGCCTCTATCTGGAAGGGTGCTGAGTATTACTTTCCAGAGAAACACCCAACTCAAGCATTCTCAGGTTTTTAGAGTATTGGCAAGGGTCCTAATTTGGACAACGTGATGCTCTAAGCACCAGATAGGGACACTGATTGGGAGAGAGGCAGCAAAGGCCTCATTCTAGGAAGAGCCTGAAATGCAATCTCCTTTGGGATTCTTTGGCTCTCTTGTTTACAAACAAGTATTCTTGATTCATGCTTGGTCACTCCCTCATCTTCAATCTTACAGTTAATAAAAACAGGCTGGGAAATAGATAACATGGAGATGGCAAACTCACCTGCCATTTACATGCTTGCCCTTTTTAGAATGCATCTCTCTACAAACACACATGCCCATGAAAACTGAGAAAGACATGAAGACATGTAAATTAAATTGGACATGGTGTTTTCCAACATTTTATAAATAACATTAAGCAAATGTTCCAAGCCAAAAAAAAAAAAAAAAAAGCTTGTGAGTTAGCTGACCTGACACCTTGACTAAGACATTAGTGAGCTGCCTAAGGCCACAAAGCAAGTAATAAATAACATCCATTAAATGGGCTGTCTTTGACAAAACTCCCGATTATAAAAAACGCTTAAAAAAAAAAAAAAAAAAACACCAGGTAAATGAGAGTATTTCCTTTCAACCATTATCTTCCTTTTCCTATTATTATTCATAGCTCACAAAGAAACTTTGTTTTTATAATGTGGTTGGTTTACACAGATTTGAAGGTGTCCCATTCAGCGTATTTTATCAACTAATATATGCAAAAGTCTACAGTGTTTGCATAGGACAGAACCACAGTCTATTGGTTGGAAGTATCTCCTTTGGGGCCTGGCTGTTAAATTTCCTGCTCAATCTTTCCTCATCAATTGATTGTTTATTGTACCAATCTCTGCCCATTAATTTCTCACACATGTATGCCATGGAAAAACACTTACTACCTTCATTATTGAGGAAAATGGAAACAAATAGATTTCTCACTAAACTCAATGGTATGTCTTAATTTACAGTGATTTTGTTTGCTTTATTCCCCTGGGCCAAAGAGGACAAGTTGAAAGGAAATTTAATAATGGCCCCTGAGTACAGCTTGTGTCCAGACCAAGTAGAGGGCCACCCTACCTTAGGAGCTGAGTTTATTATATGTGGTCTTTACACATGATGACCCCTGTATCCTGGCCTAGGACATTTTTTCAGATGACTGAACTAGAAAGAAAGCCTCCTGTCTATAGAACACCACTGATCTTATCTGCACACTAAGCCTGTCTACATGCCTTGTCCAACCACACTCCACAGTTTCTTCTCCTGCCCTGTGTACGATAACTACCTCCATGGATGCCTGCCTCCTTTAGTTGGAACCCAAGTCTTTAATTATACCAATCTTATTTAAAAAATTATATATAAAAAATTATACCAATTTTTTTTGTATCTGCCATCACTATCACCCCAAAATTCCTTCAGCACTGGAATTTTGCATAAAAATTTACACTCAAAATCTTAATTTTATGCAATTAAATTTAGTACACATTTAACTGAGTCTCTTAGAAAAATATTCCAGGATTAATGCATTTTAAGTTGTAATTATAGTCACTGAATTAAAGTCTCTTTTCAAGGATTTCTATGATTCATTAAGCTTGTGAGTCTGATTATTTAAGTGTGAGGGATCCCTTCCCACTGACTCTGATGCCTCATCATCTTCATGCGTATCTATTAAATCCTAGTAACGTGTCAGAGTTCTTAACAGCTAAAGGAAGCAGAAAAACAAAATTTCAGTATCTTAGGGTACAGAGTTATAAGTCCTGCTTCATTTCTCTAAACTCAGAAACACTGGATATTTTCAACATTGAACAAAAATAAAGTGAAGGAAACAGAAAAGAGTGACAGGTGAATATTTTTGTATAACTAAGCTAATGAAAATACTTGTCCTGAATACCCTGAGATATGCATGTTTATTTACTTGCTTGGCATTTAAACAATTCCTCCTTGTTCTTTTCCCTGAGGGGCTCCATGCTGCTGCCTGCTCTCAAGTTGCTTTCGCACATTCCCTCTTTCTTTTCGGTCACTTCCACCTGTTACAATATGCCATCCAGTGTTGGTTTAGTCAGCACTTCTTTTTCAAATCCCAGCTAAGAAAATGATTTAAAGAAATGTCATCGTAAGTCCTTTTCAAATCTGAAGAAGAGAAGGAGAAGACGAACGGGAAAAAGGAAGAGGAGGAGGTGATGGGAACAGAAGGGGAAAGAGAGGGAGGAGAGAAAAAGGAGGGGGAGGAAAAGGAACAGGGAAAAGACGATGAAGAAGAAGAAAATAGCGATAGAGATGAAGACATGGGTGGGGGGAGACTGGGTAAGATAACGGAAGTTCTACCTGAAGCCTCCAAAAGGTTCTTTTGCATTTTTGCCCTCTGTCTTTGAGATGAACCTTGTGCCTTCTAACTATCTTCTTGCATCAACACAATTTGCACTGTATCTGCATTTACAACTGGTTTGGGAGATTTAACTGAACTTAACAGTTCTAAGTTTCTAAGAGAAATGCTGTTATTGTTACATGATAGTGAGCAGTGTGGTAAGCATTCCTGAGTTATGAAAAGGGGAAGAATGATAAAATTCTGAAAAAAGAAATCAATGTTCAGATCTCTAACACTTCCAGACTGGTATTTGTCATTTGTGGTGAAGTGAATTCCTTCATGTGGCCTTTTGCCTTGATTCTTTGGAAAAACAGCTTGAAAGATTTTCCCCTAAGCCCCGAGGAGTTACCTTTGCCCTAGTTTTCTACCCTGAAGGATTTGTTACTTTTGTCCAGGTTGATTGACATTTCCTGGGTAAGCTGTAAACAATTTGAGTTTTTGTCTGGCCCTGGGCTGCAGCCTAGCCTATGACTGGTATGCACGTTGCAGGGATTGGTCAATATACCCATGCAAATGAAGCGACTATGGGCTATGCAAAAAAGTGACTATAGCTTATTATGCAAATGAAGTGTCTGTAGCCTACAGAGAGGGGATTCATCAATTTGTGGCCCCTGCTGGGAGGGGACATACCTTGAAACTGACAAAACACTACTGCATGAAACCCAAAGGGATCAACATAAATGGAAAAACATACCATACTCATGGATAGGCAGACTTAACATTGTGAAAATGACAACTCTACCCAAAGCAATTTACAAATACAATGCAATCGCAATCCAAATACCAACAACATTCTTCAAAGAGATGGAAAAATGAATCATTAACTTTATATGGAAAGGGAAGAAGCCCCGAATAAGTAAAGCACTACTGAAGAAGAAGAATAAAGTTGGAGGACTCACACTACCTGACTCCAGAACCTACTATACAGCTACAGTAGTCAAAACAGCCTGGTACTGGTACAAAGACAGATACATTGACCAATGGAACAGAATTGAGAACCCACATGTAAATACATTCACCTACGGTCACCTTATCTTTGACAAGGGCCCAAAGTCCATCAAATGGGGAAAAGACAGTCTTTTTAACAAATGGTGCTGGCAAAACTGGATATCCATTAGTTTTTTGAGGTACCAAGGAAAAGAAATTAACTGAATAGGTTGCTTCCCTTTGAATGGGTGTAGGACTGATGTTTGATGTGAAGCAAAAAATAAAATTAATAATGAGAAGGTAAAACCAAAGCAAAACATGGCCCCAAATGCATATGTTCCTGTATGTGCATTAATCTTTGCAGAAGAAGCACACTTGGGTAGCTGTTCAGGTAACTCGGGCTGAATATGTGATCTCATCAGAGGCAGCATTTGGTCTTCAGTTATCAGCCACTTACTAAGTCCCTACTATGCATCAATCAACATGCCAGCCTTTGGATTAAAATCTCATTCCGAAATTGAAACACCACAGGCAAAATATAAAGAAAAGTCTTGCTACGTAAACATTTTTAACAAGACTGAGCAAGTGAAAAAGTCAGTTCAACAACCTGATGGCCTACTCTATGCCAAACACTTTTCTAGGCACTTGAGACATCAGTAAACAACACTCATCTCTATTTTCAGAGACCTTACACTCAGTGAGGGCTGGATCAAGAGTAACCCCTCAAGAACTATCATTGGGTCCACCAGATGGGTCACTAGGGAAGAATCAAATTGGAAACATCCACAGAAACACTTAAATCTGAAGTTCATATTCTTTCTCTTGTATTTGCCAGAGTAGAAATAAAAATGAGCTTTAAAAAGACATGCAAATTCCTCAAATGAATCCCAGCATTTCCCCACTGACTCATGAAAGGGTATATAACTTGTACAGGGGCCAGTCAAAGGGTAGAAATGGGGATCAGCTTAGTTAAGTCACCCAGGGTGCTGGGAGAGAATGGCACCACCATGCTCAGCGATATCAGGACTCAATTTTTGCCGCTTCCTTCTCTTCAGTGTAATTCAGTTTGCTCAGGGGCAACATTTTCTCCAAGAGACTCAGAAGATGGAGACCCCATCTCAGTTAAGTCTTGATTGGTCTGAACTAGTTTCTCTACCTCAGCACTACTGACATTTTTTTCTTTCGTTTTTTTAATTGTACTTCAGATGAAGGTATATAGAACAAACTAGCTTCTCATTAAACAGTTAGTACATATATTGTTTTATGACATTGGTTAACAACCCCACAACATGTCAGTACTCTCCCTTCTCGACCTTGGGTTCCCTATTACCAGCTTTCCTGTCCCCTCCTGCCTTCTAGTCCCTGCCCCTGGGCTGGTGTACACTTTTAGTCTCAATTTGTCCTATGGGCCTGTCTAATCTTTGGCTAAAAGGTGAACCTCCGGAGTCCTAAAAGGGCATCTGGGCGCCATACTCTCAGGGTTTCTCTAGTCGCTGTCAGGCCAGTAAGTCTGGTCTTTTTAAGTTAGAATTTTGTTCTACATTTTTCTCCAGCTCTGCCCGGGACCCTCTATTGTGATCCTAGTCAGAGCTCTCAGTGGACACCATCTAGTTGTATTGGACTCAGGCTTGTGGAGGCTGTGGTAGTTGTGGTCCATTAGTCCTTTGGACTAATCTTTCCCTTGTGTCTTTAGTTTTCCTCATTTTCCCTTGCTCCTGAAGGGGTGAGACCAGTGGATGGCTGCTCACAGACTTTTAAGACCCCAGACGCTACTCACCAAAGTGGAATGTAGAACATTTTCTTTATAAACTATGCTATGCCAATTGATCTAGATGTTCCCTGAGACCATGGTCCCCACACCCTCGGCCCAGTAATTCAGTCCCTTAGGGAGTTTGGATTTGTCCATGCAGCTTCCATGACCTTACCCTGAACAAGTTGTGCTGGCTTCCTCAGTATTGTGTACTGTCTTACCTTTCGCCAAAGTTACCACTTATCTATCTTCTATTTAGTGTTTTTCTACCCCTATCCCTCCGCTCCCTCATAACCATCATAGACTGTTTCTTTTTATTCATGAGTTTTTATAGTAGTGTCTCATACAATAATTGTCCTATTTATGATTATTCCACTCAGCACAATGCCCTCCAGATTCATCCATGTCGTCAGATGCTTTGCAGATTCATCATTGTTCTTTATCCTTGCATAATACTCCATTGTATGTATGTCTCATAGTTTTTTTATCCATTTGTCTGCTGATGGGCATCTAGGTTGTTTCCATCTTTTTGCTATTGTGAACAATGCTGCAATGAACATGGGTGTGCGTATGTCTATTTGTGTGACGGCTCTTATTTCTCTAGGATATATTTGTAGGAGTGGGATTTCTGGATCATATTGTATTTCTGCTTCTAGCTTTCTAAGGAAGTGTCATATCGTTTTCCAAAATGATTATACCATTTTGCATTCCCACCAGCAGTACATAAGAGTTCCAATCTCCCCACAACCCTCCAACATTTGCTATTTTCTGATTTTTTGATTCATGCCAGTAATGCTGGGATAAGAGAGTATCTCACTGTGGTTTTAATTTGCATTTCTCTAATGGCTAGTGATCGCAATGATTTCCTCATGTGTCTGTTGGCCATTTGAATGTCTTCTTTGGTGAAGTGTCTGTTCATTTCCTTTGCCCATTTTTTAATAGGATTATTTGTCTT
>NW_004443974.1:385688-388699 GCF_000243295.1 Trichechus manatus latirostris
GTTTTGTATTTTTCTTTCTATAGGTCTTTTACAGGCCTTTGATCCATTTTGAATTCGTTTTTTTGTATGGTGTGAGTTATGGGTCGTGTTTCATTATTTTGCAGGTGAACATCCAGTTTTGCCAGCACCATTTGTTAACAAACTGTCTTTTCCCTATTTGATGGACTTTGGGCCCTTGTCAAAGATCAGGTGACTGTAGGTGGATGGATTTACATCTTGGTTCCCGATTCTGTTCCATTGATCAATGTATCTGTCGTTGTACCAGTACAAGGATGTTTTGACTACTGTAGATGTATAGTAGGTTCGGAGGTCAGGTAGTGTGAGTACTCCTACTTTATTCTTCTTCCTCAATAATGCTTTACTCATCCGGAGCCTCTTCCTTTTCCATATAAAGTTAATGATTGTTTTTTCCATCTCTTTAAAATATGTTATTGATGTTTGGATCAGGATTGCATTGTATTTGTAGACTGCTTTGGTAGAATTGTCATTTTCACAATGTTGAGTCTACCTATCCATGAGCATGGTATGTTTTTCCATTTATGTAGATCTCTTTTAATTTCTTCTTGTAGTTTTCTTTGTATAGGTCTTTTACATCTCTGGTTAGAATAATTACTAAGTATTGTATTTCTTTAGGGGCTGTTATAAATGGTATTGTTTTCCTGATTGCCTTTTCATCATTCTCTTTGTTGCTGTATAGGCATCCAACTGATTTTTGTATGTTTATCTTGTATCCTGCTACTTTCCTTCATCTTTCTATCAGTTTCTGTAGTTTTCTCGTTGAGTCTTTTTGGTTTTCTATATATAGCATCATATCATCTGCGAATAGGGACAGTTTTACTTCTTCATTACCAATTTCGATGCCCTTTATTTTTTTTTCTTGCCTTATTGCTCTTGCTAGGACTTCCAGCATGATGTTAAATAGGAGTGGTGATAAAGGACATCCTTGTCTTGTTTCTGTTCTCAAGGAGAATATTTTCAGTGTCTCTACATTCACAATGATGTTGGCTGTTGGTTTTGTATAGATGCCCTTTATTATGTTGAGGAATTTCCCTTCTATACCTATTTTATTGAGAGTTTTTATCAGGAATCGGTGTTGAACTTTGTCGAATGTCTTTTCTGAGTCGATTGGGATGATCATGTGATTCTTTTCTTTACCTTTAATTTACGTTGTGGATTACATTGATTGATTTTCTAATGTTGAAACATTCTTGCATACCTGGAATGAATCCTACTTGGTCATGGTGCATTATTTTTTTGATATGAAGATGAATTCTATTGGCTAGAATTATGTTGAGAATTTTTGTGTCTTTATTCATGAGAGATATTGGTCTGTAATTTTCTTTTTTTGTGACATCTTTGCCTGGTTTTGGTATGACGGTTATGTTGGCTTCATAGAAGAATTTGGAAATATCCCTTCCTTTTCTATGTTCGGAAATAATTTGAGTAGTACCAGTGTAAGCTATTCTCTGAATGTTTTGTAGAATTCTGCAGTGAAACCATCTGGGCCAGGGCTTTTGTTGTTTTTTTGGTGAGTTTTTTTTTTATTACCTTTTCAATCTCTTCTCTTGTTATAGGTCTGCTCAGATTTTCAACATCAATTTGTGACAGTTTGGGTAGATAGTGAGTTTCTAGAAATTTATCCATTTCCTCTAGATTTTCAAATTCTTTCGAGTACAGTTTTTCATAATACTCTGTTATGATCCTTTTTATTTCTGTAGGGTATATTGTGATGTCCCCCATTTCATTTCTTATATGGGTTATTTGCATCCTCTCCTATTTTTATTTTGTCAATTTGGCTAGTGGTTTGTTGATTTTCTTGATCCTTTCAAAGAACCAACTTTTGGTTTTGTTGATTCTTTCTATTGTTTTTCTATTCTCTATCCCTGCATTTATTTCTGCTCTGATCTTTATTATTTCCTTTCTTCTGGTGGCTGTAGGCTTCTTTTGCTGTTCTCTTTCTATTTGTTCCAGTGTGTAGCTAATGTTTTGATGTTTTTCTGTTCTTCTTTTTTGATGTGTGCATCTATTGCTATAAATTGACCTCTGAGCACTGCCTTTGCTGTGTCCCAAAAGTTTTGGTATGATGTGCTTTTCTTTCTTGTTTGATTGTAGGAATTTTTTTATTCCACCTTTTATTTATTTATTTTAATTATTTTTATTGTACTTTAGATGAAAGTTTACAGAACAAATAGTTTCTCATTAAGCAGTCAGTACACATATTGTTTTATGAAATTGGTTAACAATCCCACGACATGTCAACACCCTCCCTTCTCAACCTTGGAGGTCTTATTTTTCTTGGTGAAAAGATACATAGATACACCATTGCAAAATTTCTGTATGTACAATTTAGTGACATCGATTACATTCTTACAGTTGTGATGCTATTCTCACTCTCCTTTTCCAAATTATTCCATCACCATTATCTTCAACTCAATGCCCCCTGCACTTCCCATCAATCTTTTTGAGTTGCTGTTGTCAACTTTATCTCACATAAATAATTCTTTTTTTTTTTTGTACTTTATATGAAGGTTGAAAAAACAAATAGTGTCTCATTAAACAGTACACATATTGCCCTATGACAATGGTTAACAACCTCATGGCATGTCAACACTCTCTCTTCTCTACCTTGGGTTCCCTATCTACAGCTTTCCTGTCCCCTCCTGCCCTCTAGTCCTTGTCCCTGGACTGCTATGCCTCATGAGTCCCATTTAGTTTTATGTGGCTGTCCAATCCCTGGATGAACAGTGAACATCGGGAGTGACTTCACCACTGAGCTTAAAGGGTGTCTGGAGGCCATACTCTTAGGGGGTTTCTCCAGTCTCTGTCAGGCCAGTAAATCTGGTCTTTTTTTGTGAGTTAGAATTTTGTTCCACATCCTTCCGCAGCTGTGTCCAGGAACCTCTGTTGTGATCCCAGTCAGAGAAGTCAGTAGTGGTAGTTGGACACCATCTAGCTGTACTGGACTCAGTCCGGTGGAGGACGTGGTAGCTGTGGTCCATTAGTCCTTTGGA
>NW_004443974.1:389144-390948 GCF_000243295.1 Trichechus manatus latirostris
TTGTGTGTAAACTTTTTCATGAGTTTTTACAGTAGAGGTCTCATACAATGTTTGTCCTTTTGTGATTGACTTATTTCACTTAGCATAATGTCCTCCAGTTTCATCCATGTTATAAGATGCTTCACAGATTCATCATTGTTCTTTATTGTTGCATAATACTCCATTGTGTGTATGTACCATAGTTTGTTTATCCTTTCATCTGTTGATGGGCATCTAGGTTGTTTCCATTTTTTGCTATTGTGAACAATGCTGCAATGAACTTGGGTGTGCATATGTCTATTTGTGTGACGGCTCTTATTTCTCTAGGATATATTCCTAGGAATGGGATTGCTGGATTGTATGGTATTTCTATTTCTGTCTTTCTAACGAAGCACCATATCATTTTCCAAAATGGTTGTATCATTATGCATTCCCACCAGTGGTGCATAAGAGTTCCAATCTCCCCACAGCCTCTCCAACATTTGTTTTTTCCAGTGTTTTTGATTCGTGCCAGTAATGCTGGGGTATCTCATTGTGGTTTTAATTTGCATTTCTCTAATGGCTAGTGATTGCAAGCATTTCCTCATGTGTCTGTTGGCCGCTTGAATGTCTTCTTTGGTGAAGTGTCTGTTCATTTCCTTTGCCCATTTTTTTATTGGATTATTTGTTTTTTTGTTGTAGACGTCTTGGATTTTCTTGTAGATTTTAGAGATTAGAACTTTGTCTGACGTGTAATGTCCAAAATTTTTTTTCCCGTCTGTAGGTTCTGTTTTCACTCTTTTGGTGAAGTCTTTTGATGAGTATAAGTGTTTAATTTCTAAAAGTACCCAGTTATCTATCTAATCTTCTGGAGTTTGCGTGTTTTTGGTTATGGTTTGTATCCTGTTAATGGAGTGCATTAGGGCCCCTAGCATTGATCCTATTTTTTCTTCTATGATCTTTATAGTTTTTGGCTTTATATTTAGGTCTATGATCCATTTTGAATTTGTTGTTGTGTATGGTCTGATGTAAGGTTTCTGTTTCATTTTTTTGCAGGTTGACATCCAGTTTTACCAGCACCATTTGTTACAAAGACTGTCTTTTCCCCGTTTGATGGACTTTGGGACCTTGTTGAAGATCAGGTGACTGTAGGTGGATGCATTTACATCTGGGTTCTCAATTCTGTTCTATTGGTCAATATATCTGTCGTTGTACCAGTACCAGGCTGTTCTGACTACCGTAGATGCATAGTAGGTTCGGAGGTCAGGTAGTGCAATTCCTTCTATTTTATTCTTCTTCTTCAAAAGACCTTTACTAATCTGGGGCTTTTACCTTTCCATATAAAGTTAATGATTAGTTTTTCCAACTCTTTGAAGAATGTTGTTGGTATTTGGATCGGGATTGCATTGTGTTTGTAAACTGCTTTGGGTATAATTATCATTTACAGAGTGTTGAGTCTACCTAACCATGAATATGGTATGTTATTGTGTGTATGTAGATCCTTTTGGGTTTCTTGCGGTAGTGTTTTGTAGTTTTCTTTGTATAGGTCTTTTACATCCCTGGTGAGGTTTATTCCTAAGTAGTTTACTTTTCTAGGGGCTATCATAAATGGTATTGTTTTCCTGATTTCCTTTTCATCGTTCTCTTTATTGGTGTATAGGAATCTAACCGATTTTTGTATGTTTATCTTGTATCCTGCTACTCTGCTGAATCTTTCTATTAGTTCCAGTAGTTTTCTTGTGGAGTCTTTAGTGTTTTCTATGTATAGTACAATATCATCTGCAAACAGGGACAGTTAACCTTCTTCATTACCAGTTTCGATTCCTTTTATTTCTTTTTCTTGCCT
>NW_004443974.1:391599-410214 GCF_000243295.1 Trichechus manatus latirostris
GTTTTTTGTTTTTTTTTTTAATTTTATTTTCAATTTGTTCTCTTATTATGGGTCTGTTCAAATTTTCAACTTCACTTTGTGGTAGTTTGGGTAGGTGGTGTGTTTCTAGAAATTTATCCGTTTCCTCTAGGTTTTCAAATTTGATGGAGTACAGTTTTTCATAATACTCCATTATGATCCTTTTTATTTCAGTTGGGTCTGTTCTAATGTACCCATTTCATTTCTTATTTCGGTTATTTGCTTCCTCTCCTGTTTTTCTTTTTTCACTCTCGCCAGTAGTTTGTCGATTTTGTTGATCCTTTCAAAGAACCAACTTTTGGTTTTGTTGATTCTTTCTATTGTTTTTTTACTCCCTATTTCATTTTTTTCTGCTCTGATCTTTATTTTTTCCTTTCTTCTAGTTGCTGTGGGCTTTTTTTGCTGTTCTTTTTCTGTTTGTTTGAGTTCTTTAGTTAATGTTTTGATGTTTTCCCTTTCTCCTTTTTTGATGTGTGCATCTACTGCTATAAATTGTCCTCTGAGGATTGCCTTTGCTGTATCCCAAAGGTTTTGGTATGTTGTGTTTTCATTCTTGTTGGATTCTAGGTATTTTTTGATTCCATCTTGATTTCTTCTATTACCCAGTCATGTGTAAACAGAGTGGTATTCAGTTGCCATGTAATTGATTTTTTTTCCCTTGCTCTTCCTGTTGTTAATTTCTACTTTTATGGCGTTGTGATCAGAGAAGGTACGTTATATTATCTCAATGTTTTGGATTTTGTTGAGGGTTGCTTTGTGGCCTAAGATGTGGTCTATTCTGGAGAGTGTTCCATGTCCGTTGAAAAAGAAAGTGTACTTTGCAGCTGTTGAGTGAATTGTTCTGTATATGTCTATAAGTTCAAGTTGGCTGATTGTGGCCTTTACATCTTCTGTATCTTTGTTGAGTTTCTTTCTAGATGTTCTTTCTGTCCTTTACTGAGAATGGTGTAATGAAGTCTCCTTGTATTGTACTGGAAATGTCAATTTCTCTTTTCAGTGCTGTTAAAGTTTGTTTCATGTATTTCGAAGCCCTGTCATTGAGTGCGTACATATTTATTGTGGCTATGTCTTCATGGTGGATCATCCATTTAATCATGATATAGTACCCTTCTTTGTCTTTTATGGTGGATTTTGTTTTAAAGTCTATTTTATCTGAGATTAGTGTTGTCACTGCTGCTCTTTTTTGATGGCTGTTTGCTTGATATTTTTTTCTAGACTTTGATTTTTAATAAGTTTATGTCTTTGTTTCTAAGGTGTGTCTCTTGTAGACAGCATATTGATGGATCCTGCTTTTTTTGTTTTTATCCATCTTGTCACTCTTTGTATCTTTATGGGTGCTTTTAAGCCATTTACATTCATTATAATTATTCAATGGTGTGAGTTTATTGTTGTCATTTTGTAGTGCCAACGTTTTCTTTGTTCCTCTTACTCGCCTGTGCCAAATTCCTTTTGTTTGTAGATTTTTTCCATTTCTTTTTTTTTGTAGATTTTGTTTTTACTGAGATTTAATGTTTATTATCTTTATTTTGATAAGTAGGTTTGTTAACTTTCTGTGTGGTTACCTTGAAATTTACCCGTATCTTCCTAGGTTTGAATCAGTTTATTATTACTTGGTATCGCCTTGCCTTCCTCTACATTAGGAAGTTCTGTACCTACACTGTTTATTCCCTCTTTTACTATTCTGATTTTGTTGTCATTTGCAGATTAACCTCTCTAGTTCCCTCTCGTAAATCTTTTCATTTTGAATAGTCCTTGAGAGTTCATTTCCTAGATTGGTATATGGCTGATTTGATCTTGTGTCCTCAATTCAAGCCGTTGTCTGCTGTTGTTTGTTTTCAAACTGAAAGACCCCTTTTAATAATTCTTGTAAGTTTGGTTTGGTTTTTACATAGTCCCTTAATTTCTATTTATCTGGAAATGTCCTAATTTCCCCATCATATCTGAACCAGAGTTTTGCAGGATACGTTATCCTTGGTTGGCAATTTTTTTCTTTCAAGGTTTTGTATATGTCATCCTGTTGCCTTCTTGCCTGCATGGTTTCTGCCGAATAATCAGAGGCTGGTCTTATTGTTTCTGCTGTATGTGACCTTTTGTTTTTCTTGAACTGTTCTCAGGATTCTTTGTTTATCTTTGGTTTTAGCGAGTGTGATTATGATATGTCTTGGTGATTTTCTTTTAGGGTCTATCCTACATGGGATTCGTTTAGTTTCTTGGATGGTCAGCTTTTCATCTTTCATGATATTACGAAAGTTTTCTGTTTTCTTCCATGATCCTCTTTATGTTTTCTGTTTTCTCCATGTGTTCTGGAACTCCAATCACTTGCAAATTTTTGCTTTTGATTGTATCCCACATAATTCTCAGGGTTTCTTCATTTTTCTTCATTCTTTTTTCTGATTTTTTCCTCAGGGTCGTAGTCAAGTGTTTGTCTTCAATTTCGCTGAACCTGTTCTTCCATTCTTTCAAACCTGCTTCTCAGCCCTTCTATTACACTGTCCATTTCTGAAGTCTTGTTGTTTATCTTTTGGATTTCTAATTGTTGTTTTAGTATGATTTCTAGCTTTTTGTGTTGTTGATTTCCACTTTTATGGCTTTATGGTCAGAAAAGATGCTTTGTAATATTTCGATGTTTTGGATTCTGTTAAGGCTTGCTTTATGCCCTAATATGTGGTCTATTCTGGAGAATATTCCATGTGCATTGGAAATGAAAGTATACTTGGATGCTGTTGGGTGGGGTGTTCTGTATATGTCTATGAGATCAAGTTGGTTGATTGTAGCATTTAGGTCTGCCGTGTCTTTGTTGAGCTTTTTTCTGGATGTTCTGTCCTTCACTGAAAGTGACGTGCTGAAGTCTCCTACTACCACCTTGGAGCTGTCTATCTCTCTCTTCAGAGCTGTTAGAGTTTGTTTTATGTATTTTGGAGCCCTGTTGTTGGTTACATAAATATTTGTTATAGTTATGTCCTCCTGATGTATTGACCATTTAATCATTATATAGTGCCCTTCCTTACCCTTTGCGGTGGATTTTACTTTAAAGTCTATTTTGTCAGAGATTAATATTGCCACTCCTGCTCTTTTCTGAGTGTTGTTTGCTTGATATATTTTTTTCCATCCTTTGGGTTTTAGCTTGTTTTTGTCTTTAAGTTTAAGGTGTGTCTCTTGTAGGCAGCATATAGATGGATCATGCTTTTTTACCCAATCTGCAACTCCCCCTCTCTTTATTGGTGCATTAAGTCCATTTACATTCAGTGTAATTATTGATAGTATGAGTTTAGTGCTGTCATCTTGATATCTCTTTTTGTGTGTTGTTCACAGTTTGTTTGTTCTCAATTTTCTGTGCTGAGTCATTTTTCTTTATGTATTTTTTTTCACCTTTTTCTTTGCTGTAGAGTTTGTGTTTGCTGGGTCTTTATGTTTTTCTACTTTTTTATTTTGATTTGTAGGATTGTTAGATTCCTTTGTGGTTACCTTACAATTTACGCCTATTTTTCTAAGTTTATACCAGTATTTTATTACTTTATATCACCTTAACTTCCCCTCCATATGAAAAAATCAGTGTCTCCGTTTTTTAAGTCCCTCTTTTTTGTTTTAATGTTGTCCTTTTTTACATATTGATATCTGACTCCTTATTTTCAGTGTTTTAGCTTTGATGTATTTTTGATATTCGTATCTGACTCAATATCTGGTTGCTCCATCCTGTGTTCTAGTCTTGTGCTGTTATCTGGTGTTATTTATTATCTAACCATAGGACTCCCTTTAGTATTTCTTGTAATTTTGATTTGGTTTTTGCAAATTCCCTGAACTTATGTTTATCTGGAAACGCCCTAATTTCACATCATATCTGAGAGACAGCTTTGCTGGATATATAATTCTTGGCTGGCAGTTATTTTCCTTCAAATCTTTATATATGTCATCCCATTGCCTTTTAGCCTGCATGGTTTCTGCTGAGTAGTCCGAGCTTATTCTAATTGACTCTCCTTTGTAGATGACTTTTCTTTCATCCCTAGCTGCTCTTAAAATTCTCTCTTTATCTTTGGTTTTTGTAAGTTTGATTATAATATATCTTGGTGACTTTCTTTTGGGATGTTCCTTATGTGGGGTTCCATGAGCATCTTGGATGGATATCTTGTCATCTTTCACGATATCAGGGAAGTTTTCTGTCAACAAATCTTCAATAATTTTCTCTGTGTTTTCTGTTATCCCTCCCCCTGCCCGCCCGTTCTGGTACTCCAATCACTCGTAGGTTTTTTCTCTTGATAGAGTCCCACATGACTCTTAGAGTTTCTTCATTATTTTTAATTCTTTTATCTGATTTTTCCTCAAATAAGTTGGCATCAAGAGCTTTATCTTCAGTGTCACTAATTCTAACTTCTACTGCCTCAATTCTGCTCCTACGACTTTCTATTGAGTTGTCTAATTCTGAAATTTTATTGTTAATCTGGATTTCTGATTGCTGTCTCTCTATGGATTCTTGCAGCCTATTAAATTTGGTATTGTGCTATTGAATAACTTTTTTAAGATCTGCTACTACTTTGTCTGTGTGTTCCCTGGATATTTCTGCATTATGTAAAATTTTCTTTCTAATTTCTCGAAGAGTTCTGTATATTCTTTTGTATTCTGCCTCTGGTAATTCCAAGACGTTCTCTTCCTCCAGAAAATTTATTGATTCTTTATTTTGGGAGCTTGCTGAAGCCATCATGGACTGCCTCTTTATGTGATTTGATATTGACTATCGTCTCTGAGCCATCAATAATTTATTATAATTTTATTTTAGACTTGTTTAGTGAGACCTAGCTTCTTGTTTTGTTTTGTTTTGATATGCCCAAATAGGCTGTTCTTGTGCACTAGTTTGATTTTTGACACCTTTGAATCTCTAACATCCTGTCACCAGGTAGTTCTGTAAGTATGTGCACACAGGATTCCATTAAATTTTCCCATATGGGTTCAGCCCAGGTGTCCAGGCAGTCGGTCACCAAGTGTGTGATGAAGGCTCTCACCCCCAGACCTAGAGAGGCATGGGTGATTGGTGCAGGCAGTGGACTCTGGCTGTGGTAGGTGATCATGTGCTGAGCCAGGCAGGGGGCTAACGGCTGCCCCTGAGAGTCCGAAAGAAAAGCATGTCCTTATTCTCTAGGTTGAGTAGGTAGGTGAGTTTTGCAGCCAGACTATAAGCACCCCACTCTGTTGACTATAAGACTCAAAGGCTCCACTTTTGCTTGGACTCCTGTAGCCGGTGACTAGGAGCTTTAGGTGATACTACCAGTCCTCAAGCCCCTGTTGCAGATCAATAAAAGTGCCTACTTAAGGGGCAGGGCTGTTTCGAGGGTCACAAATCTGCCAGTTCACAGCTGAAGGAGTTGAAGTTAAACTTCAGATGTTTGCCCTATAGTACTGTGGTAGTGAGGGCTAACGTTGTTGAAATGGGTCCCTGCAAGTCTATACAGGGGTGCAAGGCACTCAGAGTCTGTGGACCCCTTATACCTGTGTCTAGCAAAGACGCTGTGCCGACCATATGTTCCTGGCTTAGGGGAGCCAGTAGCTTATTTATTCCCTCTCCCAGGCCAGGAGAATGGGTCAGGGTGCCTTTTGAGATCTACTTCTGGCCCAGCAGACTCCCAGTGCAGAGTGCAAAGGGAGGAGGTAAAAGGGAGAGAGGTTTTTCCCAAACGGGCTTTTTTTTTTTTTTTTTAATCCCCACAAAAGGCCACACGCATATACTTAGCCACTTGGGAGCTGCTTTGCACTGGTTTGCATTGTCCATGCAGAGTCTCTGCTGCCAGGTCTCTCACGATGTAGAAACTGCTTCCCGAGCACACACACAGCACAGCTGTTTGCCTGCTTCACTGTGGACCTGCATGGCTGCAGCACTGCAGTTTCACTACCATGGCTCTGGTGCTCTTCGCTACTTCCAAACTGTCTCCCTCTCCCCCACCCCATCACTCGGTCCGATTCCTCAACTTTGCCTTGTTCAGGGCTCCTAGATATTCATACAGAATCAAATCACTTGTTTTTCCAGGTCTTTGTTGTAAGAGGGATATAGGAAGTGTCTAACTACTCCACCATCTTGGCCATGTCTCCCCTCAGTATGATTTCTAGTTGTGAATTTATTTTGGCATTCTGTTCCTGTATTATTTTCCTGAATTCTTCCATTATTTTGTCTGCATTTTTCATGAGTTTTTCTGCCTTTTCTATGAATTTGTCTACTTTTTCCTCATTTTTGTCTGCTTTTTTCTTCAACTCTTGGATTGCTCTAAATATTAAAGATTTGCATTCCCTATCAGGTAGTTCTAGTACCTTTTTCTCCAGTGGAAAGTCATCTCGTGTTTTATTTTGGTCACATACTGGAACCATCCTGTCCTATTTTTTCTATATGTTTTGATATTGTCTGCTGTCTTCAGGACATTCCGTAGTTATTTTCTTCATTTATTGATTATAGATTTGTTTGTTTCATCCTGCTTTTTTGTTTTATTTGGTTATATTTGAGCAGACAGGCTGTGTGTATTCTTTGCTGTTTGCTCTTCTGTGGACATGATAATTTTCACTTCCTTGTCCAATGAGCAGGGCCAGTCTCTCAGCTATGTTGCAGCATGGCAGGTCCTGCTGAAGGGGAGGGGCTGGAATGGGTCGTTTGTGGTGCATACTTGGGCTGACAAGATGAGCTGGTAGTCAGTGCAGGGCAGGTTCCAGTAGGTCTTGCCTGTGCTGCTCAAAAGTGCAATGTTCTGCATACGGTGCAGATAGACAGGAGGGAGGGGAAAAGGGAGGTTGTTATGTGTGGAGCTAGGTTGGGTATGGAAAGGAAGCAAGAGATGATCAATAAACAAGAGCAAACTAAAAGTGCTGAGGGAGCTGGCCATTGGCTTGGAGAGACAAGAAACTGAGAAATGAAGAAAAATAAAAATGAAAAATAAATAAATAAAATAAATACCTTCTGGGATCCAACTGGTGTGACTGTACAGACCTGGGAAGTGGCTCCCAAGCCACACAGTACACCCGGGCTAGAAGGGATGGAGATGATACACAGTGCCAGGTATTCAGGAGACAGGAAAAGAAGGTAAGTAGAAAAAGATGAGAAACTGAGAAATGAAGAAAAATAAAGAGGAAAAAAGATAGAGAAAACAAAGAAAGAAAAAGTAAAAACAGAAAAAAAAAAAAAAAAGCCCCCAGGGATCCCATCAGCTTGGTTGTGCGGACTGGGGAAGCAGTTCCCCAGCAAAGCAGCACTTCACAGCCTGTCAAGAAGAAGCAAAGATGGCATATGGTGTCAGGTGTTTGAGAGAAAGGAGAGGAAGGAGGTGAGACACAGGGAAGAACCAAAAAAGGCTCAGAAAAGCAATATCAGCAACAAAGAAATGGCAGCAAAGAAACCAGTCGGTGTGGGCAGGGAGAATTTTTGTGACTGGGAACCGGTGCCTCCCGTGCTGTGGTTGCCGACTGCTGGGAAGTGACGGATTGACCTGCTGGGAAGCAGTGAATCGGCCTGCTGGGAAGCCGGGAAGCCGCCTACTGGGAAACTCAGAACTGGCCTACCAGGAAGCAGTAAATTGACCCACTGGGAAGCCGAGGATCAGCCAGCCGGGAAGGGGGGATGATTGAACAGGGGGACGCAGGGTAGGGGGTGGGAAAGGGTGTTTTATTGGTTACCGGATGCTCTGTCTCCTGCTGGGACCTCCATGAATCTGCTTTCCTGTACTCATTGTCCACTGATCTCTGACAGGAGTCAAAGATGGTAGATCCATGGTGCGTTAGCTAATAGGGGACCTCCACTCATAACTCTCCTCGCTCTCTGTTCTGTAAGTTTCTTATTCCATTTGGTGCTTGGTTGAGTTCTTTATCTCTTCATCTGATGCTTACTGAGGGTTCCAGGATTGACGTTTGTCTCCGTTTTACTTAGTTTTTTGGGTCTTTGCTGTAGAGGGACAGTGTGGTGCTGCTGTCTATAGCACCATGTTGGCTCCACCCATCGGCACTACTGTTATTTGGGGCCACACAATTCTCTGTTGTGGGGGACTCTCCTGCATTTCAGGATGTTTGGCTACATCCCTGGCCTTTACCCCCACCCAAGCTGTGACAACCAAAAACTTTGAAACATTGCTAGATGTCCCCTGGGACAGCATCACCAGTTAGGAACCACTTGTCTAAGCCAGTGATCAAGTGTCCATCCCCTGCAGTCACTGCCCATGGATGGACACTGAGGCTGGCCTTGGAGACAAGGCTGTGGGGACTGACATCCTTCTCTCTACCCCTACTCTAAAGCAAAGAAGAAGGCTGCAACCCTCATGGCCGCGGGCAGCCATTTGTCTACTCCAAACAAAACCAGCCAACTCTAGTTCTTGGGTGGAGATGCTGAGGGCAGCAGAGTGGGCTCAGCAAAAAGACCTGGGTTCTTATTGGCTTTGTTTAGCCTCTGAAGTCCCAGTTACATGACATCATAACATTTCTCAGTCTAAGCCAGTTTGAGTAAGGATATGGTGTTGCTTACTGATAAACTCATCTTGAATGATATAGTATGCAAATCCGAGGAAGGGACATTATATTAATTGATCTGTATAAACTGAATGCATATTTAAAGGCTGAATTCACCCAAAGTTCTGTATCTGTATGCAACCTACTCGAGACTGGATGCCTAACATTCAAGACAGAATGCCTGATATACCTTGTAAACCTGTCCCCCTCAGAATTTTCCCCTCATCTCAGTAAACAGCAACTCCATTCTCAGGGTTGCTCAGGTCAAAAACTGTGGTGTCACCCTTGACTCCTTTCTGTCTCTTAGATCCCTAATGACATGGTCTTCATCTTCAAAATTATCCAGAATCCTTCCGCTTCTAATCGTCTTCACTGCTTCCCCTTTGGTCCAAGCCAATATCATGTGTGGTTGACATGATTTCTTAAAAAAACAGTTGCAATGGACTCAATTTCAACTCATGATGATCCCGTGTGTATCAGAGTAGAGTTGTGTCCCATAGGATTTTCAATAGCTGATTTTTTGGAAGTAGATCACCAAGAATTTCTTCTGAGGACCCTCTGGGTGGATTCAAACCACCAACCTTTTTGTTATTAGCCGAACTCTCAAGCATTTGTACCACCTAGGGACTCTATATTATTCTTGATGTTGTTCTCTTGGGCCATTGAGTTAATTCCGACATATACATGATCCTGTAAGACAGAGTAGAACTGCCCATAGAGTTTCCTAGGCTGTAATCTTTACAGGAGCAGATCACCTATAGATAGTCCCCCTCTATCCACACTTGCCTCCCTTCAACCTATTCTCAACGCAGCAGCTTATGTGATCAAGTTAAAAGCACACGTCACCAAATGCACAGTGCTATCCTGGTTAGGATGCTGGAACAGAAAAAGTGACAGTGGAATAACTGGTAGAATCAAAATAAAGTCTATAATTTAGCTAATCATATCATGCCAATGTGAATTTCTTAGTTTTAACATGGTTACATAAAATGTTAACATTAAGGGAAGCTGAGTGAAAAGTTTATGGGAATGCTCTATGCTTTTCTTTGCAACTTTTCTGTAAATCTAAAATTAAAATACAAAATGAAGTTTAAAAAATGCAATTAATGACATTTCTCTGCTCAGAATTCTCCAATTACATCTCATTTTGCTTAGAGTAAATGTCCAAGGACTTACCATCACTTCCAGAGCCTTTCAAGACCTGTCCTTGTGTCGTTTTTGAACTCCTCTCCTCATAACTGCCTCTCATTTGCACTTCTCTGGATACGCTGGCTCCCTCCTGTACTTCAACACACCACACATGCTCCTGACTAAGGGCCTTTGCATTTGACATCCTACTTTCTGGAAAGCTCCACTCCCAAATACTCACGTAGCTCCCTCTGTCACTTTTTTTAGATTTTCACTTAAATGTCACCTTCTCCATGAGTCTTTGTCTGGCTAGCCTACCCAAAATAGTAGCCCTCATCACATTTCCCTTCTCCCTTCTGGGTTTTATGTTTCTTCTTAACACACATCATTATCTGATATACTAGATATTTTCTTATTTACTCTGATTATTGTCTGTCTCACCACTAGGATGAAAACACTTAGAGGACAGTATTGTTTGTTTTGTTCACTGCTTTCCACAGAACGTATAATGGTGCTGACACTTAGACCATTCAATAAATGTTTGTTGGATAAAGGAATATGTGCATGTAGTATTCTGTTAGCTAAACTTGTTATCACGACTCTGTGATAAAAAAGTAACAGTCCTATACTCAACATATACCTGGAAAGCTTGAGAAAGAGAAATACGAGCTGAGTATAGTTCAGATAATAAATTACCTGGAGGAATTCACGCAAAAATCTCTCCAGGGAGTCCCTCCAAAGATATATTCCAAGCCCTTATGAAGGAAGCTCAGTCAGTTAATCTTTCCTCCCTTTTTTTTAAATTTCTAATCTCATTGTGGAGTCCTGGTGGCACGTGGTTAAGAGCTTGGCTGCTAACCAGAAAGTCAGCGGTTCAAATCCACGAGCTGCGCCTTGGAAACCCTATGGGGCAGTTCTACTCTGTCCTATAGGGTCGCTATGAGTCGGAATCAACTTGAAGGCAATGGGTTTGGTTTTTGGTTTTTAATCTCAATGTACTTATTTCGAAAATAAGATGGCCACTTCTAAAGCGCAAAGGTAAATGATTTCTTGGGCACTCAGCAAGTACTTGTGAATAAATTATTCCTACGTAGACTCTGGGGTACAGATAGAAATCTGGACTGATTCTTTTAAATGAAGAAAATGATAAAACCACTCCAAATGTCTAGAAATTACACACAGAGCCTTGATTCTCCTAGACCCCACAAATGAAGTGTAATTAAGTGCACACGTGTATTCAAGATAAGGGAGGCTGCTTCCAGCTCTTCTCTTCTTCTCTCTGCTCTTCCTGCTGTGTCCTCTACCCTCTTCCCATCTGCAGCCTCCTCTCTTACAGCCCCCCAGACACCACTTCCTACTCCCCCACCCCACTTCTTTTCCCACCACTGAAGAGCACAGGGCTTGAATTTCTAAGTCATATGTTCAGACTCAGTTCAGCCATATGGTCACCGTGTGTTCTTTAGCAAACCACGGAAATTCACTTTAAGTATATAATATCTCACAAACTGGTGGAGCAAGTGTTGCAAATTGTAAAGTGATGCAAAAGAATGATGTTTCTATTATTTCTGTTTGTTGTTTTTTTATCTTCCCTACCATGATTTTTTTCTTTTCAATTCCTTCTATTCTGCATATATTTAAACTAAACAGCATTTCTTATTCTAACTATGCTTTGCTATTCCCAGATATTAGCATAAGCAAAAAAAACAAAAACAAACAAATAAATAACAACAACAAAAACCAAGAAGATGAAGAAATGGAAGAAACAGATGTAAATCCTGGGGAGTTGGGGAGAGGGAACACATTTTAACAAGTTTAGATTAACAGGTCATCGCATTAGAGATAAAAAGCAATAGGTGGGGTAGTGGAGCATGATACAAGATTTGCACAAAATAAAATTCCTACTCGACCATATGACTGAGGTTCTGATGTACTTCACAGCTTTACCTTAAAGAGGTTCACAGTGATCTTCCTCTTTTAAACATAAAGGAAGTTAAGAGACAAGCTGAAGCTGTGTCTTAGGGCCTTAAAGAACAGAATCTTTAGTCAGAGATGGATTATCCAATAAGCACCACGCTTACCTTGCTTACCAGATCATCATAGATTCTGCTTCTAGGTGTGGCTGGCATCTGTTTCTCTCCCAACCCCACAGCACCTTTCTATAGAATCAAAGCCTCTTCTCAAATTTACAATCCCTGACAGGGGTAGGTGATCCAGTAAGCAAAGGAAGCACTAATTAGTAAGCAAGCATAAGGAAGCCCATGCTTCTCGTGCTTATTGGATAATCCTCCCCTATTTTCAGTTTACAAATCTGAGTGTCACTATGCATATCATTTCTAATTTGTGTTGTGGGAAGGCAAGAACACGGAAGCTAAAAAGACTTGTGAAATCTGGGCTCATGGGGCCTGAGTCTCCCCTTAGCGCTCTCTTTTCCCAAGAAATCCCAAGAGTTTTGCCCTCTTCATTTTGTTTATTTAAATCATACCCTGCTCCTATTTTCAGATGGAGAATCAAAATAATGATTTTTCAAAGGGCTCAGATAATTAATCCAAGATCCAAGTCCAAATGTTTCTGGATATCCAGAAAATCCAGTTTCCTTGTGGTCAGTCTAGTGGTCAGTCTCCTGTTTAGAGCACCCTAGATTCACTCCCCAAGCCTTGCGAAAGTCACATTCTGGTTGGAGGTAAGTGGAAACTGGACCTTGTTAATAGAATCACAAATGCATTTTGCATGTTTCAATTGCAGGTTAACTGATAGTATTCTCCAATGCTGTGTGACTTTAAGAAGACAGTGATTGGACCATATGACACAAAGTACTGTCTAAAGCCCAGCCTTGGTAAGGTTCTAGTGAAGATGCACCCCCCATTGCAGCCAGAAGATGCTTGTCTGGTCACACATTGCGTGTGCTTGCTACAGCTCCACCTTGAGCCCCAATTGCTACATCTATGATTAGGAAGGGGGGCAATAATATTTTCCCAGAATAAGCTTTACCTAGGGCTGTTCTCCCAGCCTGCCCATTCCTCCCTCTCGTCTCCACAGAGGATGTAAGGCCCAAATCCTGCCATCCTGTGGCATCCTCCTTTTGCTCCGTAGTTTCCATCTTCTCATTCTCCTTAAGTATTCCCCTGTTGACATGCAATAAGAACAGGTTCCCTCCTGATCCATGCTACAGCAAGCAGCATTGCTCCCCTGGGGACTTAAGGTGCCCAAGAGGGTCAGCTGTACTGAAGATACCGTTCAACTGTGAAGCATCCTTCTAAGAAAGGTACCAGCTCTCTGCTGTACTCCCCACCTAACCAAGATGACCAATCCTCAACTAGCATGTCTTGAATCCCAGAAGGTGTCATTCTGCCAGATCTCCTATGTGAATCCTTCCTAGCCTGGCAACGTCCATTCTCTAGGCAAGTGCCTTGGGTCAGCAGAGCCAAGTGAAGGCAGAAGCAGGCCTTTTCTCTGGAATGCTCTGCAGAGTCTGTGGTTTTCAGAAGGTGAAGGATGATTCCCCAACATGGTTTCCGCAATGGAAGGATGATGTGGATTCCAGATGTGACTGCCCACTGCTCTTCTATCTCAGGGTAAATACAGCAGCCTCACTCCTGTGCAGGAGTACCTTAGGTGGGATGACACTGTTACTTCTCATGATCAGAGACGCCTGAAAGACATTTCTTTGCCTTTTCTGAAAAATCAACAACAGGTGTATTGTCCTTTGCCACAGTGTTTTTCACATGAATTGCTGTACAAAATGTATTTAACATAAAATTATTTGAAAGCCCTAGCACTACAAGCTTATTTAGCTTGAAGAATTCAATGTGGGTAGCAAATGAAATTCTAGGGAGCATCAAGATCTGTTCTCACTGCTCTTCATTTGTTTTAAAATTTTGTTTTCAAATTCTGGCTTGTGCAAGCCCATTTAACGTTTCTGAAATCAAGACTGACCTGGAAAAGTACTTTGTCATTATGGCTGGGGAGCCAGCTGGAAAGCCAGCTGTCCAACACAGGCCCTTTGTGATCAATAGTAACCAGTGGCTTCTCTCAGGACACATGTTCTTTACATGGGCACAGCCCCTGTCCCAACTGTGTGAAGAAGCTTCACTTTCGCTGTGCACTATCAGCAATTGTCAGGTATGGTGTGAATGAAGCTTGTCTACTTTTTAAGAATAGGCTGAGAATGCCTAGCTCCTAGATCCAACCTGAAGTCCAGCTATAGGGTCGATATGCAAATATATAGTTGGTCTTCCCTCCAAGGGCTGCTCTGGAATAGCACTCATCATGCCATGCTTACTGGGGATTAGGTCTCACTTCACTTTTTAGTTTTTGAAAAAAGAGTTCTACCAACTTCTCTGAGCTGCTCTTCAAGTTAATCCACATGGAGAATAATGCAGACAGCTGTCACCCTTGGAAAGTGTCCTGGAATCCCTCTACCAACATGCCACAGACCGCAGTCCTCCCATTCTGGTAGCTAAAACACTGTTTTAAACCCATAAAGCAGGTGATCAGGGAATCCAGGTCTACTGGGCTTAAATTTATTAATAAATACATTGGAAGCAAATTTTTTAACTTGGTCTGCCATTAATTATACACTGGTTGCTCCCAGGTGAGTAGTAATGACTGCTTTCCTATAAAACCATATTGGTAGTTGAGGTCATTGGGGAGGAACTAGGTTGGTGCTATGAAGGAACATTGGGAACCTCTTCCATCTGGGACTTTGGGGAACTAAACCATTTGATTTAAAAAATATTTTCTAAAGTTTTTGTTTTTTCTTGGATTAGTTCTCTACTCTAGGACAGTTCAACTATCTTGGTATAACTAATAAACAACAACAACAAAAAAAGAATCCTTTGCTGTCAAGTCAATTCCGACTCATAGCAACCCTGTAGGGCAGACTAGAGTTACCCCATGGAGTTTCCAAGGAGTGCCTGGTGGATTCGAACTGCCAACCTTTTGGTTAGCAACCATAACTCTTAACCACTATGCCCCCAGGCTTTCCATAACTAATACTCCTTACAATTAAATGTCTGGAAAGTGCATAAACAAACAAAAGTAGGATTTTTACTTAAAAGAGTCATTTCTTAATATACTTTCTCTACTTTTCTTTCTTTTTTTTGCTTTTCTTTCTTATAATTAAAGATGGAATATGAAGGTGAGGGTAGAGACAAACATCAATCAAGAACTTGTGCAAGGGTGAATAAAACAAAAAAAGAAACCAAACCCATTAGCATCGAGTCAATTTCGACTCATAGTCACCCTATAGGACAGAGTAGACCTGCCTCATAGGGTTTCCAAGGAGCAGCTGGTGGATTCCAACTGCAGACCTTTTGGTTGGCAGCTGAGCTCTTAAAGACTGTGCCACCAGGGATCCTCACAAGGGTGAATAGATGACTTAAAAAGAAACCAGGCAAGTCTCAGAGACCAGGTACTTCCATCTGCATGGTGGAGAAGCACAAGACCTTTCCTCCACTTCTATCCTGTAATTGCCACAACTTCCCTCACAGTGGGTTTTCAGATATCCCTTCCAATGTGTTTTTCCTTTTTCCTGGTATTGTCTTTTTGAACTCTCATTTGAGATGACAAAGTGTCATCACACTTTGTCAAGATCTAGAAAACAAAGAAGAATTGATGGAAAGTGCAGGGGTTAGAGGAGTGAAAGACAAACTGACTTTAGAAAAAGAGAACTCATGGGGTAAAAGGTGCTCTGCCTAGAACAGGAAAAGTAACAGAAAAGGATGGAAATAGTCAAAAAGCAAATTAAGATTAATTCCATCACCCTCTTTCACAGACTCACCCATGATTTATTGACAAAGAATTTGTCATGGTTTGAATTATGTCCCCCCAAAAATGAGTGTCAATTTGGTTGGGGCATGATTCCCAGAATTGTGTGGTTGGCCTCCATTTTGTGATTGTAATTTTATGTTAAAGAGGATTAAGATGGGATTATAACACCACCCTCACCCAGGTCACATCTCTGATCCAATGTAAAGGGAGTTTCCCTTGGGTGTGGCCTGCACCACATTTCACCTTACAAGAGATAAAAGGAAAGGGAAGTAAGCAGAGAGTTGGGGACCTCATACCATCAAGAAAGCAGTGCCGGGAGCAGAGCACGTCCTTTGGACCAGGGTCCCTGCACAGAGAAGCTCCTAGTCTGGGGAAACACTGAAGGGAAGAAGGCCGACAGAGAGAAAAAGCCTTCCCCTGGAGCTGACGCCCTGAATTTGGACGTTTAGCCTACTTAAACTGTGAGGAAATAAACTTCTCTTCGTTAAAACCATCCACTTGTGGTATTTCTGTTATAGCAGCACTAGATGACTAAGAGAAAATTATACATGGAAAGATGGTTTTTCCAAAAAATAACAATAAAGTTAGAACACAGAATAAGCTACAAGGAGACGGGCCAGGAGAAACAAGGGGAAAAACAAGCTATTTTTCATAACACGAGATATCAAGGTCTAAATCACAGAGCAAAAATGCATCTCAAGATTTCACATGTGTTTGGGGTACATGAATTTTTCAAGGCTGAGCATTCTTCTCCTTCTCACTTCTTCAATACTCCACAAAAATAATTGTTTGGAGAAAGTCATGCAATACTCCATGAGTTCAAGTATTACTTCCCGAATATAACCTCTTGCATTACACAAGAAAAAGAATTTATACTCTTTCACCTTTTTTCGCTGTCATCTTCATAATAAGTTCAAATAAATACAAAACAGATTCATTATAAGAACAATATTAAAAACAATACTACTTAAAGAGAAAAATCACCTTTAAAATTTGACTTTGAAGAAGACTGTCTGTTTTCATTAAAATGCAAACTTGAACCTGAAAGGACAGCCTAAGGTAGAGTGAAACAGCCTGCGACAAGGAAGGCGCCCTGCATGTGTCTTTGAGCAGAGGCCAGCCTCACCCGGCGGCACGGCTGGTTACCACTTCACATGCAGGGACCTCACTCCACTGGGCCTGCACGTCTGGCTGTGTTCAGGGCCCACCTTGCTGCTCTGATTTGTCACTGCTGTTCCCCACTTCCCGACTCTAGACCCTGCTATTTGCATAGGTGTGTGACGCCTACCCTCTGGCCTAGAGTGCAGGTAGGTGCTTTGCTCCATGTGGCTGGCAGGAGATCCCTGGCCTCACCAAAGCCCACTGTGAGGGTCCCAGATCTGAGCCACACAATGTAACAGGTGCCTGTGCACTTTTGGAATTGGAGTAAAACAGGAGCCCTAGGATTAAATTCGTTAAATTCACTGTATGTAAAGCCAGAGAGCACAGACTTCTGGCAAATGTCCTCCTCTTCTTCTTCCTGACACCCCATCTCAATGTCCTCGGTTCCTGCTGCAGTGGCTTCACTAGGGGGGTGGGATGGTGCAGACCACACCAGGTGACACTGTCAGAGGGAGTGACACCAAAATGACTGTCTATAAATTTTTTGTGCAATGTTTCAGCAGAAATTTATTATTTTTTATAAAAATATCCCTATAGTAATTTGCGATATTTGCTTTCCCACCCCCGACCCTTCTTCACCCCCACTCGGCCTCCTCTGCTTCCTGCCGCCACAGTCTCTTGTCCGGGAAGCACTGGCTGCTTGGATTCCACCCACCCACACTGGCCGGCTCCCTGAGTGCCATTTGTTGGCTGCTGGTGTTGCTTTTTTCTGATTCTTTTGATTTCTTCCTTAACTCTCACCACCTCCACCTCCTTTCGCTCAAATACCTGGCTCCATGCGCAATCTTTGATTCATCCTGAGGGGCTGCGGAGCTCCATTCAAGTGTGGAATTGCTTCCCGGTCTGGGCTGCCATGCTGGTGGGATCCTGGGGCTTTTGTTTGTTTGTTTGTTTGTTTTCTTTTCCTTTTCTCGAGTTGGGAGCCCGTTTTGGCTGGATGATGCTGCACAGCTTGGGACCTACCACTTCAGCTTGTGCAGATGCACAGAGGGATCCCTGAGCGCATTTCTTTTTTTTCTGGATTTTTTTTCCGTTTTTTTGGGGTGCTTTTCTTGTTCTTTTTTTTTAAATTTGTTTTGTTTTGTTTTCCCTTTTTGTCTTTCTTCATTACTCATTTCTCATCTCTCTATACCTTCCTTCTCTTCCTGTTCCTTGAATACCTGGTGCTGAATACCTCTACGCCTTGTAGACAGGCTGTACATCAACACCTGAGAACAACTTCCCATGACCTCATAGCCGCACCGGTGGGATCCCTGGGAACTTGGTATTCTTTTTTCTTTCTAATTTTTATTTATTCATTCTTTTCTTTTTTTCCTTCTTCTTCTTCCCCTTTTTGTTTTTCGCCATTTCTTAGTCTCTCATCTCTCCACTCCAATGACAAGCTCCCCTAGCACTCTTTTTTCTTTGCTTGTATGATTTTGGCCCCTGTTCTTCTATCCTCTCTCCCATATCCATCTTAGTTACACACAACAATCTCCCCCGTCCATCCTGCCTACCTGCGCCGTGTGCTTAATATCACACCAGCAAGCAGCACAGGCACGGTCTACTGGAACCTGCCCTGCACCGATTACTCACCCACCATGGCTGTAGTAAGTGCCACAAACAACCCATCCCAGTAAATCCTCTTCAGCTAGACCTGCCCTGCTGTACCATATCTGAGCGAAAGACCCTGCCAATTGGAGAAGGAGGCAAAAAGTATCATGACCACAGATGAGCAAACAACAAAGAACACACAGCCCGCCTGCTCAGACATAGTCAAATTTTAAAAAAAGGACAAAACTAACAAATCTACAATAAATAAGTGAGAAAAATAACTACAGAATGCCCTGAAGACAGCAGACAATATCAAAACATTTATAAAAACAGGACAGGATGGTTCCAGTAGGCGTCCAACATAAAACACCAGATGACTTTCCAGTAGAAGAAAAGGCACTAGAACTACCTGATAGGGAATTCAAATCTCTAATACTCAGAATTCTCCAAGAACTGAGGCAAAAAGCTGACAAACATGAGGAAAAAATAGACAAATGCACAGAAAATACAGACAAAAAATTGGAAGAATACAGGAAAATAATG
>NW_004443974.1:414445-424189 GCF_000243295.1 Trichechus manatus latirostris
CTATGCAACGAGAAAGAACAACAATGAATCTGTGAAGCATCTCATAACATGGATGAAACTGGAGGACATTATGCTGAGTGAAATAAGTCAATCACAAAAGAACAAATATTGTTTGAGACCTCTATTGTAAAAACCCATGAAAAAGTTCACACAGAAAATGTAATAATCTTTGTTGGTTACCAGGGCTGGGAAGGGTAGGGGGGAGAATACTAAATAGGCAATAGATAAGTGGTATCTTTGGTGAAGGGAGAGACAGTACACAATATTGGGGAAACCAGCACAACTGGTACAAAGAAAGGTCATGGAAGCTCCATAGACACATCCAAACTGCCTGAGGGACTGAATTCCTGGGCGGAGGGCTGTGGGGAGCTTGGTCTCAGGGAACATCTAGCTCAATTGGCATAACACAGTTTATAAAGACAATGTTCTACATTCTACCTTGTTGAGTAGTGTCTGGGGTCTTAAAAGTCTGTGAGCAGCCATCTAAGATACTCCACTGGTCTCATCCCTTCGGGAACAAGGGAGAATGAAGAGAACAGGATACAAGGAAAAGATTAGTCCATAGGACTAATGGAGCACAGCTACCAAGGACTCCACCAGACTGAGTCTAGTACAGCTAGATAGTGCCCGGCTACCATCACTGACTGCTCTGACCGAGATCACAACAGAGGGTTCTGGACAGAGCTGGAGAAGGATGTAGAACAAAATTCTATCACACACAAAAAACCCAGATTTACTGGCCTAAAGGAGACTGGAGAAACCCTGAGAGTATGGCCCCTAGACCCCCTTTTAGCTCAGTGGTGAAGTCACTCCTGAGGTTCACCATTCAGCCGGGGATTAGACAGCCCCATAAAACAAAACGTGACTAATGAGGCACAGCAGTCCAGGGACAAGGGCTAGACTGCAGAAGGGGACAGGAAAGCTGGTGACAGGGAACCAAAGGTTGAGTAAGGATATTGTTGATGCGTTGTGAGGTTGTTAACCATTGTCATAGGGCAACATGTGTACTAACTCTTTAATGAGAAACTATTTTGCTCTGTAAATTACCTTCATCTAACGTGAGAATAGCAGCACAATTGTAAGAGCATAGTCGATGTCAGTGAACTGTGCATGTAGAAATTTTTGAATTGGTGTATCTTTGGCTATGTATATTTTCACCAAAAAAAAGGTCGAGAAGGGAGAGGGTTGAAATGTTGTGGGGTTGTTAACCAATGCCATAAAACAATATGTGTACTACTGTTTAATGAGAAAATATTTGTTCTGTAAACCTTCGCCTGAAGTACAATTAAAAAAAAAAAATCCCTGTAGTTAGTTAAAACCAAAAAACATTTTTTGGAAGCTCAGCTTACCTGTATTGATATACCTACAAGGCCAAAACTCTATGCTAACTTACTTTCTGAACCTTCTAACCTATCGTGCTATGGTGAGAGCTGTCATTACTCATCTACAATGACACTTCACATGGTTTTGTCAACTCAAACTATAAGCATATAAGCACGCGCTGTTGTTTTTGTGGCTGTGGTATTTTTAGTCACTGATTTTGTCAAATGTTCTGGTGTTTTAGCTACCATACTGTGGTAATTAGCATGAGGGGTGACATCGTGAGTTACTGTACTGGGTGGCACAATCCTAGTTTGGCCACTATACTGCTGGGCACTTTCTCTTTCTGGACCCAGTATCAGCTCTTATCATCCTCATCCCACTGCTTCACCCTCCTAGTGTACTGTTGGGTGGTAGTATTACAACAACGCAGGAGGCGGCTGCAAAAGCATCCATGACTGCTGTGCTAGATGCCATGGATTGTGGCTGTGACCCAGAGGAGGGAACCCCAACTCAGACACGAGATTCAGATGGGAATCACTTCCCCTGTCATCCTTTATGTCTTTATGTCTTTATGTCCTAAAGTTACTATAAAGAGTGAGTAAGAGCAAAAACTAGAAAGCATATTGTACATGAATAAACCTGTCTATTGAGTGGATTCTGACTCATGGAGACCCCATGTGTGCAGAATAGAACTGCTCCATAGGGTTTTCAATGGCTATGACGTTTTGGAAGCAGATTGTAAGGCCTTTTTTCTGCAGTGTGGCTGACTGTGATCCAACTGCCAACCTTTAGAGGAGTAGAGGAGCACAGACCACTGGCACAGAACAGGAACCTTTTTGTAAGTGAATAGCACTGTTTAAATGCGGACAATTGTTTTTCAGACTGACTCTGCCCCTAACAGTAAGGTGGGAACTTGGCTGTGGCAAACAGCTGTGAGTGGCGAGGCAGGGAGACCATGCACCCCTACCTACCCTCATAAGGATGTGTTTTACACCCACAGGGAACAGGGCTGGATGAATGAATCTGCCTCAAACAGCATGCCCAGCAGGGCAGGAATGGCCTGTGATCTTCTGTTCTCTCTACCTCAGTTTAGAGTATTGATCTCTACCACCGTCATTTCACTAAGTGCTAGACGAAGCATTCTGTCCCATTCAAAAACCCTTCAGTCATGAGCCAAGTTTTATTTTATCCTTTAAAATAATGTTCTGCTATAATTCTTTGGAGTCATTTGGCCCTCTTTGGTTTCCTTTGGCAGAGTGAAAATCATGCAAAGGGAAAGAAGTCCTAAAGTGTTCATTTAAAAGTGAGTATGCCCCGTCACCCCAGCATTTCCTTCAAAAACAGATCAATAACCTGAAAGGACAAGTTGCACTTTGGCCCTTCCTAGTTTTCACACATGCGGTCCAAACAGGATTGGTGGACTTGCAGCTGGCCTGCGCCCTCTGTGCCGAGGTCGGGCCCAGCCCACCTGTTGCACATTCAGTATCCCCTCCATCTGCTCCAGCACCTGCTGTGAGTCTCTGCCCCCTCCCTACTGATCTGCCCACCTGTCCCTCTGTCACTCAATGACTGCCCCTTCTGTTTTGTCTTCTCCCTTGAGTTCATGGCCAGGGAGCATTACAGGTTGACTCATCTGCCACTCTCTGGCAGCTACCCGCTGCTAGCCAAGCTCTACTAGGAAGCATGTTGCATCCATTCCTCTGTAGACTTCCAGGCACATCCCTTGGCTCCTGGGCTGCTTGCTGCACTGCCTGCCATGGAGCTGGGGACTGCTGGGAGAGTCCTGCCACCTGCTCCAGGCTTGGCTTCCAGTCAGCTGTTTGTACCATCTGCTTAGAAATGCCGAGTCAATTCCCGATGGAATTTTCTCCCCTTGTCAAAGTGCATAATCTCTAACGTCAGGGCTGTGTGTCAGACCCACATTCAAACTGCTTGGTATTGATGGTCTGAGGTAGTAAGATAGGATATGGGACATTCAGAGTTTTAGGACATAAGCCTGCCAGTGCCAGCCACAGTCCTCGTAGTTTCCAAGGTAGGATCTGGGCATTCCCATGCCCATTCAGAAGGCACCCAAAAAAATCCCAGTTCATGAGGCTGGAAAGGAAGGAGATCTGGCTTGATGTTCTTCAGAAAAAGGAAAGAGAAGAGGTAAAAGAAGAAAGAAGTTATGGAGTATGTGAAAAAATGTGCCTGGGTGGCACAGAGGGTTTGCAGCTCAGCTACTAACAAAAAAGCTGGAGGTTTGGCACAAAGAAGGAAGAGCAAAAGCCTGGTGATTTACTTCCATGATATTTGTTGTTGTTGTTAGGTGCCATCGAGTCGATTTTGACTCATAGAACCCCATGTGACAAAGTAGAACTGCCCCATAGGATTTTCTAGGCTGGAATCTTTACAGAAGCAGATCACCAGGTCTTTTAGCCATGGAGTTGTTAGGTGGATTTGAATCACCAACCTTTCAGTTAGCAGCCAAGCACTTTACCATTGCACCTACAGGGCTCCTTATTCCTTAAGACTACAGCCGTTGAAAATCCTATGGAGTGCAGCTCTACTCTGACATACGTGGGGTCACCATGAGTCAGAATCTACTCTACCGTGTTTTGGGAGGGGTCAAAGAGGAATGGTGAGTGGGAAGAGATGTAGGTGAACAAAAGGGGTGAAATATAGGGCCTGTGATTATTTTAAGGTAAAATACATAAATCTCAGGAGATTACCCCATTTCTTGTGACATTTATAGCAGAAAATGTAGGAAAACATTGAATTAGCTGACATAATGCTCAATGATATTTCTACATTTCATGAAAAAGCATGCAATCACTAGGTACACTCTCTGATATCTTTTAATAAAGATTAAACACACAACTTTGTCTTCATTCTGTGCTTTCCCCATTGCCTATACATGGTTTGCCAGAAGGAGAGTTTCTCCATTATTTCCTCCACCTCCATGTCTGATGCACCCATTTGTTTCCCCAGCAATAGTGACACGGATCAGAAGAATCAGAGCAACAGGCATTGTACTTGCCAAAAGACACAGCTTCGGAGAAATAATAAAGATGCCCCTGTCTATGTTACATGAACAATGTATTCCATAGGTACCGGAGCACCTGCCAACAAGGCCAGTCACCTGAGCACTGAGCCCATCACCGCATCGGGACCGCACACTAAAACAACCTAGTGCTGAATGCACCAGTGCTCTGTGCTTATGCAGGAGGCCTTCTGCTGGATGAATGAAGGCTCCAGAATGTAGGCAACCAAGCAGCAGCTGGGAAAGCATTAAAATGTAATACCAATCTCAAAATAGTCATATTTTTTGTTTGTTTGTTTGTTTTGAGACTTATAAATGGTTAAAGAAACAGAATTCACCTTTGGGCAATAATGTTTCTTTATGTCTCATCATATTCCATTTTTCCCCAAAGATTAAAACAAATGGGGCTGTGGTGGTAAATCTTGTCATCGGCCTGACGAGTCGTGGAACTCTACTCTCTAGGCTGTGTGAGTAGACAGTCATCCCTACATGTGAAATGGCAGTCACACATCTCCAGCAAGGAAGCTGGAGGCAATGGCAGGGCCTAAGAACTAAGACGGGCGGTCTCAGAAGTGGCAGTTCTGTGTTATGGCTTCTGAACATTTCTCCACCCCATGGATTTCACTGACTAACCCATTCTCTTTCAATGCTCATTCCACCTGCTGGGCAGAGCCCACTGTCTGCACACACCTGCCTGCATGAGCCTGCCCAGGCTGACCTTCGGGAGGTTAGCTACTCCTTGTCAGGAGACAGACTTAGAATGCTGTAGCCTCAACAAATCACTGTGTTCTCCCTGCTTGTAGACAGACCTAATTTACAAAATATCTGACTGAGTTCATTAAAATGAATTAATTCATCCCTTCTTCTATTTATTCACTCAACAAATATGTAATGAGTTCCTGTCATGCACCTTGCACTTTGCCAGGTGCTGGCACTAACACAATGGACAAAAACATGGACCCTGGTCTCTTGCAATCAAGAGAAAAAGCATGTTGTAAAAGGACCCAAATAATTATTTGCTTACAACTGTGCTGAGTGTTTTGAAGAAAATAAAGGGTGTTATGAAAGTGTAAACCAGCGGGGCCTCACTTGACACGGCATGGGTTTGTGAGTGGGACAACAACATTTAAACAGGGATTGAGAGAATGAGGAGAAGTCAGCCAGGTCAGGAAATGGTGGCTGGGGTTAGGATGAGGTGGGGGATAAGAAATATTTCTGGTAGGAGAGGAGGCTTTGCACAGACCCAGAGACTGGCCCAGAGGCAGGAATGGAACAAAGGCCAGCAACATGGCTGGTGGTGTCAGCAGTTGAGTAGGTTCCCTGTACAACTCACATTGTCTACACTGGTAAGGGTGTCCCTGCACAGCCACATGCTGCAGGATGGTGTACAGTAAGAATGGAATGAACAGAAAGGAGATGGCCAGATTATGCAGGTCTTATGTGTCCAGTTAGGAATGCATTTAACTGCAAGGAAGAGAAAACCAAGGAAAAGTGGCTTAAACAAACATGACTTATTTTTCACATAACTGTCTGGGGCTACTTTGTCTAGGCTGGTGCAGTTGTTCAATAAAGTCACCAGGAAATCAATCTCTCTCTGTTTTCTCTGCTCTGCTATCTTTTGCACATTGACTTTCTTCCTATAGTATCAAGATGGTTTCTTCATCTCCAAGCACCATTTCAACATTCCAGGCAATTAAAAGGGCTAAGAGAAATGGGGAGAGGGGTAAGGGTTATGCCAGCCAAGAATTCCCTATTTTCTAAGGAAAGCAAAGCTTTTCTTGGAAGCACTACTTCAGAAAGCCAACCTTATAGGCCATGCTAAGGATTTGGGGTCTTAAAATTTGAAGAATTTCAAACCTTTTTCCAGTAATTAAAACTCTCAAACAAATCATATTACTACCAGATTTCTAATAAATGTATAGGGTTCTTAAAGATTATTAGCAAGTCATTGAACCCTTAATTCCGTAGTGCTTCCACACTGATTAGTTTTATATTCTTTGAGAATATACAAGAAGGAAGCACGTCTTCTTCATCTTAGCACCCCCTAGTATCCAGTGCAATATTTTGCATTTAACATTAAATGCATGTGTATTCATTCATGGAACAACTATATGCTGGCTGTCTGTTATGTACCAGGCATGGTTCTAGGCATAAGATGTTTACTGTGATACATTCCTTTAGGAATAATTTGGGAGAGGCATATCTCCGTCCATGGTCAGTTCAAACTTACTTAACTCTTAAACTGGCAGCTGGCTGGTTAGAGTTTCTCCTAGTACCATCCCTATGGAATTGGTACTAGAGAGAAGGAGAACGCTTTTACAGTCTCAAATGATTGAGTGTGAATGAAGAATACACTACCATTCTTTATTATTCTTTTAGAATGGAGTTAAAGGGAAAAATAAACCACATTCCTGCCATAGCTGACAATCTCATTTTTGTCAGTCTGATGAACAGGGAAACATTATGGACTTTTCACAATTTATTTTCCTCTTTTCCATTAACAGCAGATTTTAAATTTGATCCAGGATGGGAATGTATTTTTATGCATCGTGAGAAATTATATTCCCTTAAAAAATAGGGGATAGCAGATCCTCACCTTCCCCACTGGCTCCTAATTCCTTGATGGATCTGATGAATTTTCTCCCAAATGCAGACAAATCTTCATTTCCACCTGTGAACATTCTCAGGAAAATGATGGACAGCTCTATATGGCCATAAACCATAAGTCTACTGAATAAATGGAACTGGTTAAGAGGGAAGCACATTTTTTATTTTTAATAGTCTATAAAATAGAAGTATTATGTGTCTTGAGAAAATTTGAAATTATACTAGAGTAATGCAATAGTGAGTCTCTAAACTGTTTGACCAATAAACTTCACCACTCCCTAGCTGATTTTTCTGTTTCCAATAAGATAGCAATTAAATGCATGATTTAACCTGAATGGGTCAAGAATATGCAAGCTATACTTAAGATTAAAATTATAAATCTGCTAAAAGCTAGAATAAGATAGGGTCAAATAACCCCAGGCTTACATAAAAATGTTGAAATATCAGCATCAGCAATATCAACTAAGGAAAAACATGAAGTAAGAGTTTGTGCTGACATTAGTTACTTTGGTACAAACAATTGAAAGACAAATTAGTGCTTACACACTTCACAGTAATAATAGTAGTAATGATAATAATGGCTACTATGTATCTCTTTTAGTCTCATAGAAATCCTATCATGTATTCTAATCACCATTTTTGGAAACTTTGAGTCAGGTAAGTTGTACAAACTACACAGTTAGTAAACGCATAAAGCAGATCTTGACCATAGTTCTTTCAAATTCAACACTAGTGCTATACCATAATTTAATACTACTTTTTTCTTCAAAATAGAAAAGAAGAAATAATTCCTTCCAGTGCCGTTTTTCTTCAAATTTCAATAATAATAACAAAAATGGTAATATAATGGAAACTCTATAATAAAGAAGTTGGATTGTTTTTAGTGAGGATAAGAAGCTCATTATTCTCTTTGAGCACACCATACTTCCATTGCCATCAAGTCAATTCCAACACATAGTGACCCTATAGTTAAGAAATTAAAGGGCATTTTTGGAAAAATGTTACCAAAAATTGCAATGACACCATGCATCAACATTCTCTTTGATGCCCTGTTACTTTGTTAATTAAAATACACAACATGGAGTTCCGGCAAAATGGCGCTCTAGGCAGAAACACCACGCCATCCCTCCACAGCAGAGATCCGAAAAACTAAGCCGTACAGAGAATACAACAATCCTGAAACCCTAAAACATCAAATGAAGAGATAAAGAACTCAGCCAAGCACCAAATGGAGTGAGAAAACTGACAGGGAATGGAGAGCGAGGAGAGATTCATGCAGAGGTCCCCTACCAGCTAACACAGCGCGGATCCGCCATCTTGGACTCCTATCGGAGACCTGCAAACAGGGTGTATGAGAAAGCAGCCTCACGGAGCTTCCAGCGGGAGACAAAATAACCGGTAATTGGTGATATACGCTTTCCCACCTCCCACCCTTCTTCACCCCGACCTTGGCCTCCTCTGCTTCCCACGGCCACACTCTCTTGACCAGGAAACAGCGGGTGCTTGGATTCCACACACCCGAAAGGGTGGCTGTCTGAGTGCCATTTGTTGGCTGCTGGTGTAGCTTTTTTTTTCTGCTTCTTTTGACTTCTTACTTGCCTCTCACCACCTCCCGCACCCTTCGCTCAAGTACCTGGCTCCGTGCGCCATCTTTGCTTCCTCCTGAGGGGCTGTGGAGCTCCGTTCAAGTGTGGAGCTGCTTCTGGGTTTGGGCTGCCGCGCTAGTGGGATCCTGGGGCTTTTGTTCATTTGTTTGTTTTGAATTGTTTGTTTGTTTTCTTTTCCTTTTCTTGAGTTGGGAGCCCTTTCTGGCCAGGCTGAGCTGCATGGCAGGGAGATGCCCCTTCAGCTTCAACAGACGTGTAGAGGGATCTCTGAGGGCATTTCTTTTTATGTTGGGTTTTTGTTTTTTTTTTTTTTGGTTGTTTCTTTGGGGGGTCTTTCTTGTTTGTTTGTTTGTTTTTAATTTATTTTGTTTTCTTTTTCCTCTTTTTCCCTTTTTGTCTTTCTTCATTGCTCAGTTTCTTGTCTCTCTGTATCTTCCTTCTCTTTCTGTTCCATGAATACCTGGCATTGCATACGTCTATGCCTTCTAGCCAGGTTGTACTGCAATACCTGAGAGTGACTTCACCAGACCTCAGAGCTGCACTGGTGGGATCCCTGGGAACTTTGCAGTTCTTTAACCTTTCTGATTCTTATCTATTCATTCTTTTCTTTTCTTCCGCCTCCCCTTTCTGTTTTTCTCCATTTAATAGTCTCTCATCTCTTCACTGCAATGGCAAGCTCCCCTAGCATTCTTTTTAGTTTGTTTGTATTTTTTTGGCTCCTTTTCCTCTCTCCTCTCTCCCATATCCATCTCCCCACTGTATTCTGCCTACCAGCACCGTGCGCTTGACATCACACCACCAAGCAGCACAGGCACGGCCTACTGGAACCTGCCCTGCACTGATTACCAACCAGCTGAGGCGGTTGTAGTAAGTGCCACAAACAACCCATCTCAGTAACTCCTCTTCAGCTAGACCTGCCCTGCTGTACCATATCTGAGTGACTGACCCTGCCAGTTAAAGAAGGAGGCGAAAAGTATTGTGCCTAAAGACGAGCAAACAACAAAGAACACAGTCTGCCTGCTCAGACATAGTCAAATTTTTTTTTAAAAAAGGGATGAAAAAAACAAATCTACAATCAATAAATGAGAAAAATAACTACTGAAAGCCCCGAAGACAGCAGACAATAACAAAACATTTACAAAAACAGGACAGGATGGTTCCAGTAGGCATCCAAAATAAAACACC
>NW_004443974.1:430715-436280 GCF_000243295.1 Trichechus manatus latirostris
TGTCACTGAATTGTACATGTAGAAACTGTTGAATTGGTGTATGTTTTGCTGTATTTGCAACAACAACAAAATAAATAAAACTAAAAAACAAAAAAAAATTATTTAAAACTAATTTAAATGTATAAAATGTGTTAATATGGGAATAATGAGAATTAGAAAATTCTCGTTAAGTTTTATTAGACTTTATTGTTATTTTAAACTATGAAGGCTATTACATTTGCTTCAAAAAAAATAGTATTCTTGTCTTGCCCTGCAGGAGCCTTTATCATCAGAGTTCCGTGGCTTCTGTTGTTACTTAATCCCCACGCTCTCAATTCCAGTCTGATTTTAAATGAGTGTATGACCCAGTGTCAGATGCAGGGCACGTTCCTGTGAGGTTCTGTACGCACTGTGGCTGGGAAAACCCCCGAACCTCCCATCATTGTCCTACTTCCCTTATCCATTCCACTCTCAAACATCCCATGCCCCTCACACAAAAAGCAGTCTTTCAGTCTAAGAAAGGAATGCTGTATCAGATACAGTTTTAGACAAGATAAATATCCAATTCACTTCATTCAACCCAGGACATTTCTTCTTCATTCCTCTCATTTTTATATCTTTATCTCATAGACGAATAACGTACTGTTGAGCTCAACACACGTCTGGAATAATGAAGAAAGTTATTGTGTACATTTTTCTAATAGAGCATTTGAACAAATGTTGGCACATGCAAATGATATATCAGCAATCAAGCAAAGCAAACATCTTTAGCATCTGCATTATACCGACATGCTCACAACCTAGAGAAATAAACTTGTTGTCTGTATAAGATGGTACAGACCCAGTTCTCTCAGCTCTCACTACTGAGTACAACTACAAACCTTGAAAATAATGGAAGGAGAACAATAAGAAGTAGTAAGAGAAATGCAAAATGGTTTGGAAAGCCAAGATTAGAAGAAAAACACGGTGACAAGATGCCTTTAACCTACCCCCACCCAACAGAAAAAGGTGATCCAGACCCAGGGTTCCCATAAGTTGGAACTGACTCCACAACAAGTAACAACAATATGCAGAAAATTACAAAACTCTGATGAAAGAAATATAAAATCTAAATAAATGGAGAGATATTTCATGTTTATGGATTGGAAGACTCAATAGCATTAAGATTTTAATTGTTTCCACTTTTATAAATAGATTTGACTCAATCCCAGTCAAAATCACAGCAAACTATTTTTGTGGATATTGGCAAACTTATACTAAAGTTTATCTGAAAAGGCAAAAGATCCAGAATATCCAAAAAAAGTACTGAAAAATAAGAACAAAGTTGGAGGGAAGACACCACTTGACTTCAAGACTTACTATAAAGCTACAGCAATCACATGGGGGTGTGGTGGAAAATACACAAAATAGACCAATGGAAAAGAATAGAAAGGTAAGGAATAGACCCACACAAATATGGTTAAATGATGGTTGACAAAGGAGCAAAGGCAATTTAATGAAGGAGAGATAGTCTTTTCAACAAATAATGCTGGAACAATTCAATGGTCACATGCAAAAAAAAAAATGAATCTGAGGCAGGGCAAAGATGGTGGAGCAGTCAGACACTTCTGGTGGACCCTCTTACAACAAAGACCCAAAAAAACAAGTGGATCAGTTATATATGGCAATCTGGGAGCCATGAACATCAAAGGCAGACTTGAGGAATCAGACTGAGTGTCAGTGGGAGGGAGAGACGGTTTGGAAGCAGTGAGGAGTTGCCAGACCTGACCTGGAGAGAGCCTGAGCCCTTCAGGCTTGATCAGCTCAGGGTTGAGAGGCGACACAGGCAAGTGGCAGTGCTTGGGAGGCATGTTTTCCATACCGGGAGAGACTCAGCACCAGAAAGTCCACACCGCCACCCAGAACTAGTGAGAAGCAGCCCTGGATGGGCAAAAGATAAGTACTTGTGTATGGCCTACCTTGCGGATCAAAAACACCCCCCCCTTAGGGAAAAACCTCTCTACCATTCACTTCCTCGATCCCTGCTCTGCACTGGGTCCCAGACTGGCTTCAGAAATTGCCCAGTCCACTGGGCCGGAAGTAGTATCCATCACATTCCCGGAACCATTCTCCCTGCCTTGGAGAGTGAACAAATTAACAAATGGGAAAAAATTAACTGCCGGCTCCCCTAAGCCAGGAACCGATGGTAGGCACAGTTCCTTTGCCTAGGCAGAGGCATAAGGGATCCACAGACTTGGAGTGCCTTTCCCCCTGCATAGACATGTGTGGGCCCATTTCAACAGCATCGGCCCTCATTACCACTGTACAACAGGGTATATACTGAAAGTCTAACTACAACGGTTTCAGCTGTGAAGTGGCAGGTTCTTGACATTGCTCTGCCCATTAAGCAGGGTCTTCACCAACCCACAACAGGGGCCGGAGGACTGTAGGTTCCAACCCCACCTAGGCACCTGCGATAGGGGCCCATGAAAAGATGTGCCCCCGCCCTCCTTACAGGCAACAGCATTGAGTGCTCATAGTCCAGCTGCAAAACCCATCCACCTATGCACTCTAGGGAACAGGGACATGCCTTCCTCCTGGACACTCTGGGGCAACCGTCAGCCCCCTGCCTTGCTCAGAGTGTGTCCACCTACTGCAGCCAGATGCCTGTGCCTACACCAATCACCCGTGCCTGTCTAGGACTGTAAGTGGTAGCCTACACCACACACTTGTTGGCTATCTACCTGGGCACCTAAGCTGAATCCATACAGGAGAAGTGGGCAGACTCTTGAGTTCACATACATAGTAATAGATCTACCCACCTGGTGACAGGACCTTAGAGCTTCAAAGATGCCAAGAATCAAACTAACTCATACAAGCAGCCTATTTGTGCATATCAAAACAGAACAAGAAGCTAGGACACAGTAAGTAAACATAAAATGAATAAATGTAATAACTTATTGATGGCTCAGAGACAATAGTCGACTATCAAATTACATAAAGTGGCAATCCATGATGGCTTCAGCAATCTCCTAAAATAAAGAATCTAGTATTTTCCAGAGGAGGAAAATTTCATGGAATTACTGGAGGCAGAATACAAAAGATTAATATACAGAACTCTTCAAGAAATTAGGAAGGAAATTAAACAAAATGCGGAACATGCAATAGAGGAAATTAAAAAGATTAGAGAAGAGCATAATGCCAAATGTAACAGGCTGCAAGAATCCACAGAGAGACAGCAATCAGAAATCCAGAAAATTAACAATAAAATTTCAGAATTAGACAACTCAATAGAAAGTCATAGGAGCAGAATGGAGGCAATGGAAGTCAGAATTAGTGAGATTGAGGATAAAGCACTTGACACCAACTTATTTGAGGAAAAATCAGGTAAAATATTTAAAAAAATGAAGAAACCTTAAGAATTATGTGGGAATCACCTACGAGTGATTGGGGTACCAGAATGGGGGGATAACAGAAAAAACAGAGAGAATTATTGAAGATATGTTGGCAGAAAACTTCCCTGATATCGTGAAAGATGACAAGATATCTATGCTCATCAAACCCCACATAAGGTAGATCCCAAAAGAAAGTCACCAAGACATATTATTCAAACTTGCCAAAACCAAAGATAAAAAGAGATAGGGATAAAAGAAAAGTCATCTGCAAAGGAGAGTCAATAAAAATAAGCTCGGACTACTCAGCAGAAACCATGCAGGCAAGAAAGCAATGGGATGATATATATAAAGCCTTGAAGGAAAAAACTGCCAACCAAGAATTATATATCCAGCAAAACTGTCTCTCAAATATGATGGCAAAACTAGAGCATTTCCAGATAAATGGAAGTTTAGGGAATTTGCAAAAACCAAAGCATAATTACAAGAAATACTAACGGGAGTCCTCTGATTAGAAAATCAGTAACATCAGATAACAACCCAAGACTAGAACACAGGACAGAGCAACAAGACATCAACCCAGATAGGGAGGTCACAAAAGTAAATCAAAGCTAAAACACTGAAAATAGGGAAACAGATGTCAATATGTAAAAGATGACAACATTAAAAAAAAAAGAGGGACTTAAAAAATGTAGACAGAGGTTTTTCATATGGAGAGGAAGTCATGGCAATATAAAGAAATAAAAGACTAGTATAAACATAGAAAAATAGGGGTAAATATTAAGGTAACCACAAAGGAAACTAACAATCCTACAAGTCAAAAGAACAAACAAGAAAAATATAAAGACTCAGCAAATACAAAATCAACAACAATGAAAAAGATGAAAAGAAAATACATAAACAAAAACAACTCAGCACAGAAAATTAAGTGGAACCAAGACTGTGAACAACACAAAAAAAAGACATCAAAATGACAGCACTAAACTCATACCTATCAATAATTATGCTGAATGTAAATGGACTAAATGCACCAATAAAGAGACAGAGAGTGGCAGATTGGATTAAAAAACACAATTTGTCTATATGCTGCCTACAAGAGACACACCTTAGGCTTAAAGACACAAACAAACTAAAACTCAAAGGATAGAAAAAATATATCAAGCAAACAACACTCAAAAAAGAGTAGGAGTGGCAATATTAGTCTCTGACAAATAGTCTTTAAAGGAAAATCCACCACAAAGGATAAGGAAGGACACAATATAATGATTAAAGGGTCAATACCAGGAGGACATAACTATAATAAATATTTACACACCCAACGACAGGGATCCAAAATACATAAAACAAACTCTAACAGTGAAAAAAGAGATAGACAGCTCCACAATAGTAGTAGGAGACTTCAACACACCACTTTTGGTGAAGGACAGGACATCCAGAAAGACATGGAAGAGCTAAATGCTACAATCAACCAACTTGATCTCATAGACATATACCAAACACTCCAACCAACAGCAGCCACGTTGACTTTCTTTTTCAATGCACATGGAACATTCTCCATAATAGACCACATATTAGGCCATAAAGCAAGTCTTAACAAAATCCAAATCATTGAAAGATTACCAAACATCTTGTCTGACCATAAAGCCATAAAAGTAGAAATCAACAACAGAAAAAACAAGGAAAAAAAATCAAACACATGGAAACTGAACAACATCTTGCTCAAAAACTACTGGGTTATAGAAGAAATTAAGGATGGAATAAAGAAATTCATAGAATCAAATGAGAATGAAAGCACACCTACCAGAATGTTTGGGACACAGCAAAAGCAGTGTTCAGAGGTCAGTCTATTGTAAAACATGCACACATCCAAAAAGAAGAAAGGGCCATAATCAAAACATTAACCCTGCTGGAACAAGTAGAAACAGAGTAGCAAAAGAAGCCCTCAGGTTACAGAGGAAAGGAAATAATAAGAATTAGAGCAGAATTAAATGAAATAGAGAATAGAAAAACAATTGAATGAGTTAACAAGACTAAAAGCTTGTTCTTTGAAAAGATCAACAAAATTGATAAACCATTGGCCAAACTGACAAAAGAAAAACAGGAGAGGAAGCAGATAACCCGTATAAGAAATGAGATGGGTGATATCACAACAGACCCAACTTAATTTAAAAGAATCATAAAAGAATACTATGAAAACTTGTACTCTAACAAATTT
>NW_004443974.1:436380-437573 GCF_000243295.1 Trichechus manatus latirostris
CAACATATCAAAAAAATAATTCACCATGATCAAGTGGGATTTATACCAGGAATGCAGGGATGGTTCAACATCAGAAAAACAATCAATGTAATCCATCACATGCATCATAAAACAAAAGACAAGAACCACATTATCCTATCCATCAATGCAGAAAAGGCATTTGACAAAGTCCAACACCCATTCATGATAAAAACTCTCAACAAAATAGGAATAGAAGGGAAATTCCTTAATATAATTAAGGGCGTTTATACAAAGCCAAGAGCCAACATCATCCTAAATGGAGAGACTTTGAAAGCATTCCGTTTGGGAATGGGAAGAAGACAAGGATGCCCTTTATCACCACTCTTATTCAACATTGTGCTGGAAGTCCTAGCCAGAGTAATTGGCTAGAAAAAGAAATAAAGGTCATCCAAATTGGTAGGAAAGAAGTCAAAGTATCTCTATTTGCAGATCTTATACACAGAAAACCTCAAAGAATCCACAAGAAAACTACTGGAACTAATAGAAGATTTCAGCAACGTTTCAGGATACAAGATAAACATATAAAAATCAGTTGGATTACTTTACACCAACAAAGAGAACCTCAAAGAGGAAATCACCAAATCAATACCATTTACAATAGCCCCCAGGAAGATAAAATACTTAGGAATAAATCTAACCAGGAATGTAAAAGACCTATACAATGAAAACTACAAGACACTACTGCAAGAAACCAAAAGAGATCTGCATAAGCGGAAAAACATACCTTGCTCATGGATAGGTAGACGCAACATTGTGAAAATGTCAATTCTACCCATGGCTATCTGCAGATACAATGCAATTCTGATCCAAATTCCACTAGCATTTTTTTAATGAGATGGAGAAACAAATCACCAGCTTCATATGGAAAGGGAAGAGGACCTGGATAAGTAAAGCATTACTCAAGAAGAAGAACAAAGTAGCAGGCCTCACACTACCTGATTTGAGAACCTATTATACCACCATGGTAGTCAAAACAGCCTGCTACCGGTACAACAACAGATACATAGACCAATGAAACAGAATTGAGAATCCAGACATAAATTCCTCCACCTATAAGCAGCTGATATTTGACTAAGGCCCAAAGCCCGTTAATTGGGGAAAAGACAGTTTCTTTAACAAATGGTTCTGGCATAACTGGATATCCATCTGCAAAAAACTGAAACAAGACCCAT
>NW_004443974.1:438016-456051 GCF_000243295.1 Trichechus manatus latirostris
TCACACGAATAGATATATGCACACCCATGTTCATTGCAGCACTGTTCACAATAGCAAAAAGATGGAAACAACCTAGGTGCCCGTCAATGGACAAAGGGATAAACAAATTATGGTATATCCACACAATGTAATACTACGCAACGATAAAGAACAACGATGAAGCCGTGAAACATCTTGTAACATGGAGGAATCTGGAGGGCATTATGCTGACTGAATTTAGTCAGTCACAGAAAGACAAATATTGTATAAGACCACTATTATCAGAACTCAAGAAAAGGTTTAAACACAAAAGAAAACATTCTTTGATGGTTACAAGGGTGGGGAGGGACGGTGAGGGTTGCTTACTAGCTAGATAGTTAATAAGAATTATCTTAGGTGAAGGGAAGAGCAGCACTCACTACTGGGGAAGTCAGCACAATGGGACTAAACCAAAGCTAAGAAGTTTCCTGAATACAATCAAACATTTTGAGGGACAGAGTAGCAGGGCTAGGGATCTGGGGACCATGCTTTCAGGAGACATCTATGTCAATTGGCATAACAAACTTATTAAGAAAGTGTTCTGCATCCCACTTTGGTGAGTGGTGTCTGGCATCTTAAAAGTTTGCAAGTGGCCATCTAAGATGCATCAATTCGTCCCAACCACCTGGAGTAAGGGAGAATGAAGAACACCAAAGACACAAGGAAAGGCCCACACCAAGAGACAGAAAGGGCCACATAAACCAGAGACCTCATCAGCCTGAGACCAGAAGAACTAGATGGTACCTGGTTACTACCAATGACTGCCCTGACAGGGTACACAACAGAGAGTCCCGGATGGAGCAGGAGAAAGGTGGGGTACAGAACTCAAATTCTAGTAAGAAGACCTGATTTAATGGTCTGACTGAGACTGGAGGAACCCTGGAAAGCATGGCCCCTGGATTCTCTATCAGCCCGGAACTAAAACAATTTCTGAGGCCAACTCTTCAGACAGGGATTGGACTGGACTGTGGGATATAAAGTGATACTCATGAGGAGTGGGCCTCTTAGCTCAAATAGATACAAGAGACTAAACAGGCAGCTTCTGTCCGGTGTTGAGACAGGAAGGCAGAGGGTTAGGAGCTGGTTGAATGGACACGAGGAATCAGGGGTGGAAAGGAGGAGTGTGCTGTTACAGTATGGGGAGAGCAATTAGGGTCACATAACAATGTATGTATAAATTTTTGTATGGGAAAAAAATTTTTAAAAATGAATCTAGACACAGACCTTACACCTCCACAAAGATTAACTAAAAATGGACCATAGACTTAAATGTAAAATGCAAAATTTTAAAAGTTGTAGAAGACATCATAGGAGAATTTATGATGAGTTCTAGAAAGAACACCAAAAGCACAGTCCATGGAAGAAAGAATGTATAAGTTGGACACTTTTCAAATTAAAACTTCTGCTCTGTGAAGAAAATGAAAAGACAAGTCACAGACTGGGAAAAAATATTTGCAAAACACATGTCTGATAAAGGATTTGTATCCAACATACACGAAGAACTCTTAAAAGTCAACAACAAGAAATCAAACAACCCATTTTAAAAATGGGTAAAAGATGGGAAAAAACCTCACCAGGGAAGATATACAGATGGAAAATAAACACATGAAAAGATTCTCAACATTTTGTCACTGGAGAATTGCAAATTAAAACAATGAGATACCACTACGCATGTATTGGAATACTTAAAATCCAGAAAAATGACAATACCAATGCTGGCAAGGATGTGGAGCAACATAAATGCTTGTTGTTGAATGGAATACAACATGGTACAGCTATATTAAAAGACAGTTTGGCAGTTTCTCATAGTCTCACCATTTGATCCAGCAGTTGCACTCCTAGGTATTTACCCAATTGACTTCAAAACTTATGTTCACACAAAAACCTGCATTTGAATATTTATGGCGGCTTTATTGATAATCACCAATCTGGAAGCATCTTCAATAGATGAATGGATAAATAAACTATGGTACACCAATACAATGTAGTATTAGTCAGTGGTAAGAAGAAATGAACTGGCAAGCCACAAAAAACATGGAGGCAAAGTAAATGCTTACTGCTTTATGAAAGAAGCCGGTCTGAAAAAAGTACATATGTAAGATTCCAGTTACATGACATTCTAGAAAAGGCAAAACTATAGAGACAATAGAGTGATTAGTGGTTACTAGGAATTTGGGGAAAGCAAGGAAGGGATGAATTTGTGAAGCACGGAGGGGCTTTAGGGCAGTGAAACTATTCTGGATGATACTGTAATCGTGGATACACGACATTATGCGTTTGTCTAAATCCAAACAACTTTACAACAGGAAGAGTGAACCTTAAAGTACGCAAATTTTAAAAACATTTGGGATGCCGGGGGTCCCAGGAAAAAATGCAGACTGTGACAAGAGAATCTAAATGTATTACAAATGAATCAAACAAGTTCATTGAAGGGGATGGAGGAAAAGATGCTGATCTAAGTTACTTTAGAAATTGGGTCTGAAAGACTAAAGGCAAAAGAAATTAGACATAAGACTGTACTCTAGTTGATAAAGTTATTACTCACAGGAATATGGGTTAACGATTCTAATACTACTACAGAACAATTAAGTAAATGGATGGTAGATGATAGGAGCCAAGTTTACCACTGTTGGAGTAGGAGGTTATACATAAGAAACGGTTATAGGTTAGAATGATCCGTATGGTTACGGACTAGAGCTGCAGACATCAATAAGAGCTTGTGTTTAACTTAATATGTATGTTGTTGTTGTTAGTTGCCATTGAATCAGTTCTGACTCGTGATGATCCCGTGTGTGCAGAGTAGAACTACTCCACAGGGTTTTCAAGGCTGTGATCTTTTGGAAGCAGATTGCCAGGCCTGTCTTCCAAGGTGTCTTTGCCTGGGTTCAAAATGCCAAACTGTTTGCTAGTAATCTGTTTGCTGTGCCCAGGGACTGTAATATATATACAAAATGTTATATGATAGACATATTTGTAGATATGTATGTATACACAGGTTAGTATACATTGTTGTTGTTATTAGGTGCCGTCAAGTTGGTTCTGACTCATAGCAACAGAACGAAACACTGCGCAGTCCTGTGCCATCCTCACAATTGTTGCTATGTTTGAGGTCATTGTTGCACTCATTGTGTCAATCCACCTTGTTGAGGGTCCTCCTGTTTTTCGCTGACCTTCTACTTTATCAAGCATGATGTCCTTCTCCGGGGACTGGTCCCTCTTAAACACATGTATATTTTCTGCTTTGTCAACCGAGAAGGTCTAAAATAAACGACACCTCAATAGGAATGAGCACACTGAGGTCTCAGGTCTTGGATTCTAAAACCATGTTCAATAAAAGTAACCAGAACTCCTTGGAGAAATGGCTGGTTCTAGGACTGGTACAGGAAATATACAAGGTGAGACTAGAGCATATTATCGTTTCAGAAAATAAGGAAACGCTAAAACAAAATAAAACAACAAAAAGCAAGCTGAAAACAAAAAAAGCAACTTGATGGTGGCATGTCAAAGGGGCACAGGAGCCAACTGAAAAACTTCCCAAGGCCAAAGTTGTAACAATCAGAGTGACAAAATAAAGTAGTATTGGGTTATAACCCAAACTATAAACATATCCATGAGTCCATACTAATATAAATTAAAATAAAAAATAAACTTTACAGTGGAGAAACCTGACAAACACTACTTCAGTCAGGTGATTAGGGTTAACATCAACACGTAACTCATGTTGGTAGTATGTATCCTTGATATGATGTGTGAAAATGGCACGTTAGCTCTGTGATCTTCTTCCCCAAAGCCCATAACCTCAGTTTAATCATGAGAAAAACATTAGATAAATTTCAATACAGGGCAACTTACAATAAGCCTGGCCACTTCCCCCTAATATTGAAAGTCATCAAAAATAAGGGAGCCTTGGTGGTGCAGTGATTAAAGTGTTTGGCTGCTAACCAAAAAGTCAGCAGTTCAAATTCACCAGCCACTCCTTGGAAACCCTATGGAGCAGTTCACTCCATCCTATAGGGTCGCTATGAATCAGAATCGACTCGATGGCAATGGGTTTGGTTTTTTGGTTTGGGTCACAGCTCAGAGAAGCCTAAGGAGACAAGATGACTAAATGTAATGTAGCATCCTGGATGGGATCCTGAAACAGAAAAAGGATCCTAGGTAAATCTAAGGAAATATGAATATACTATGGATTTCAGTTAGTAATTATATATCAATGTTCATTCATTAATTGTAACAAATATACTATACTATAGCAATATAAGATTCTAGAAATAGGAGAAACAGTGGTGGAAGGACTAATATGGGAATTCTCTATAGTATCTGCTAATTTCTCTGTAAATCTAAAATTGTTCTAAAAATAAAGTCTATGTACAACTATAAACCTTGACTATAAGTCTATTGTTAAAGGGGTGGGGGGGCAACAGGAGGAATTCTTGTGATGATGGACCAGTTCAGTATCTTGACCATGCTGGTGAATACAAAAACCTATACGTGTGATAAAATCATACAGTTGCAAAAAGAAAAACAAAAAACACAAATGAGTACAACAGAAGCTTAAATAAGATTATTGGGTTGTATCAATATCCCGTTTATAATATTTTACTATAGTTTGGCAAAATGTTAACTTTGGGGAAAACTGGGTAAAGTCTACAGATTTCTCTCTGTGTTATTTCTTAAAACTGTATGTGAAGCTACTATCATGTTAATACGAGTTCCAACTTAAAAAATTAAACAGTGCCTAAAAGAATGTTTTTGGAAGCAGCAAAGAAGGAAGAACTGAGGGATTTCATACCACTGAACTCAGTTTTTATGTGAACCAAGGAAGCTTAAAAATAGAAAGAACAGGGAAGTCCAAGAGAAAGTAATAGTAACAACAACAAGAACAGTAACAAGAAGAAGGAGAAAGGAAAGAAAGAAAAGAAGAAAAAATAATACTGCTCCCATTGGTAATCAGATGTTAACTTTTTTTTTAGAAATATTCCTTTGGAGAACACCAGCAGTTTCCATCTTCCAGGATTGAGGCTGGTATTCACCTTGGGGGCAAACAATTCCTTTATTTTCCATAACTGCATTAATATTTCCATCATTAAGCAGAAATAAGGCATTCCATCTAAGCATGTGGCACACTGACTAGCAGACTGAAGGTTCTCAACAAATAAATTTTAATAATTAATAAAAATAATTAATAAAAAATAATAAGAAATTACAGACCTAAGATCTCAAGGAGCAATCAATGTAGTTGGTGTTGGGCACTCTCTAACCCTTTCAAGACCCAGTTATTTTCTGCTTTGAATTCTTTGCTGATACCACGTGTTTTCATTAATGAAAGCATGCTGAATAATTGAGTGTTACTGAATTTCTGGTAGGTAGTATGGATTTTTTTCTCGTGCCCCTCAAAAGCCTACCCATAGAGTCCAGAGGGACATACCTTGTCCCACTATTTCTACCGCCAGAGTGCCCCCCACCGCCGAGTTCACTGGGACAGATGTGTCTCAAAAATAAATTTTCAAAATTTCTATTTTTCTTACCAAAAATGCACACACCTCTACAACACCATGTAGAAACAGTAATTGGTGGCACACAACCACTTTTTTTGTTTCAAACAGCCATAAAGGCACTAGGCAGCATGCACTGTTAGTGGAAAAGCAGCTGCCCAGTGAACCTGAGAGGCAGCAAATGTTGGTGGGCAACTGTATATCCTGCTGGTCATAAAAAGGCTAGGATAAGGGTATAGCACTTAGTGATCTTGTGCAGCACAGGCTTGGACTGCCTTAACAAGCCATGTCCTGTTTCCCATGTGAGTAAGATGGACCAGGAGTGACAAGCACACCAGCCTTCCCTGCTATTGCTTTATGGAGGCATTCTCCCTCCATGGCCCTTCCTAGCAGACCGAGCAGCACAACAATAGTCCTGGCATGGAGGGTGACAGTGGCAGCCATCGATGAAGAGAGAAGTCTCAGGCTCCTGACAGGAAGAGGGGACTCAAAGGACTGGTGCTACTACAGGGCCTTTAATGCCTTGTGCCACATCCCTCAGGCTCTGCCAGAGAGCCTCAGCAGATAGCACACGACAACAGTTTACACCACATAGAGGTTTGGATAAATAACATGGAAATGTAAGCCTCCCCTGAGGCCCAGGACTCTGTATGCTGTCCTTCAGCATTGGAGCTTTTGTCCCTTTTCCTGCACCTGCATCCACACTGGGGCAGCATCTGCCACATCACATAATACAGGTATAGACATATGAGGCCAAGTGATTGTAACTCCTCATCTGGCCTGTAGTTTGTCTGTCATGCTGTGGCCAGGAATGTGATCCTTGCTGACAAAAAGCAGCCCCTCACATTTGTTGGAGAGCTTTGTTCTTCCAGGGCCCCTGCTGTTTAGGGTTCTCTAATGAATCAGAGATTCAGGCCTCTATCTCTTTGGCGCTTTCAAGCCAAATGGTCAGATCACAAGACAGCAGGTGCTGCTTAGCTCAGCATTTGTGCCTCCAACACAAACATACCTCTGCCTGCCACATTCCAGAATCAATCAAGGAGGCTTAGCAGTCTTTGTGCACCTGTGTGTGTGTGTGTGTGTGTGTGTGTGCATACACTCACGTGCCCTTTAGTCTTGAGTGTGCAAGTGTATGTTTAACTTTGATGTTTTCTTTTTTATCTTGAGCCTTCTACTGAGAGTACTTGATATCCCAGGAGTGATGGAAATTAGCGTCCAGGAGGAATGGCTACAGCTAAGGAATCTGCAAGAGGGAAGATGCGAAGTGTCTGTGCTGACTTTGAGTCCCCAGGATGGAGGAGACAAATCAAGGATCCCATAGACCACAAGTCAATCACAGTAACCTCCTGCTAAGGAATTACAAACAGTGTTCAGGAGTATATTATTCCACAATAACACGAAAAGTGCCTCATTTAAATTCCCTGAAAACTCCATCCATAGAATATACCCAATGTATATATTTACCTCCAAATAGTCTCATTGCTCTTTGAAAAGGACAGAATATCATTATTTCCTCATGAGTTGGATATATGATAGATATATCAGTTTTCTAAGGCCAACATACAAAGAGTTCTGAGGCGACTACACCTCCCGGTGTGAGATCTTTCTTCATCAAATCTTCTCTGTTTGAGAAACACCTAGGTCAGTCATGAAATACTCATGAATTAATTCTTTACATTCTAAATACCTCTTTCATCTTCTTTAACCACTACAGGTACTCAGCAGTGCATCCTAACTCCAGTCTACTGGAAACTAAGAGGACAGCACTGAATTGGTACTCAAGAAAAGTTCATGTTGGGATGACATGCTGGCCCAGGGCCCTTGTGAGCAGGCTGCAAGATCAAAAGTGTGGATGTGTTTTAGTTTTTTTGTTTTATTTTGTTTTTATGAACAACTACAGAAATTTTTCATCAAGATTGCTTTGTCTCGCAGTCACCTTTAAGTCTGAATGGACAGTCCCCAGTCATTCCTGAAGAACAGGTATGCTGGTTGTGCAGGGGTGAGGTTAGAGGGTCTCTACTCAGTTCTGGGACCCCTGTCATACCTCTCCTAGGCTCTCACTGCAAAGCCATGGTTCATGAGGGCTGGAATGAGGGACTGCAGTCCTCACGTGGCCCCCAATGTTTACAGGCCATGTCTCATGAAAGGCATGAGTCATGCAGCGTGACCCATAGACCACATAGCAGACTGCTAAGGGGTGCATTTCTATTCAGGCTGGCTGGGAATGACAAAGCCTTGCATTAGTTGGGAACATGAACAGGATCATCTCTACAGTAACTTCCAGCTCTAAGACTCTATTTCTCTAAAAGCAAGTAAACGCTGGATTAGATGAGTGGTATCCCACACCACACTAAGGTCCCTGAGCAGGTTTACTCAAAGTCTGGTGCTCTGAATACAGTCTGGATGGTGGCTGTAGCCTCTTCATTTCTGCCAACCAGTTCAGGACAGTTGAGAGTGAACTCTACCTCTGAGTCCTTTTCATTTCCTGATGCCATTGCTCACCCTCCAGACCAGAGGAAGACATCGGTGTATAGCACATGCCCCTTCTGACCCTCACCATTAGGTCCCTTTTGCTTCTGAGTTGTTTGTTCAACAATTAAAATTTAGCCTTTTTCTGTCCCTGGGAACACTAGAATCTGAACTGACAACACAACCCTCATTTGCTGAGTCCCTTCTACGTTCCAGGCACTGTGTTCAGTGTGATGGAGTTTACAGAACAGAGCACATCAGGGCCCCAGCCCTCAAATAGCTGATAGCAGGGCAAGCATGAACTGTGACAGTCATGGCAATACCAGGGGCCACTGGAGAGAAATAAGCATTGGCTAAGGGAGGAAACAGTTTGGTGGAGTAGATGGTCTCTGAAAAATTGGAAAAAGGGGAAGGGAGATGAAAAGAGCTGGAAAGAAAAGTCATCAGCTAAGGGGGAATGGAAAGTCATAGGCTAAAACCATAGGCAAGGAAATACGGCAAGGAAGACAGCCTTGTCCTGGGCATGGCACATAGCAGGCTGGAGTCTCGGATACACACCAGGGGTCCACCAGGCACGAGGGGCACAGTGAGCTATGAAGTCTGCAGGAGTAGTGAAGGCAGATGGGGTGTACCTTGGCCCCCCAGCTCATGAGTCTGGACTTTGTTCTTGCAGCAATGGTGAGTCACTGAAGGACTTGAGCAACAAAGTATGTGCTCAAGATAATTTCGGAAGCTGTGTGGAAGATAAATTTGGTGGGCGGGGGCGGCTAGTGGGTAGAAAGGAATTGCTGAGATCAGGAATATTTTTCCACTGGGATTTTCCACTTCAATTTCAGCACACTTACTCCCTTACTCTTCCATTTGCTTCAGCCCAGACCACTTCAACCCTTACTGACTTAAGATACTAATCCCTTTCAAAGATTCTTGCTTTAAAGCGAAGATTCCTAAGGACTGATAAATCTTTGAGATCCAAAAGAGTGAAGAATGACAAGAGCCAGCACTGAAGGTTGAGACCCTCCAGCTCCCATGCCTCCCCCATGACCCTGCCCCTCTAAAATCCAGAGGAGGAGATCTTGCAGAGGAGGGTGGCCTCCATCCAGGCCTGGCACTGATTCAAAATGGCCTGGATGGGAAGCAAAAGAAAAGCAGAGCAGAAGAGGATTCCTTTTGGGCCCTGGCTGCTGCCCGGGAAGCCTCTCGGTGGAAGCCTGGCCCAGAATGCAGTTTCAGATCTCACGTTAGTCACATCCTCTTCACAGGCTTGAGGTCTCAACTCTGCCCTCAAAAACGCTTCACTGCTGGAAGCCTCACAGCGGGAGCAGTCCTGGAAGGCCCATTCCAATCTCCTGAGCTTAGAGGGCTCTGAGCTCAGTGCGGAGTGAGTAAGGAGGAGCCCGCCTAAGCTGGGCCACACCCACCTGGCATCTCCTGTCTGAGAACCAGGATCACACAAAAGTGGCTGTGTTCCAGAGTCCACTGCTTAGATCTTGTCTTAAGTTACATTGCATCAAATTTAATCATTGATCAGTTTCTAGAGGTTAAAAAATGAAAGAGAGAGAGAATGAGCTAAAAACAACAACAAAAACCCAAACCCAATTCTTGGTAGGTATATACTTTTCCAAACCATGAGAAAATGGCAGATGCTTTCAGAAATTCCTGTGGTCAAGTCCAGGGACCAGTGATTTTAGATGCATCTTACTTTTCTGATGACAAAGCACAAAGAGATCAGCCACGGGCCCAGGGGCACAGTGAAACGAAAATCTCTCACAAAACCTCAAGGAACAAATTTCTGGTTTTTTAAGTCAATAGAAAACCAAAAACGGACAAGTAAAGCACGCTCCTCTGCTAGCCGGACCCAGCGGGCCTCCATTTCAGGCGCAGCATCTCAGGACTTCTAACCAGTTTGTTGTAGTTCAAAACCCCGCTGAGAATTTGCATTTATAACAAATTCCCTGGCAATGCTAATGCTGCTGGTTAGGGACCAATTCTGAGAACCACTAGTATAGCAGTGGTTCTCAAGATTTACTATACGTAAGAATCACCTGGGGAGCTTGTTAAAATGTAGATTCTGATTCAGTATATCTGGGGTGGAAATGCAAATTCTCAGCAGGGATTTGAATGGGAATTAGCCCTATTCAAAGCTCTGCATCTCCAGGCTGGTAGGGAGCTTGGCTGATCCCTCTTCTCCTGAGAGGAGTTCCTTACATAGGATCAGTGTCCTGGATGGGACCCCTGCTTTCTGAGGAGGCTTATTGCTGAAGGGTCTGCTCAGAGAGAAAAGCTCTCCCACCCACCTCGGCTGCAGAGCCAGTAAGCAGCTGAACGAGGAGGGTGGAAATGATTCATGCGTAGCTGAAAAGTGACTCAAAATGGAAACGGCCCTCGTGCCAGTATGACACAGTTGGCTGTAACCTGCTAGGGCCAGGTCTGTCTGAGGCACAGCTGTCTTCTGGCCTTGGAAGTCAGTCAAGTGAATACTCTACACACTTCAGGCCCAACACCCACAGTGACGGAGACTTTTCCTCACCCAGCCTCTCACTTCCGACAACTCCTGACAGGCACACCACGGTGTCCATGTGGCTGGCACTGAGACTCAAGGCAAATAGGAACAACATGGATGCAGAGATGGACCTGACCTCTGGAGCCAGGAGGAGAAAAAAAGAGGAAGAAGGGCAAATGCGCAGAGTTCTGAGGGCCTGAGCTTTAACTCTTTCCTCGAAAGTGTTTCTGCATCATGCTCACAACTCCTCCTAAGCCACATGCAAAAACAACGAAACCTGACTTCTGTTTACATAATTTCTTCTTTTTTTAAGGAAGAAAGAACTTATGCACCTTAATGTAAGAGTACTCCTTGATCTGTTTTAACTTGAAAAATAAAGATTAAATTAAAGTATATGAAATTGCCATTCTGGTAAGTCAAAAATGGTCGAGGTCAGCATATTTACATGGCGCAGTCTAACAGACTACATGAGAGGGTAGTTAAAGCTCTTCACATATTGCTTTTTTTTTTTTTCTCAAATAGGTTTCATGGCTTCTCATCTCCCCACCAAGTGATGCCACTCTGATCCCAAGGCAGCATACCCATGTGGCATTGGCTTCTGGACAAAGTCACACTAAACCAGGCTTGCTGGGTCCTGTACAGCCGCCATGGTCCGCATGCGCCAGTTGAAGCAGACCACACTCCTGCTGCCATCTAAATCCTCCAGCGCCCGCTTCCCCAACAGAACTTCGTCTGTGAGTGAGCCAGCTCCACGTGAAGGGGTGAGAGCCCTTCCTTCAGGCAAAAGTGCCTGTATACTGGTGAGTCCCCATCTTCCAAAGGAATTAAAGTGCTGTCTCAAAAGGATGCACATGCACGTGCAGAAGCACACACACATGTGTACACACACATACACATACACACACACACACATGTACACAGGCACTCATGCATACCTCTTCTTGTACCCAAGACTAGAGATTTTCTTTTTTTTGGCTTCTGGAGAGTACAGTCTTCCCTCCCTTCCTGCCTTCCTTCAATGAGAATTTGTTGAGTGTTTACACTATGCTGGGCACTGTGCTTTTCCAACCCAAATAATCAAGTCCCAGACTACCCTTTGAAAGCTTATATTCTAGCAAAAGGGAGAATGCACACATGTAAGTAGCTCAGATTAAACTCTGTGCTAAGTGAACATAAAAGGGGGGATGGACAATCAACTCTGCTTGGAAGTCAAGTCCACATGGACATGGATGGTTGTATTTATATTATCCAACTTGCACATAGTAAGTATGAAAAAATATTTGAAATTGAAAGAATGAATGATGTAAAGAGCCTATCAGCTTCTATGTGCCAGGTACTAGGGACAAAGTAGTGAATAAAAACAGAAACAAATCTATGCCTTCAGGTTAAGCTGGTTTGACAAACTATGAATTAATACTAGTATAGTATTGATAGTGCTGCGGGTGCTGAGCCAAGCCATCGGCCTTTGGGCCTGGCCTGCACTCCATCGGGCTGGTTTATAGAGCAGGCGTGGGCCAGCTCGGCCCTGGGGGTCAGCTACCCGAGGTGACAGAAATGTGGGGTTTACTTTTAAAGTTGAAGGAAGGCGTTTTTTACTGTTATTACTTTGGGGGCAGAACGAAGGGGGATGGGGCCAACTGAGGGATGGACAGACTCTAACCAGCTTGTGTTGGAAGCGAAGTGAAGCCGCTGTTTGCAGAAAAGGCCTTGACTGGCTCCCCAAACAGGTGGCACCCTGGGCACGTGTGGAGAGGCCGGTCGTAGCAGTGCAGCTCAGGTCCGTCAACACCAGCATGCTAGCCAGGAGAAGACAGGACATCAGTCGTGGCAGTGCGGCCCGGGTCCTTGCTGACTGATGGGCTCAGTAGCCACAGGAGGCGGTCAGAAAGGAGGGGGTGCCCACCAGGAGCTAAGCATCTGCTGAGGAGGTCAGAGCCAGGAATCACTGTCATCTTACTCATCATCCACTTACTTGTTCATTCCTTTTGAAGTGTTTATCTGGCACAGTCTATCACCTTGGTCTTGTGCTACATCCCGAGCAACTCAGCCTGACCTCAGGGGGCTCACAGTCTAGTACAAGGACACACTCAAAGAATAGTAAAATACGTATTCAGTTACACAATATGGTTACTACTATGAAGGAAAAGCAAAGTGTCCTGAATTAGACTAGGGGAGAAGAAAAGCAGAGATCCTCAGGAAGTAAATGGTGCTGTGAGGAATCAGGGTATGAGGGAGAGGAAGGTGCAGGTGACTGTAACAGGTGACACCAGGTGTCTGAAGGCCCTCCCAGGTGGGTGGCATGCCATGCACCACAATGCAGCAATAGCTGGTCAGTGGTGGAGTTTACAAATGGAATGAAAGCAGAGAAATGTAAGTATTCTTTCATTTACTTAGGAAATATTTAATTCATGCTTGGAAGGCTCAAAGCAGTTTGCCAGGCAGGCCCTCAACTTCAACAAATCTTTCTTACTCACATTTTGGATTTCCTTTTATGCAGAATCATTAGATTGCAATAAAGTATCACATTTGTAAAAATACCCTTGGAAGACAGTACATTTCCTCTTTCTAACTTTCAGTTATAAGCAGCTGGCCCTCTGAGAGTGGGGTAACACAGGTTCACGGAAGGGTTTCTTAAATGAAAGGTCAGTTTTTTGATTGCTCATCTGTTTGATTTCTGGTTTCCTTTTGTTGGAAATCTTTTTTTCGTTTTGTTTTAACATCAAAAAGAAGCTGTTAGGCAAAGATGTAACTCAGAGACTGTTGTGCATACTTCTTTAGGAACTCTGTGTTCTTTATATGTGAAATACTGTGAAATTCCAGACTCTTGAAAATCACTTTGATAAGTAAAATATTTTTTCTGTCTTCAAATATGCCCCTTAAATATTTATTCTAACATAAAAGCTTTCCTGTGTTATCAAATAAACACCACAGAATAATTTCAGTTGAGAAAACATGTGCATATACTTCATCGCGTGCCCACCAATGATGGCATTTGTTAATTCAGTAAATACTTCTTGTTGCTTGTTGTAGTGTGCTGTTGAGTCAGTTCCAACTCACAGCGACACCACATAATGGAAGTATTTCTTAAGGGGCCCCTGTATTGTGATCCAGGCACTCTTTGGCAACACAATAAAATGATTTTCTTTTACTGCCTTCAATTTGCCAATGTCGTTATAAAGTTTTTTTAAATTGTAATTGTATATGCATATAGCCAAAAAGACCAAACCCATTGCCATCGAGTTGATTCCGACTCATAGGGACCGTATAGCAACACTATAGGACAGAGAAGAACTGCCCCATAGGGTTTTTCCAAGGAGCTGCTGGTGGATTCGAACCGCTGACCTTTTGCTTAGCAGCCAAGCTCTTAACAATTGCGCCACCATACACATATATATTTACACATATAACCATATATTTGTAGATAATTAGTTGTGCATGTTCTTCTTCTGTCTTCCTTTCTCATTTTCCAACTTTTGCAGGTATGAGATGCCTCATATGCATGTGAAAGTTGGAAAATTGAAAAGACCATGGCTTGGGTCTGATGCACCTTAGTTATCAAAGTGACATCTTTGCCTTTTTCTTAACTATTGTGGTAAATATATATGTAACAAAACATTTGCTATTCAACAGTCCCTTCATATGTATAGTTCATTGACATTAACCCTTTGGTGACCAATTATTTTCTTTTTTGAATGTTTTGTTGATACCATGTGTTTTCATGAATGGAAGCATGCTGAATCATTGGGTGTGTCTGAATTTTTGGTGGGTAGCATGGATTTTTTTTCTTACCCTCTACCACAAGCCTACCATAAGTGTTTAGTGGTACATATGAAGTACTACTAATTATAACTGAGAGTCCTATCAGGGTCTATTGGTATATATGTGTAACAAATACAAATTTTCAAAATTTCTGTTTTTCCCACCAAAAATTTAGACACCTCATATAATACCCTGTAAAAAGAGTAATTTGTGGCACAGTCCATTTCTTTGGTTTCAAACAGTCGTAAAGGTTCCTGCCTTTTGGCATCACACATTGTCAGTAGTGCAGAAGCTTCCCAATACACCCCAGAGGCTGAAAAAGTTCACGGCTGCTATATGTACTGCTGTGCATGAAAGGGTTAATTAGCTTTCTCATGTTGTTCAACCATTACTCTTATCCATTCCCAAATTATAGCATCATCCTTAAGCATCCTCCTTTCCCTCTCCCTTCCACACACACTGATAACTACTAATAAACTTTGGTCTCTATGCACTTGCGTATTCTAGATACTTCATATAAGTGAGATCATACAATGTGTCCTTTTATGACTGACTTATTTCGCTCAGCATAATGTTTTTAAGGTTCATCCATGTTGTGGTATGTATCAGGACTTCATTTCTCTTTATGGCTGAGAAATAGTGAACATGTCATCAGAAAAGACAGTCTTCTAGAAAAGGACATCATGTTTGGTAAAGTAGGGGGTCAGTGAAAATGAGGGAAATCCTCAGTAAGATGGATTGACACAATAGCTGTAACAATGTACCCAAACATACCAACAATCATGAAGATGAAGCAGGACCAGGCAACGTTTCATTCTGTTATACTTAAGGTGCCCGGGAGTCAGAGCTGTCTCAACAGCAACTAACAACAACAGTGGTAAATGTTAAAGTAGTAATTAATTATTATACTGCGTATCATTTTTAATGAAAGTCTAGATAAGAGATGCAAAAATTTTAGCAAGAAAAAGAAAATATTACCCAATAGGTACGTTGTATAATAAATTACCTCCCAAAACTTTTAAATATGCTTCCCATGCATTAAATCTGCAATGGTAAAAGAGAAGAAGAATAAACAGAGGAAAGAAAAAAAATACATTTGTGATCATACTTCTTGTATCCAATGTTTCTGTGGATGATGACAGAGTAGGCAGGCCTAAAAGTAAACACCAAGTGTCTTCTCTACTGTGTAGGCTGGCAAGTAGTCTAGATTCATCAGGTTTCATAACTGGCTTCATTACTTTTGTGTCCTCTGTGGCTTCAGCCAATAGTCAAATCCTCCAAAATCTAAGCAGCACCATTTATGTAATGGGACACAAAGAACCACCTTTATTAGGATCCTCTGTAGCTGCTCTGAATGGTGGTTTTTGTTGTTAGCTGCCATTGAGTTGAGCTGGCTCTTACTGATAGCGACTTTACATATAACACAATAATACGTTGCCTGATCCTGTGCCATCTTCATGATCATTGTCATGGATTAGACTGTGTCCCCCCAAAATATGTGTCAACTTGGTTAGGCCATGATTCCCAGTATTGTGTGGTTGTCCTCCATGTTGTGATTGTAATTTTCCTATGTGTTGTAAATCCTAATCTCTGCCTGTGGTTAATGAGGCAAGATTAGATTATGTTAAAGAGGATTAGGGTGGGATTATAACACCCTTACTAAGGTCACATCCCTGACCCAACGTAAAGGGAGTTTCCCTGGGATATGGACTGCACCACCTTTTATCCTCCAAGAGATAAAAGGAAAGGGAAGCGAGCAGAGAGTAGGGGACTTCATTCCACCAAGAAAGCAGTGCCAGGAGCAGAGCACGTCCTTTGGATCTGAGGTTCCTGTGTTGAGATGCTCCCAGACCAAAGGAAGACTGATGACAAGGTCCTTCCTCCAGCGCTACAGAGAAAGCCTTACCCTGGAGCTGACGCCTTGAATTTAGACTTCTAGCTACTAGACTGTGAGAAAATAAATTTCTCTTTGTTAAAAATCCACTTGTGATATTTCTGTTACGGCAGCACTAGATGACAAAGACAATCATCGATATATTTGAGTTCTTTTTTTTTTTTTCATTACTTCACATAGTTCCAGCAAGTATTAAAAAAAAAAAAAATTTGTTGAGTTGACTGCAACTCATGGTGACCCTATATGCTTCCCAGGGTTTTCAATGGCTGATTTTTCATAAGTGCAACACCAAGGCATCTCTGGGTAGACTCAGACCTTTCTGTTAACAGCCAAGCACTTAACGATTTGTGCCACTCAAGGACACTAAACCAAAAAAACCAAACCTGTTGCTGTCAAGTGGATTCTGACTCATAGCAACCCTATAGGTCAGAGTAGAACTGCTCCATAGGTTTTCCAAGGAGCCTCTGGTGGATTCGAACTGCTGACCTTTTGGTTAGCAGCTGAGCTGTTAACCACTGTGCCACGAGGGCTCCTCCCAAGGACTAGGGGTACTTAAGTCCTTGTAAATACTTGTTGGAACCATGTGAAGTAATGAAAAAAAAGGCCAAACAAACAAAATAGTGCAAATGCATGAATAGATGATAGGTAGATAAACACAGGGGCCACGTGTGGATGAATCAGGGATCATTCCTGCTGGATCCACCATGTAACTGGAGCCCTAGATCCGTGCAAGTAAATCCTTCCTAGAGAGCTTTCCAATCAGAGTCCTTTACCTGAGTTTCCCTCCCTGCCTGCTACAGTGATCTTCCTGTGTAGGAAAGGCACTGAACGAAGTCCCCTTAGTAACTTAAAGAAATGGTTCCCACAGCAGGGTAAAAATCACATGGAGGATGCTCATTAAAGTGTTTTCACTGAGGACTCTTCCTTCAACTTCTAGCCCTATGTTTCCCAGCCTATTTTACACAGATATACATATTTTCAGACTTTATGTCCAGAGGAGAAACAAGATATTCCAATGGACAACAGCTCCATTTTGAGTAGGAACATAACACAGTGACATTAAATGAACTGTTTGCATGCACATCTTTTTTTCCCCCAAGAGCATTCACATGTAAAATGCTAAAAATATCAAAGGAACAACAGGTTTTCACAAGTATTTAAATGGATAAGACTGCAAAAAGTACATGAAACTTAAATAAGGGGAAAATTTACAAAACTATTGCATCATAATGTACTGTAACTCACTTTCAAACACCACAGAGCTGAGACAGACTGAACAGTACACAAGACAGTACAAAACATTATTGTATGAGTCACTCTGAAATCACCTATCAAAGGGAAAAAAAATGACCAAGGAAATGAGCTAATACCCAGAAAGGGATATGATGCATTTGTTTCTCTTACAACACCACAAACCCTATGAGTGGTTGAAGTTCTGTGTAGTGGACTATTGTTCACAATTTTAATGAAAAAAAAATTGACTGCAATAGCTTTGGTAGTAAAAAGACCAGAATAATCTTCCAGTTCCATATGTCTACTAATTCTCCTAGGCAAGTTCCAAAAAGTCACATGTTGCAGTATCTCTCCGTGACAAGGAGTGAAACTTTCCTATGCTTTTAATCTTCATCAAAAAGAAAACTCATTTGAGAAGTAGGAAGAAGGCACATGCACTTGTCTCTTGAAATACAAGATAGTACATTGGCAGTACTGAATTTAGACATGGAGTCATTGGCCTATTGGCTGATATTCTAAATGAAAATTCAGGTTTTTTAACTATCAGGCTCAGAATATGCAGCTTACTTTTTTTTTTTTTTTTACTGTACTTCAGGTGAAGGCTTACAGAACAAATAGTTTCTCAGGAAACAGTAGTACACATATTGTTTTATGACATTGGTTAACA
>NW_004443974.1:456151-493788 GCF_000243295.1 Trichechus manatus latirostris
TTGTTAATTTCTACCTTGATGGCATTGTGGTCAGAGAAGATACTTTGTATTATCTCAACGTTTTGGATCTTGTTGAGGATTGCTCTGTGGCCTAAGATGTGGTCTATTCTGGAGCTCGTTCCATGTGCACTGGAAAAGAATGTGTACTTTGCAGGTGTTGGATGGAGTATTCTATATATGTCTATAAGGTCAAGTTGGCTGATTTTGCCCTTTAGGTCTTCTGTATCTTTGCTGAGTTTCTTCTTAGTTGTTCTGTCCTTTACTGACAGTGGTGTGTTGAAGTCTCCTACTGTTATTGTGGAACTGTCAATTTCTCTTTTCAGTGTTGTTAGAGTTTGTTTTATGTCTTTTGGAGCCCTGTTATTGGGTGCATAGATGTTTATTATCGTTATGTCTTCATGATGGATCTTCCCCTTAATCAGTATATAGTGTCCTTCTTTGTCTTTTATGGTAGATTTCGTTTTAAAGTCTATTTTATCTGAGATTAGAATTGCCACTCCTGCTCTTTTTTGGTAGTTGTTAGCTTGATATATTTTTTTGCAGCTTACTTTTTAATATAGGGCTCATAGTCTTCATCTATGTCATGGTTATAATACTGGACACTGTCATCAAAGAAGGATGTTGTTTGACTCAGGACAATCCAAATCACTACTCTTTCCTTTGCACATGTCCTTTGACTTTTACATTTGCAAGTGCATATTTCCAAAGAGGATGTTGCCTTAAAACTAACAGAGCAATTGTAAAACAGAATGGGTAGTCAAAGGCAACAGTGACTTAGAAAAGAGCTATGGCATGAAAAGTAATGTGAGGCTTTTGCAGGGTTAAGATACCAACCGAGCTGCCAAGAGATTAAGAACTTGAACACTATTAGGCTCTAAATATATTGTCTATATGTAGTAAATAAGTAAAAACTTCATTAATTTGTCTGCATCTTCCAGAAGACAAATTACCTCAGATTAAGATAGAGAATGTGGTATTTCAGAGATATCTGGCTTCCTTGGCAAGAGACGTTTTATAAGTGGACGTTTGTCAAATGAGGGATCTGGGTCTCAGTACATAAGTCAATGTGTAAACACAATGTGCAATGCCACTCCAGGCTCCAATAGACTGAGAAAATACTACTAGTATCAAATCATATCATTGTGAAAAAAATCCATGCACAGTAAAAGGAGAAATCATGAGTGTGAAATAAATTTATTTCCATACTTCAACAGAACACAATAGGTAAGTATTTAGCTGTACGTTTCCTATTTAGCGCAAATGTTTTGTCCCTTGTCTTGGCAAATTCATCAGAATTCCCCCGTACCAGTGGAGCAGCATCTCATTCTGCGTAACACGTTCTCATGTGCTGTTTAGTTTTGAAGGCCAACACACCATGGCTCAGAAGAGGCTAACTGCCAATCCATTCAGAGCAGCACACAATACTGAATTCCTGTACATCATGTGGGAGTCCCTGAGTGTGCACATGGGTAACACGCTTGGCTACTAACCAAGAGGTTGGAGTTTAAAGCCCACTCAAAGGCACCTCAGAAAAAAGGCCTGGTTATCTAATTCTATAAAATCAGCCATTAGACACCCTGTGTAGCACAGTTCTACTCTGATACACATGGAGTCAACTTAGTGGTAACTTTGATATATCACAGGAACTCTACCTGGCAAGCAGGGGCTAGGGGGAGCATAAGGGGTTGGGAGGATGGGGATGGATTACTTTGGGGGTTGTTATGGATTGAATTGTGTCCCCAAAAAATGTGTGTCAACTTGACTAGGCTATGATTCCTAGTATTGTGTGGTTGTCCACCATTTTATCATCTCATGTGATTATCCTATGTGTCGTAAATCCTAACCTCTATGATGTTAATGAAGTCCTGGTGGTGCAGTGGTTATGAGCTCAGCTGCTAACCAAAAGGTTGCAACAGCCGCTCCTTGGAAACCCTCTGGGACAGTTCTACCCTGTCCTATAGGGTCACTATAAGTCCAGTCAACTCTACCGAAAAGGGTTTGGTTTTGGTTTTTATGATGTTAATAAGGCAGGATTAGAGGCAGTTATGTTAATGAAGAAGGACTCAATCTACAGGATTCAGTTGTATCTTGAGTCAACCTCTTCTGAGATATAAAAGAGAGAATCCAGCAGAGAGGAGAAGGACTTTCTACCACCAAGAAAGAAGCACTGGAAGCAGAGCACATCCTTTGGACCAGGGGTCCCTGTGCTGAGAAACCCTAGACCCAGGGGAAGATTGATGACAAGGACTTTCCCCCAGAGCTGGCAAAAAGAGAAAGCCTTCCCCTGGAGCTGGTACCCTGAATTCAGACTTCTAGTCTCCTAGACTGTGAGATAATAAATTTCTCTTTGTTAAAGCCATCCACTTGTGGTATTTCTGTTAGAGCGGCACTAGATAACTAAGACACAATCAAAGCACAAGACACTGAGAACCAGCACCACCAAGACCTTTGTGATCTCCTCTCTGCTGGATTCTCTCTTTTATATCTCAGAAGAGACTGACTCAAGATACAACTGAATCCTGTAGATTGAGTCCTTCTTCATTAACATAACTGCCTCTAATCCTGCCTTATTAACATCATAAAAACCAAAACCAAACCCTTTTCCGTAGAGTTGACTGGACTCATAGTGACCCTATAGGACAGGGTAGAACTCCCCCAGAGGGTTTCCAAGGAGCGGCTGTTGCAACCTTTTGGTTAGCAGCTGAGCTCATAACCACTGCACCACCAGGACTTCATTAACATCATAGAGGTTAGGATTTACAACATCCCACTCAACTTGCTGCCCTCTGTTCCCACCGCTCAGGAAACCCAAATATTCTGCACACTCCCAGATGTTTAGATTTCAGCCCTTCTAGTCCTCCAGCGCCTGGCCCTCCCCTTACCTCAACTGCCCACAGCTCCACAGGTATTATATCTCCTCATCCAACCCACCTTTGAAAATTAGAACTCTAATACACTAGTGTAGTGGTTCTCAGCCCTAACTGCAGACCAGACTCCCTAGGACAGCCTGTAAAAAATGTGGGTGCCTGCATCTCACCTCAGACCAACTGAGTCAGAATCTCTAGGGTAGAGATTATTTAAAGTATTTGCTGCTCCACAAATACAGAGAGCCATCACCTTACTGGATCTGGTCTCAGCCAAAAGCATACCAATTATTCCAAATGGGTGTTTGCATTTTAAAGAAAAGGATGAATAAACCAAATGACTAGTAACGCTCTGCTCTCTCAGATAGCGATGCTTCCCACTTCTCTGGGGTGCTGGGAGATCATGTCTGTAGCACATCTGGGAGACTACATCTTTGACAAAGCCTTGGCTGCAGGAGGCATGTCCATGCAGTGATGGGACTGGTCCAGCTGCCTTAAGGAATGCAGCCACCGGGGAGGCCAGCAGAGTATCAGAATGGTGAGTACCAATACTAGTTGCCATTGTGTAGACTCTGACTCATAGTGACCCCATGTGTGTCAGAGTAGAACTGTGCTCCAGAAGGTTTTCAATGGTTGATTTTTCAGAAGTAGATCACCAGAACTTTCTTCCAAGCTGTGTCTGGGTGGATTTGAACTTCCAACCTTTCAGTCAGCAGCAGAAGCATTAGCTGTTAGCACCGCCCAGGGACTCCAGAATAGTGAGTATCAGGGTTAAATGCCAAGGCTTCAGAATGCAGTGTCCATGGATGACCAGGTTCCGGTGTGGCCTAGGGCAGGGATTACTGTGATGATGGTACACTCACAAGGCCCTGAATTCATCATGGACTGAGAAATTCCAGAGTGCAGCAGGGATGGAGTCACCCCTCGTATGTGAGGGAAACTCTGTTCTTCGAGCTCTAATGGAATTGCAGACAAGTGTGCCACCTTAACCTGATGCCCTTGTGAGCCTGTGCTGCACCACCAACAAAGAGTGCATAAACTAACCGCTGAGCCACATAGGACAGCATTCCAAAGAAACATGCAACAGTGGCCAACGTCTTTCAGTGTGTAGAGCTTTGTGCTGACTTAGAAACATAGCCCTTAAACTGAAGACCCAAAAATGGCTCAACATTCTTGGTGAGCTCTTGCCTCCCAACAAGTAACCACTTCAGCCCCATGGTTCTGCCCCATGGCTATTACTGCAGGTTTCGCTTACAGAAGGCTGATTCTAGGCCTAACAAACGGGCCATTATGAAATCCTGATCCACACCCTTTGTGGTTGGATGAGAGGAACGGTTATACACAATTTCCACTTCATGGTCCCCTAATTCGCCAATATTTCTTCTGCTTCAGAGTAGAAAATGTATATATGAGTGCACAGGCATTTGAACACACCAAAGGATTCCAGTTCTGTGGCAAGCAATTACTTAGAGGGTACCAAAAGAATAGTACCTAGTATTTTAAAGATAAATGATGACTATTTCCTGAGGCAATCTCCCATAACCACAAGTACCTTCAAGAGGGACTTAATTTGAAAAACCAATGTATTAATTAATTAAAATTATATCAGTTTAATTATACTAACTGACTGAATCATAAGGAAAACTTTTAAGGTAATAATATGAATAGAATATGTTTTGAGGTTTTGAATTTTTCAGAGTAAAAGATAGCAAAAGAACCTACCTGTGCTGCTTCTGTTATTTTTTTTGTCCTTGTTAATTTAACTCTAGAAGTTCAAGAGACAAAAGTCAGAAGGGAAAGAAGTGGGTAAATAGCGGGAACCTAATGAATTGGAGATGAAAGGACATAGGATTAAAAGTATTTGACATAGAGTTTGAAACAAAAAGAGAGAAAATAGAAAAAGTGGAAAAGTAACAAAAATTTTCCGCTAATGCTAGGATTGGTGTCTTGGTCCAAGAAAGGCTCCCACAGCCGGTGCTGATCTGTTCCCTTCGTTAGTTACTTTGGCTCTGTCCACAGTGGACAAACAGCCAAAAAAAGAGAAAATACAATAAAGAAAACACGTTTTAGGATAATCAAAGAAATGCCTCATATTTTAGCTCATGTTTACAAGCTATTCTATAAAGTGCTGATTCTGCATAGAATATCCATTCTCTGACATCTCAATACTGCTTGTCTCCTTTCCATATTTAAACTCAAGTCTTAAAATGGAAAGAAAACAGCCCTCAAAATGTAAACAGTGTAAACGCTGGTTTTCAGACAAATACTGCAAATACTGTATTTACAAACAGCAGTTATGTTTAGAGAATTTATATCATCAATAAAATAGCTCCATTTACTAATAGTCAGCCACTCCAACTCCATGAGTTTTTTTAAATTTATTTTTATTCCAAAACTTGTAAATTTGGAATGGTCTAGTAAATTCAATCCACCAACTAAAACTGCATTATAATAGTATGAACAGTCCATCCCCTTTAGAAGTGACAGAAACAGGATTTGAACTTAGACCTGACCCCAAGCCCTTGCTTATTCCAGGAGACCCAGCTGCCTTTCTCAGGTGGCACGTTACAACAGACTGATCTATTCCAGCCAAGTACCATTTTCACAGTGTGCATTTTTTCTCAGGTAGATTTGCAAGAGGCCCTGTTCAGCCCTCCTGTCCTGCCCCTCAGCCCACCTCAGGCCCACGCTCCCCTACCACGCACACGGGGGCACTAAGAGCCCATGGCCTGCACTGCCACTACTGGGCTCACTTGGCCATGGTTTCATTATGACTGCCAGATCTCTGAGCAGTAAGGAGTCAGCATACCACATTCTAAATTAAAATTTGATTAGATTACAGAGAACTGTAGTCCTTAATGTAAGCTTTTTTGTCTATATTACATTTTTTTGGTCTACATTACATTCTTGTAATTTATTGTAAATATGGGGTGCTTCTTGTCTATTTATTATAATTATTTTTAGGGCACTGTTTTCAATTGATACTAATAATTAATTCATTTTAAAAACAGACATAAATTGCTAGTTAAAAGCAAGATATGTAAAGAGAAATTGCAATAATAGCTCTGATGATACTGACTGACTTGGTATGAAATGAAGTGCATTGCTTGAACTGGTTCCTCAGCTACTGTGGACCATAGTGGCAGCATGTGAAACAGCGCAGTGTGGTGTAGCCTTCAGACTGAGCCAGCAGCTTGAGAGGATGGAACAAAATATCCAAAAGGAAAAGCTCCTCAGTCTTCAAAGCAATTTGTACAGTGTAATTTTGCACAATGGTTGTAGAGTCCCTGCTGAGGGCATTCTGAAGTTAAATATGTTGGGAATAAAAAAAATTTTATTCTATTCTTTCCTTGCATACAATGAATGGCTTAGCATTACTGAAAATGTATGCAAAATTCAAACCTTACTGACATGAGTTTGTAGAGTTGTTCAAAGTAAGTTGCTGCATAGCCTGGGAGGAAGAAACAACTCAGATTAAAAAGAATTTATTAAAGCCTCTACTACGGGTCTTGTAACAAAAATAGGAATTCATCAGGCTGCTATGGAAATACAGTTAGAACCATTTTCTGATAATATAACGAATAATCCAAAGATTATAATACCTTTGCGTAAACTCAAAGTTTAAGATTATGTGACATATTTACAGTTCAAAAGAACACAAATACACAGACTTTTCTTTCTTACATTTTTATACAAGTTCACTTAAAGACAAATATGAATATTTATTATTTTACAAAACTTCTGACATGTTCACAAAAGAAGAAATAATTGTAAAGATTTACACTAATTTTTAAAATGTCATCGATAAGTTGGCAATAATGTTATGTGGCATGGTGTGAAAACTACAGCAGGAAGAAACACAGTAATTGTGAAGCCAATGAAAATCTTCAGGGTACGTTGTCTTTTCTGCATATAGAAAGATATTTAAAACACCAGCTTTTAGAATGAAAGCATCTTTGAAAACACTATTGAATAATGACATTCAAATTGTCATTTTTTATTGGCTATGGTCTTTGCATTTGATATTTTTGTAGATTTCTGTAATGACAATAAATTACATTGATTTTGTTTGGCAATAAAGGGGATCCTGCTGCTAAGAAGTTTGAAAACATTTAGAACTTGATGTTCTCTTCAATTCTAGTATTTTATGATCTCTATGATTAAAATCTCACTTACTGAAGGCATTTCTTTGGGAAGGTAGACCAGTAAGAGCCAAGTAATAGTATAGTAAGTTATAGCAATGATTTCCTGTGGGCCCAGCACTGCACTGATTGTCCTGTTGAAAGATCACAAGAGCCTGGAGTCTTAGTTTTCCCACTTTACAGATGGGGAAACTGAGGCAGGGGCAGTTTCAGCAGCTTCCCAAGGCTCCTCAGCAGGCACCCAGTGCGCTCCACCCACTCCTACAGACACCCTAATCCCCCAGGGTGCTAACTAGTAGTGAATTAGCTCCTATGATCTGGTGTTCTTTCCTGAGCAGGAAAGGAGAGAGAGGTTACAGCTGGCTGAATGATACCAGCTACCCACAGCACCAGCTTAGACATACAAATCATGCATGCACTGTGTCACAACAGATAAGCAAGCCACACAAACAGGTGGCTGTTTTTGTTGTTGTTAGGTGCGATCGAGTTGGTTCCAACTCATAGCCACCCTATGTACAACAGAAAGAAACACTGCCCAGTCCTGCGCCATCCTCACAATCCTTGTGCTTGAAGCCATTGTTGCAACCACTGTGTCAATCCATCTCATTGAGGGTCTTCCTCTTTTTTGCTGACCCTCTACTTTACTAAGCATGATGTCCTTCTCCAGGAACTGATCCCTCCTGATAACATGTCCAAAGTATGTGACATGTAGTCTCACCATCTTTGCTTCTAAGGAGCATTCTGTTTGTACTTCTTCCAAGACAGATTTGTTCATTCTTCTGGCAGTACATAGTATATTCAATATTCTTCACCAACACCACAAGTCAAAGGCATCAGTTCTTCAGTCTTCTTTATTCATCGTCCATCTTTTGTATGCATGGGAGGCACCTGAAAACACCATGGCTTGGGTCAGGCACACCTTAGTCTTCAAGGCAACATCTTTGCTTTTTAACACTTTAAAGAGGACTTTTGCAGCAGGTTTACCCAATGCAATGCGTCATTTGATTTCTTGACTGCTGCTTTCATGGGTGTTGATTGTGAATCCAAGTAAAATGACATTCTTGACGTCAATCTTTTCTCCATTTATCATGATGTTGCTTATTGGTCCACTTGTAGGTTTTTTGTTTTCTTTATGTTGAGGTGTAATCCATACTGAAGGCTGTGGTCTTTGATCTTCATTAGTAAGTGCTTCAAGTCCTCTTCACTTTCAGCAAGCAAGGTTGTGTCATCTGCATATTGCAAGTTGTTAATGATTCTTCCTCCAATCCTGATGCCCCATTCTTCTTCATATAGTCCAGCTTCTTGGATTATTTCCTCTGCATACAGATGGAATAGATATGGTGAAACGGTACAACCCTGACACACACCTTTCCTGACTTTAAACCATGCAGTATCCCCTTGTTCTGTTCGAACAACTACCTCTTGATCTATGTACACTTTCCTCATGAGCACAATTAAGTGTTCTGGAATTCCCATTCTTTGAAATGTTATCCATAATTTGTTATGATCCACACAGTCGAATGAATTTGCATAGTCAATAAAACACAGGCAAACATCTTTCTGGTATTCTTTGCTTTCAGCCAGAATCCATCTGATATCAGCAATGATATCCCTGGTTCCATGTCCTCTTCTGAATCCAGCTTGAATTTCTGGCAGTTTCCTGTCAATATACTGCTGCAGCCCTTCTGAATGATCTTCTGCAAAATTTTATTTGTGTGTGATATTAATGATATTGTTTGACAATTTCCACATTTGGTTGGATCACCTTTCTTGGGAATATGCATAAATATGGATGTTTTCCAGTCAGTTAGCCAGGTAGCTTCTTTGAAATTTCTTGGCATAGACGAGGGAACACTTCTAGCACTGCATTCTGTTTGTTGAAACACGTCAATTGGTATTTTGTCAACTCCTGGAGCCTCGTGTTTGTCAGTTCATCGTACTGTGGGGGCTTGCATGTTGCTCTGATGCTGGCAACTATGCCACTGGTATTCAAATACCAGCAGGGTCACCCATGGTGGACACATTTCAGCTGAGCTTCCAGACTAAAACAGACTAGGAAGAAGGACCCGGTGGTCTACTTCTGAAAAGAATTAGCTAGTGAAAACAGGTGGCTAGGAAAGGCTAATCCAGCCAGGTACAAGAGTCTGCAGGTATGTGCTGCTTGAACCAGCAGGGGGCTGCTGAGGGGCGCCTCTGGCAAGGTCTGTCAACTGGCTTTAATGGTACCTGGAGCAAAGTTGACTCAGGTTTAGTTTGTGTCGGCAGTTCAAATCCACCAGCCACTCCTTGGAAACCCTATGGGGCAGTTCTCCTCTGTCCTATAGGGTCGCTATGACTCCGAATTGGCTGCAAAGGTGCAATGGGTTTCTTTATATAGCCTTTCTGGCCCTGTGTTTGTAATTCTCCCAAAATGATTGGCCCTACTTCAATCTTGCAACCGATTTGTCTGTTTACTATAGGAATAAGCTGCTTGTAAGTGATTGGTTGGTTTACTATTCACATAAGTAGTTTGTAAGTGATTGGTCATTTACAACTCACTCTATAATTGACCTTTACAAGGATTGGCTGGGGGGGCGGGCTCCACCCAGTCTGACCTTTACCAGGATTGGTTAGGGAGCCTGCCTTCTAATTAGCAAGGTGTCCATGGGTTAGCCTATAAAACCCTAGAAAATAGAGCCTCAGATGGGGCTTCCTGGTAGCAGAGATCCAGCACTTCCTTTGGGCTGGGGGCCCTGCAGCTAGAACCCTCCCAGACCAAGTAACCTGTAACAGCGACTGCTGCCATGGTACCAGAAGAAGCTGAGACATGGAACAGACCCAGACGGTGGCAGCAGAGTGGAAAGACCAAACCCTAGCCAAGAGCTGAGGTTTCCATGAGTTCTCTGTGATGTTCCAATGGATTCTTGAATCCAGTAGAGAATGAGTGTCGTAGGGGAAGTGGCTGGTGTCAGAAACGGTGAAGTTGAAGAAGAAGGGTATATTTGACTGTTTCCTCAGGAAATAGCTTCCTGCTGATTCTTATTGTCAGAGTTATGGTCACAGTTATCATTACACTGGTACAGTAGAAATGACAGTTCTTTCAGGTCAAAATAAAGGAAGTACTACTTTACACAACAGGTAGTCAACATGAGGAACTCCTTACCCTAAGACATGGAATCTATAAAGGCTCAGTAAGGATTCTTGTTGTTGTTAGTTGCTGTCAAGTCAGCTCTGACTCATGGTGACCCCATGTACACAAAATGAAATGTTGCCCAGTCCTGTACCATCTTTATGATTGTTGATATGCTCAAGTCTTTTGCTATAGCCACAAGTGTATTTTGAGTGCCTTCTATCCTACTGGCCTCATCTTCCAGCACTATATAGGACAATATTATGTTGTGATCTTTAGGGTTTTCATTGTATAATTTTTGGAAGTAGATCACCACACCTTTCTTCCTAGTCTGGTAGCTCCACTGAAACCTGTCCACCATAGGTGGCCCTGCTTGTATTGGAAATACAGGTGGCACAGATTCCAACATACAATACAATACACAGGCCACCACAATAGGACAAAGTGACAGATTGGTGGTAGTCAGTAAGGGTAGCTGCTTAGATCTCCAACATAGTAAAACATGAATTGCAAATCTGACCCCACATAAATTACATAATCTCACACAGACCATATTTTCTTATTTGTAAAGTGGAGTTACTGGCATTTTCTATATTAAGTAAAAGCTATTTTCTCAAATATTAAAAACATTCACACATGTAATAACATAGATTCTACAAGCATCTTTGAAAATTAAAAGAAACAAAAATATATAATCAATATATGAGTATCTTTTCAATTTCCCTGTTCTTTGAAGAGGAAAGTTTCTTAGTGTAAAATAATTGCAGGCTATCATTCTGAAATGTTTATTCTTTCTATTCTTTTGTGTGCCTTAAGAATTACTCTCTAACAGGTCCCTTCCTGATAACACTTTGTTAATTCTTATTTAAATAATCAGGGTGTTGGTAAGAACTAACAGAGCAAAGAATAAATGGGAACCATTTGTTCCTTACGGAGGAGGAGGACAACAGTGAGGAAGATGATGGTATTAATAATACTGCCTGATCAGGTTTTGAAATGAGAAAACAAGTTTTGATGTGAGAACTACCCAATGATAGTGAAAATACTATTCAATGTCTATAATATATATATTATATATTTCATATATATTTCACAGAGTCCATAATTTATTGAAAATACACTCCTGCTGTAAAATAAACTTCAGAGAAACACAGCAAAGCCTTCTTATAAATTAGCCCTAATCCTAAGTTCCCAGGAGCTATGAAATTAAGAAAAATAATAATTAAATAAAATAAACTCATAATTTTACTGAGCAACCTGGCTTAGCCACTTTTTCTTGGATAAAACTTCTCAGAGAGGGACTACTGTGAAATTTATGTAAGTATTCCCCCTATGGGTAGTGTTAGAATATTTTAACTAACAGATACACAGAATGTTGACTAAGTCCAATTATAAAGAGTCTCCAGGGCTATCCTCTTCCCCTACTTCCTTACACAGGCATCCAAGCACATAAACACACAAACACGCATGCATACACACATACGCACAAGCACGTATGTAACAGCTGCAGTGGCTCCTCAACACACACTGTATTTATTAAAAAGGTAAACTACAATACTTTTGAACATTGATTAGAATTTAAAAGATTCTCTCCTGCTTCTCTTATTTTTAAACTCAGATATACATGTTTAGGCATACGGTCGGCACTAGTTGATGTAGTTCACTAGTTGGTATAGGGCACCAGTTGGAGTGGTGCACTAGTTGAGGTAGTGCACTAGTTAGTCTAGGCTGGCAGAGGTACCCCTGAGGATAAGAGGCACTGCCTAAAAACCTAAGACTGGGAAGCATTACAGATAAATATGACTCGATCCAACCCCTTTTCCATAACAGATGCTGAAGCCAAACCAAAACTGCTTTGAAGAGCGTAGAAGAAAAAAACTGGGCTAACTTTGGGTTTTGCTGCTTTTAAATGATCATTAATCTGCAGTGTCTATACTTTTGAATCCTCATAATAACTAGGTGCTGTAACAGAAAGGCAGATCCCCCAAAGCTGATCAGCAAATACCTGTTGAGTGCCTACTATCTGCCACGTACAAACAATTTCTTGGAATCTCTGTAACTGGTAATGTGTGGAATCCTGGTTGCAATAAAATGGAATCTTCAGAAATGCTAATATCAGAGAATGAGCTTTCAATGTCTCCTAGAACTTCAAGTTTTTGTCCTCTCTTACAGGCAGGTCGTTACTTGAGAAATCTCTGAGTACGGTTGTGGCTTACTATGGGTGAGGTGACCTCATGATAGCGGGTGGGGTACAAGTCTAGGCTCCCCAGTCCACCCCCAATGACACCTGAGGGGGTTCCTTGTTACTGGTGAGGGTGGGAGCTCTGGCTTCTCAGTTGTCTCCGAAGACACCAAGGGATGGTAACCTCGGTACTGCTGGGAGGCAGTGAAGTCCAGCGGGGATGGAGAGGGGCTCATCACTGCCAAATAGGGGTGAAGTCCTGGCTCCCTATCCTGCCTTTCTGACACCATTCTGGAGTCGGAAGTTAGGGAGCTTAACAAGGGTAGGGGTCCAGGCTCCATTTGGCCTTACTGGTGTGGGTGGAGTGGGTCACAGTTTTCTTTGTGGTGTTTGGCTGCAGTAGAGCAGTCATTGTCTAATCGTTTCTGTCTTGTTGGGCTCCCCTCTCCTGGCCCTTTGTTTGGAGGCAGCAAGCCTTTCTGGGGCTTTTTTGTTTTTACCCATTGACGTTTGCGTGTCACTGAGTTCTCCAGCTACTTAGGTCCCAAGGTCCCTAGACTATCTGCCCTCTTCTCTCCACCTTTAAGAATCTTAAGTATATTTTAAAGATGATGTCCAGGATTTTCAGTTGTGCATTTAATTCCTCTTACTGGAAGAGGAAGTGCCTTTTATTGTCTATAGCCACACCAGGTCTGAATAAAAGAAAGAATTCTGTCCTACGTCTGAAGTCAAAGGACTCTGAGCCACCCTCATGGCCCACAGCTGCTTTACTCTCTGCCCAGGCCCATGCTTGTTTTTGTTTTTTGACTGATTGATTGTTGGTTTTGGTTTGTTGTTTTTTAATCAAGGATCATGGCACTTCTAAAAAGTAGGTACTTAATGTTTTCCCAATTTTGGAATTTTCTGAATGAAGTAGACTGTCATTAAATAAATAATTTACTAAGTCAACTAAAAAAAAAAAAACCCACTGCCTTCCAGTTGATTCTGACTCACAGCAATCCTATAGGACAGAGTAGAACTGCCCCATAGGGTTTCCAAGGCTATAAATCTTTACAGAGGCAGACTACAACATGTTTCTCCCTAGGAGTGGCTGGTGGATTCAAACCACTGACCTTTTGGTTAGCAGCCAAGAGCTTTAACCACTGTGTACCAGGGCTCCCCAATATTTCACCTAAGCTACCTAAATAAAAGTTACCCTAAAAAAAAATAAAAGGAGCCTGCCTAAATATAAGGGAGATAGTAGGCACTGTGGTAGTACTATGGTTAAGTGCTCAGCTGCTATTTCAAAGGTGAGTGATTCAAACCCGCTCATTGGCCTCCTCGGGAGAAACAAAAGAGCCCTGGTGGTGCAGTGGTTAAATCTCTTGGCTGTTAACCAAAAGGTCGGTGGTTTGAACCCACCAGCAGCTCTCCAGGACAAAGATATGGCAAGTCTTTTTCCATAAAGATTACAGCTTGGAAGCCCTATGGGGCAGTTCTACTCCTTCTATAGGGTCTCTATGAGTCAAAATCAACTCGATGGCAATGGATTTGGGTTTGGTTACCCTAACTCTCATGGATTGAATTGTGTCTCCCCAAAAAATTTGTGTCAACTTGGCTAGCCCAAGATTCCCAGTATTGTGTGATTGTCCACCATTTTTTCATCTGATGTGATTTTCCTGTATGTTATAAATCCTACCTCTATGATGTTAATGAGGTGGAATTAGTGGCAGTTATGTTAATGAGGCAGGACTCAATCTACAAGATTAGACTGTGTCTTAAATCAATCTCTTTTGAGATATAAAGACAGAAGAAGCAGAGAGACATGGACACCTCATACCACCAAGAAACAAGAGCCAGGAGAATAGTGAGCCCTTTGGACCCAGGGATTCCTGCACTGAGAAGCTCCTAGACCGGAGCAGGATTGATGACAAGGACTTTTCCCTGGAGCCAACAGAAAGAAAGCCTTTCCCTGGAGCTGGCACCCTGAATTTGGACTTCTAGCCTCCTAGACTGTGTGAGAATAAATTTCTGTTTGTTAAAGCCATCCACTTGTGGTATTTCTGTTATAGCAGCACTAGATAACTATGACACTAACCAAAAAAAGTTAATCAGATAAATAAAGGTAGATACTTCAATCAAGCTGTGCTGAACAAATTAATTAATTAATTAATTAACCAAGCTACCCTAGATAGACAGAGTTAAATAATTCAACCAAGCTATGCTAAACCTAGGGCCATCCCGTTCATTCAATCAATAGTTACTAGTAGGCATTAAAGTTAATATGCCCTGCATTGTGCTTTGTTGACTCATTTATTTTGGTCTGGACATTTGGGTACTTGTATAAAAGTATTTTATTCTTTATCAAAATATGATCAGCAAACAGCTTATGTAATTATTCAGAGGGAAAAGTCCTTTTTGAAATGGAGTTTATGTGGCCCTTTAATACACGTGCTGCCCTCCTGGACACAGTCCTGCCCCTCACGTGCAGGTAGGAGGGACTTTTCCCAGACGGTCAGCAACCCTGTCTCCAAAATGCACTTGAATAAGATTAGAGAAATATAAGTGATTTTTGTATTTTGAATTGAAAATAATTCAAATGGACAAAGATGTGCTTGATATGCAAGGTGTTGGGCTCTGAGAGAATTTTAGAAATATGAGAATCAATCTGTGCTTCATGTTACCAGGATAAAGTCTCCGAAATGGGTCAGTATTTATTGAGTGATTGTAAATACCCTAGCGGTCCCTTGGCTGAGGGCTCCCCTGGAAGCAGGAGCTCTTCCTGACTCCAGGTTTTACACTTAGTAACACTGCAGTGGCTCATCAAAAATAGGAAATGGTATGGGGACTTGGACTGCACTCAGAAGGTTACCTCTTCTGGATCTTTCTTTCCTAGCTAACTGTTTCTGAGAGCTATAACATCAGAATCCATCACAATAAGTGGGTCTCAAATCTCGCTGAAATCAGAATCACATTTGGAACATTTAAGATATGCAAGTCCCAGGATGATTTCCAAACATGTTTGTGAATTAGACTCTCCTCAGTCAGGGCTTGGGAGTCTTTATTTTTCAGAAGATCCCAGGGTGGTTCTGATGAGCTGGAAGCTTTGAAAAACACTGACATAGCCCGGTTCCTTGTCTTAAAAGAGTTCCCAGCAAAACCTACACCTACGACAGAAACCAGGACTCCATACCACTGGGGAGCATTCTCAGCACTAGTCACATTTGCCTGCCTCTCACACAGCTCCTGTCTCCCTGAGGCCTCCTATCTTAAGAGGGGATGGGGGCTTCACTTATTAAGCCACAGGTTGTTAGCTAGGTCATCGTGCAGCTGTGTTCAGGGTACATAACTTTGTGAAGCATTGTACATTTTTATGACACCAGTACATGGCTGTGGAAAATAGAGTGAGTCTCCCCAGTTAGAGCAGGGGAGCAGAGACTGTGGGAGAGATGGTGGGCAAACAGCCTCAGACCTGTTGGCATGGATTATGAAGTATGATTTCCATGAGTAAACTCCGACTCATGGGGACCTCATGTGTGTCAAGGTAGAACTATGCTCCATAGGGTTTTCAATGGCTGATTTTTTAAAAGTAGATAGATCACCAGGCCTTTCTTTTGAGGTGCCACTGGGTGGACTAGAACCTCTAAACTTTGGGTTAGCAGCCGAGCATGTGACCCACTTGCACCAACCAGGAACCCCACCCCCACCCCCCGGTTTCCACATCTAACTCATACTCAAGGAAGGAAGCAGGGATGTTAGTGACTGTAGGGTAGTTTTTTTATCTGTGTCTGCTGCCGAGTGGAAAGATCAGGGAGAAGTTTGTTTTAAAAAGGCCAAGCTGAGTTTCCCAGTCAAGAATGTAGGTGCACGCTTTTTTTTTTTTTTTTGGCGGCTGAAGGGTTTCCAAGTGCACAGATTTCGTTATCCAAGGAGAGAGGGAGAGTGTGTGAGATGGCACCCTGTGCTCCCCCGCTGCACAGCGGCCTGTGGGTTTGGGTACAGGAACTCCCTGCACAGACAGGGAGTCTGCTTCAGAGACAGGAGCAGCGGGCCCACAAAGGAGCACTTTGTTCCCTGCCACCAAGGAAAACTCACACAACAGCACACACAGTCATAGAAAAAGAAACATTTGAGAGGGGTGTTTTTTTTCCCTAGAATACACAGTGATCTTATTTCCTTGGGAGTGCAGTAAAAATCAGCCATGAATATATTGCCAAATGCAGCTAAGAGTGAGCAAGGATATTTATCTCCGCAAGCAGGGGTTGGTGGGACTGGTCACTGAGACAGACTTTGAACACTTCAATAAATCATAATGAAAGATTAAAATGAAACAGCATTCACTAAACATGTCTTCAAGGAGGCTTTTATGCTGCTATTTTTTCCTTACCAACTGCTGCTCAGAGACTTCACTAGGCTATTTGAATCTCATAGAAAATGTGGAAGTTTGAGGTAGGAAGCAAAAAAAAAAAACTCATTTATGGAGGCTTAATTTACATAGATTTTTTTAGGTCAAAGACAATTCAGTTGCTAAACTAAGTGTATATGTTACATTAAGTATGAACGAAGAAGAATAAAAATCAAGAACATATCCCCAAACACATGAATTCTTGTTAAAAGTTTCTATTAAAAATTACCTTTTTTTTCTATTTCATTTAAGAATTAGTTTCCTTAAAAATATGTGAAAAGGGGGCGTCAATCATTTAAAAAATTATGAAATACTTTTGTGAGCTGTTTGCCAAGGACCCCAACCAAGCTGCGTGCGCAGGGAGAGGTCTCCCAGGACCTCGGGTCACTTTTTGGTAAAGTAAGAATGCCGTTTGTGCTCAAAGCAGGAAGCTGAACAAGGTGAGATAAAGAGGTCCTCTTTGGCTCCAAACCACCGCATCATGACTCCCGTCCTTTCCTGAAGTCAGGCCTGTCTTCCTTTGAGCCTAGCCCAAGTTCGGCGTCTGCTAACAGAGGTCGGTGCAGCCCAGGCTCAGCACGCTCAACCACGCCAGCAGGGCGGCCCCTCCGCGGATCTTCAGTTTCTGTGCAGTCCAGTCCATGCGGAACATGGAGCCCACCAAGCGCCAGGACGCATGGCCACAAGCCCGGAGCAAAGAAGGGTTCAAATTGTCAGTGGGACTCTTTGAAGAAGCCCATGGACCGCCTTGGGTAGCCCGGGGTCTGGGGAACCCCAGTGCTCTGGGGCATCAGGAGACACCAGCGCGGCTCACCTGTGACCTCGCGGGAGAGTGGACTCTCGGCTGTTCGTTGGTGGAAAACCCATTCATTGGTACTGTACGGCTAGCGTTCACATGCTTCATGCAGTCATCCTGGGTTCTTCAGTGCGTAAGGGCAGTGTCCTCTGTGACCTATGCTATCATAGCGTGGGCAACACACCTCTTCAGTCTCACTCCGCCTCAGGAAAGCCACCTTCTGTTCCTCCAGCTCTGGTGTCATCTATGTGCGGACACCCTACCCACAGGGATCCTTAATGATGGTGCTTCCCAGACCCCCTAACCCCAAGAAGAGTTCCCTCGCCTTTTCTGTTGCACCTCCCGCCCCCACCCCCACCCCCGTCCTCAACAAGATGCCCTGCGCCTTTGGAGGATGCAGCTGTGCTTCCTCAAGTTCAGGCAACTGAGCAGGGTAGGGGAAACTGCAGTAGGACGGCCCCACCGACCACACCTCTGCAGAAACATGCAGTCATCGTTCTTAGCACACTCTTCCCAACAATTTAGCGCCAAATCCAAGTACACAGGTCACACTGAGTATGGACAAAAGACAATAAAAAACAACAGGGGATGGCAACTTTGCAACCCTGGCTTCCCCTGAGTGCTTGAGGGCTTTCCTCGTCTCACTGCCATGGGCTGCCTGAGGGGGGTGGGGCCTGTTGCTTCTATCCTGGGATTCCCCTGACGACAGATTAGGTGTGAATTTTGCCCCCAGGATAGGGTTTGGGGAGCAGAAATAAATGATAGAAGGCTAAGCTGTAGTAGATTTCTCTTCACCACTACAGAACTAGCTTCCTGCGGAAGCCCACCAATGCTTAAGAAACCTAACCAGAATGGGATGGGTGTTGTCTTCAATTGGATTTTTACAGAAGCAAAATTAGTGAAGTGTGCGTGTGTGTGTGTGTGTGTGTGTGTGTGTGTGTGTGTAGAGAGAGAGAGAGAGGAAGAGATTTATCTCAAGGAAGGAAATGGCTTATGAGGTTGTAGAAGCTGGCAATCCCAAGTCAGCAGGTCAGACATCGGGCTGGAGGCTTCTCCTGACTCTCATAGCTGAAGGGGCTGATGAACCCAAGGTTGGGAGGTCAGACAGCAGGCCACTGGCTCACAGCCTTCAGAGGCTGATGAATCCTAAGATCAGCAGGTAAGCTGCTAGTTCAAGTCCCAAGAACTGAAGGTCAGATGATGACAAGCTGGATGCAGGATACAGAGTGAAAGTGTTGCTGGGGTATCCACTTATATACTGGAGGCAGGCTACACCCCAAGGAAACTCCCTTTCAACTGATTGGCTGCTCATAGCAGATCTCATCATGGAGTTGACTATATCATTATATAACTGCCAAATTACATCATCACATAACTGTCAAACTACATCATAACTGCCAAACCACTGAGAACCATGGCTCAGCCAAGTTGACATACAACCTTAACCATGACAATTGTCTTCCAGACTTACAACCTTGGCCTTAGGGAGAAGGTGTGTCCTCCCATTAACTGACAATCCATTGTCTCAACCCAACTGCCCACTTCCTAAAATTAAGTATAAAGAATGCTTTGATTGCCTAATTGAGAGTATGAGAAATACACAATTAGTTCTACCACACCTCATTCACTTCTCAATCAATGATATTCCAGCCTTAGGACATTGCTTAGATTTAAAATACTCCTTCACGTAATTGTGTCTTGTCTCCTCAATTTACAGTATAGTATAAAACAGTCTCATAGTTCGTTTTTTTAAATAGATTAGCAAACTAGAAATTATGAGATTTATTTAATTCCAATTCTGTCCATAATGTCAGAATCCTAAATTAGTAAGTAACAAAATTACTTCATCAGTTTCCATATAAAAACGAGGGGATGGGAATCACAATTTCTGACATCCCATCTGGCCGGAATCTTCCCAATTGCTGGATCACGAACTACCTCCTGCCAGGATTACACAGCATGACAGCTGCTCATTGATTAAGAATAGTCAGGCGATCAAAGCAAATTTCTTAATTATCCTATGTAGTGCAAATGGTTAATGCTCTTGGCTACTAACCCAAAGGTTGGAGGTCCAAGTCTACCCAGAGGAGCCTCAGAAGAAAACCCTGGCAATCTACTTCTGAAGAATCAGCCATTGAAAACCCTATGGACCCCTAAACTATTGTCCTGAGATAATCTTGAAACTTCCAACCAAAAATATCCCCTGAAGCCTTAAAACCAAGCAGTAGTTTAACTTAACAAGTAAAGAATATCTGCTTTGAGCATTGGGCTCTTTTAAGATATGTCTATATGGAATCAAATTGACAACAGCAACTCAAAAGATTAGTAGGATATTTAGGAGGCAGTAAGTTTGTTAATGGGAAGGAACATCTCAGAAAAGGAGCGTGAGAATGGTTGCACAACTCAAAGAATGTGCTCAATGTCCCTGAATTGTACATACAGAAACTGTTGAATTGGCATATATTTTGCTATGTATACTCTCAACAACAATTAAAAAAATTGAAAAAAGAAGAGAAAACCCTATGGAGCATAGTTCTACTCTGACACACATGGGGTCACTGTTAGTTGAAGTTAACTTGACAGCAGCTAGTTACTGATTATAACAAAGAACTATTTCAGGAGATATGAAGCAGCCTGGAGCATTGGAAGAGCATTACCCCTGGAGTAGAACACGAGGTTGGTCTGTGTTCCCACTTTTGTGCCCTGACACCAACGTCAGAGGTCTAAGGAGTGCCCCTGGGAAGCAGAAGAGTGCTTGGTTACTACACAGGAGTGATACAAATTCCTTGTTACTGAAATCAAATGTGGCAGAGGAAAATCAGTATCTAGGTGCTAGAGACAACATAGTTTAAAGCATACTCTCAGTGTTTAAACTTATTTGAGAACTACTTCTTTTAGTTGAAGGAGGTGCTTGATTAGTATAAAGCACATGAGGTCAGCACAGAATGGATGTGGCCTCACCATTTACTACCTGTGTGATTGCAGGTAAGTTACTTAGCCTCTTTCAGCCACAGTGGTTTCTTTCTTTCTTCATCTTTTTTTGGTAAATTAATTGGGATTAATTAATCAATTAGTTAAGCTCTGGGTTTTAGGAAGAATTAAACCTGCAGGAGCATAGGTCATTTCCTTGACACCTTCACTGGTCCCTTTGTAGCATCTTTGGCCCATTGTTGATGTTAAAAAAAAAAAAAAAACTGATAAGAAAATTTAAGAATAAATTTGTAAGCCATGAAGTGAAAATAAAGGCAGTTAAGCTGTTATTATTTTTTCATTTTTTTTTTAATTGTACTTCAGGTGAAGGCTTACAGAACAAATAGTTTCTCAGGAAACAGTAGTACACATATTGTTTTATGACATTGGTTAACAACCCCACAACATGTCAACCCTCTAACTTCTCACACTTTTTTTTGGTGAAAATACACATAGCCAAAGAGACACCTTTTCAGAAATTTCTACATGCATAGTTCAGTGACATTGACTACGCTCTTCCAATTGTGCTGTTATTCTCACTTAAGATGAAGGCTTACAGAACAAAATACTTTCTCATTTAACAGTTACTACAAATGCTGCCCTATGACAATGGTTAACAATCTCACAACACATCAACAATATCCTTACTCAACCTTGGGTTCCCTATCACCAGCTTCCTTGTCCCCTTCTGCCTTCTAGCCCTTGTCACTGAACTACTGTACCTCGTTAGTCTCATTTGGGTTTACGAGGCTGTCCACTCCCAGGGTGAATGGTGAACCTTGGAGATAACTTTGCCACTGAGCTAAAAGGGTGTCTGGGGGCCATACTCTCGGGGTTTCTCCAGTCTCTGTCATGCCGGTAAATCTGCTCTGTTTTTTGTTTTGTTTTTTTTGGTTTTTTTTGTGAGTTAGAATTATGTTCTACATCCTTCTCCAGCTCTGTCCAGAACCCTCTGTTGTGATCCTGGTCTGAGCAGTCGGTGGTGGTAGCCGGGCACCATCTAGCTGTACTGGCCTCAGTCCGGTGGAGGACTTGGTAGCTGTGGACAATTAGTCCTTCGGACTAATATTTTGCTTGTATACTGTTCTCTTCATTCTCGCTTGCTCCCAAAGGGATGAGACCAGTGGGGTATCTTAGATGGCTGCTCACAGGCTTTAAAGACCCAAGACACTACTCAGCAAGGTAGAATTGTTTTTATAAGCTGTGTCATGCCAATTCTAAGCTGTTATTATTTTAATATCTGTCCTTCCAACTCTTCAGTGCTTCTTTTTCTTTTTGTTCTCTTCTTCTCGTGTTCTGTCTTTTAAAAATCACACAAACTGGATTAGGGCTACTCTTCCATTTTCCCTTAGTCTCCCAACCTGAGGCACTTGTGTTTTAATTTGCACAATTCCCAGAGTCCTATGATCTAGGAGGTGGATTTGCCCATGAAGTTTTTGTGCTATCACAAAGCCAGATATCATTTATGTTCAGAAACATTCTTTTTTCTCATGCGATCAAATTGCCTAATACCCATGTGATCCCTTGTATACCGTGAGTAATCATAGCTTTACTTAATTATTTGTAGATTGGAAAATTTAATTGTAGATCTGAATCAGAACCAAAAGTCAATGGTTAAAGCACTAGAGGAGGCCACTCTCTCTGACTTCAACAATGAAATCACCCTTTGGATTTTATGTGAACTCAGCCTTGACCAGCCCCAACATCCAACTCTGTGATGAAATCAAATGTGAGAATTGGAGTAAATTATGGTCCATTGAACTCATTTAAGAATTCTGTCCTACCTGGACAAAGATATTCACTATCTAAACTATGACCAGTTCCAGAGGATGATTAGCAAATACCATTATGACATGATTAATGGAAAACTTGCCCTTGGTGGTCTTGTTTGGTTTCCCCCAGGCTGACACGTCCCATCCCTTCAAAGGATACTTCATTGCACTTACCAGGAAAAACTCCTCTTCTATGCTACAAGCAAGGAGGAGAGATGGGCCATGTTAGCTTAATAAAATCTCCTTGCAAGTCAACCCCTTCAACCCCTGCACAGACTGCTCAGCTTTCTCTCTGGAACTGAATTGCACACTCCCAGATTTTATGCGATACTTTCTAAAACTATGAATCACTTTATAGTTGTTTTCTGCATTGTTCCGCTGTTGGGGTTGACAATTGTTTCCCTCACCCCTTCCCCAGGGAGGTTCCCTACAGCCTTCCAGAGCACAATGCAGCTACTTGGAAACAAGCTTCATCTCCTCATGAAGCTGGGGTGGCTTCTCTCCACATTTCCTTGGGAAAACAAATGAAAAATCATCCTCAGCATTTTGTGGCTCTCTTCAAGGATTTACTAAAAGAAAGAGGAGGTGTGCGGTAGAACTTTTGGTCTGGGTGAAAGATGGCTCTTCCTTAGCAGCGGCACTGGGCATAGAAGACACTAGGAGGGGCAGTTTGGAGTGGAGGGTGACTTCTGTGCGGGAAGTGCCTTTGCCTTAAAGGCTCTAGGGGTGAGGGAGGCAAGACTGTCTGCTTGACTTTGAGTTTTAAGTGTCAGGACTGAAGGCGACCTGAAAGTTATCTTCTAGGAGGTTTTCCAGCTCAGTTTAATCAGGCAGAAAACGGCATAGGAACCTGTCCAATTTTGGACAAAAACTTTGTGAGAAATAAAAAGTTAGCATTTGATTAGGAGCCATGTCTCACAGGAACCTACATATGAAGGCTCATTAGGGTAGAACCAGTTGTCATCTAGTTGACTCCAACTCATAACAACCTCGTAACTGTGCTCGTAAGTTTCTCCAGAAGTAGACTGCCAGGCCTTTCTTTTGAGGCAGCTTTGGGTGGACTCAAACCTCCAAACTTAAGGCTAGCAGCTGAGTGTGTTAACAGTTTGCACCACCCAGGGCCTCCTGACTGGAATATACTGAGCCAGTACCCCACAGAGGGACCCCACCCCACTTCCATTCCAGAAGTTAAAGCAAGAGTCCAATGATTGCCTTAAGATTAGGCAGGCCTTTGCCCAGACAACATTGTGGAGACAATCTAGAACCCTCTTGCTTGAAGATCAGTGAGAGGGATGAAATGCCACCTCTACCCATCCCTCCCCCACCTTCCCAGCCCCTTACTAAGTTTCATCATTCTGTCTCAGACATGAATTAAGCCCTCATAATTCTCCATAGGACATTTCTAGTGCTTTGCTGGGTTTTCTGGAATTCAGTCTTTAGGAGGTAATCAGAGCCTAATTGTTAATGCACAAGCTTTAGGAATAGGGTGTCTGGGTTCAAACATAGTCTCAGATTGTGGACAGGTGACCTACCCTTTCTGTTCCTCAGTGCCCTGTTGTGCAAACTTATGTACACAATCTCTTAGTTGAGGCACATTTAACTTACCAGACCAATCAGCATGCCACGTTGCTGAAGCCACAACAGGAGGAATCCTTGCCACTGCTGGGCTGCTCCCTGTAGACTGCCCATATCTAGTTTGTGTGTGACTACCAAGATCCAGCCAGTTCATGTCAACTGTACCTCTTTTTGAAATTAAGTATCTTAATTAAATATTATACACACAGAAGAAACTGTGAAAAAGAGAATTACTGTTCTATAAAAACTATGATCTTTGGTGAGTTATTAAATCTTGCTGTAAGTAAGCTGCTTGGAAAGTATTTTAAATAAAAACTATAAAATTTAGTAGCCTCCTGGTAGACTCCCACTTCTGTGAAAATGGAGCAGGCATGCACTTTCCCTATTTCTATGCTAAGAAAAAATAAAAACTGTAGACATTATATATAACACAAACATAAGAAGACTTGAAAGGTAGAGAGAAGAAGGCAGAAGACTAGGAAAGGGCAGCCTAGCAAGGCAGAAAACCCTCAGACAATAATTGCTCTATTCTAGTCAAACACCACAGAAAAACTGTGACCTCACCCTCACCAACAACAAACGAGGAGCCCAGACTTCCACTCTGAGCAGGCTGTGATCAGGTACCCTAAATGCACTGCCACTGTAATGTCAGAGAAGGCCAAGTAGTGAGCTGAGAACTCCATCCCCAACAGGAGGTATTGAGACTCCTCCTCCAGTGTCAGTGGAGACGCTGTGAAGAGCATGGGCTTCCACCTCCTTTCAGTGGTAATGAGGAGCTTCTGCCCCTCTTCTCTGGGGAAGTATCAGAGGAGGCATTGTGGAGAGCCCCAGTGTCAGTGGAGGCCACATGGAGAAAAATAACAAGGTACTCTTCACTATCCCAGCCAGAGTGGCATTAATGGAGGCCTAACGGGGAGCTATGTCTACACCCACTCCAACCAGCAATAATGAGACCTTCAGGTGTGTGAATGGAGGCCAAGCAGGGAGCCTGCACTTCTACCCCCACCTGGCAGGAATGAACTGGAGGCCTCTCCCCCTGCTGGAACAATATCAGAGAAAGCCAGCTAAAAGAGCAGGTCTCATAAGATCCAGAGTCTCATAACATAATACCAAAATGTTCAGGTTTACGTCGAAAATCACTCATTATGCCAAGTACCAGGGAAATCTCAACCTGAATGAAAAACAAACAAACAAAAAACCCTCACAGACACCAATACTGACATGACAGAGATGTTGGAATTATCTGACACAAAGCAGCCTTCTTAAAAATGCTTCAACAAGCAATTACAAACATGCATGAAAGAATAGAAAGTCTCAGCAAATAAACAGAAGATATAAAGAGAAAAAAAATGGAAATTTTACAACTGAAAAACACAATCACTGAAGAAAAAAATTCAGTGAATGGACTCAATCACAGAATGGAAAGGACAGAGGAAAATCACTGGGTGATAGGACAATAGAAGTTACCCAGTCTGAACACAAACGGAAGACAGAAAAAAATATTGAATAAAGTCTCAGGGACCTATTAAAAAAAAACAAAACCAAATCCATTGCCATCAGGTCAATTCTGACTCATAGCAACCCTATAGAACAGAGTAGAACTGCCCCGTAGGGTTTCCAAGAAGCAGCTGGTGGATTCGAACTGCCGACCTTTTGGTTAGCAGCCAAGCTCTAAACCACTGTGCAACTAGGGTCCCTATAGGCCAATAAAAAAAGGTTTAAAGTTTGTATCATTAGAGTCCCTGAAAGAAAGGGGAAGGCGAGTGAGTCTGAAAAACTACTCCAAGAAATCACGGTTGAAATTTTCCCAAATTTGGCAAAAAAACATAGACCTACTGACTCAAGAAGTTGAGCAAGCCCCAAACAGGATAATCCTGAAGAAATCCATGCCAAGAAACAGCATAGTCACACTATGAAAAGTATGGCCAAAAAAAAAATCTTGAAAACAGCAAGAAAGAAACAACATCTTACCTACAGGGGAAAACAAATTTGAACGAGAAAGAATTTTTCATGAGAAACCGTGGAGTCCAGAGGGAAATGGCATAACCTTTTTTAAGTGGTTAAAAAAAAAAAAAGGAACTGTGAAACAAGAATTTTATACCCATGAACTATCCTTCAAGAATAAAACAGGACGGTCTCAGATAAAGGAAAACAGAAAGAATTTGCCACCAGCAGAGCTACCTGAAAGAATGGCTAGAGGAAGTTTTCTAAACACAAAGGAAATGCTAAAACAAGGAAATTTGGAACCACAAAAAATATAAAAGAATTGAAAGCATATAAAGTGTGTTCTCTGCTCACAATAGAATCAAACTAGAAATCAAGAGCAAAAAGATATCTCCAAACACTTGGAAATTTAGGAACACACTTTTAAATAATTCATGGGTCAAAAAAGAAGTCTTAGAGGAAATAAAAATACTTTGAACTATATGAGAATGAAAATACATCCTATCAAAATTGGTGGAACACAGCTAAAACAGTCCTCAGAGGGAAGTTTATAACACTAAATGCTTATATTGGAAAAAAGTAAAAGTTTTAAATCAATAATCTAAGATTCTACCTCAAGAAACTACAAAAATAGTCACAAAGCAAGCACAGGGAAGAAAATAATAGAAAAGATAAGAAATCAATAAAATTAAAAAGAAAAACAATAGAGAAAATCAATGAGACAAAAAGTTTTTCCTTTGGAAAGATCAATATAATTGACAAACCTCTAGCAAGAGTTACAAAGAAGCAAAGAGAGAGGACGTAAACCACCAGTATTAGGAATGAAAGTAGTGATATTAGTATGGACACTGCAGACAATAAAATTATAATAAGGCAATAAAATGATCAACTGTGCACACATACATCTGACAACTTAGATGAAATGGACCGGTTCCTTGAAAAGCACAAACTACCACAACTCACCCATTATGAAATATGTAATTTGAACAGCACTGTAACTATTAAAAGGAGCCCTGGTAGTGCAATGGTTAAGCACTTGGCTGCTGATCAGAAGGTCTGTGGTTTGAACTCACCCAGCAACTCTGCAGAAGAAAAGACCTGGCAATCTGTTCCCATAAAGATCACAGCCTAGGAAACACTATTGTGCAGTTCTACTCTGTCTTATAGGGTTGCTATGAGTAGGAATAAACTTGATAAGCGTAACTATTAAGGAAATTCAATTTGTAATGTAAAATATCCCAAAAAAGTAATCTCCAGATGCAGATATATTCTCTGGAGAATGCTTTCAAACTTTCAGAAAAAAGAACTAACACCAATTGTAAATAATCTTTTCTATAATATAGAAGAGGTGAAAACCCTTCCAATTCATTTTATGAAATTAGCATTACACTGGAACCAAAACCAGACAAAGATGGTACAACAAAAGAAAACTACAGACAATGTCCCTCATAAATACAGACATAAAAATCATTCACAAAATATTAGCAAAAATTGCTTCACAATCATCTTTTGGAGGTAGTATGTGCAAGAAAGATGCAGAACTCCAGGCAGAATAAATATGCTCAAAGAATGCCATAGGCCAAATATCAAGTGATTGGCCAATGTATATGCATATTTATGTTGTACCTCAAAATAAAATGTTTTCAATAAGTATGTGCCAGTATTTATGTCCCCATACTTTAACCAACTTTTCAATTAATCAACCAATTCCAAAGTACATTAAATTAGAAGGTTTTCACAATTACACCTATTTACATGATAGGGCTAAGTGCACAGTATAAACATTCAATAAACATAAGATAATGTTGTTGGTTTTGGTTGTTATTAAATCAATCTGACTGCATCACTCCTCTGCTTAAAACCATTTATATCAGTTTTCTACTGCTGCGTAATAAGCCACCTGGGGTCGCCATGAGTTAGAATTGGCTTAGAACTGTTCTGAGGGTCAAATGTTGGGATGAGCTCAGCTGGCAGGTTCTTCCACTGGTCTCATTTGCCTCACTCATGAGACTGCAGGCATCTGGCATCCCTAATAAGGCTGTTGATCTAGGGCAGCCTCATCTGGTGGGAGGTGCTGACTGTTGTTTGGACTCCATGTCTCCAGCAGGCTATCCGGGTGTCTTCATATAGTGGCAAGCCCCAATTCTAATGCACCTTTCAAGTCTCTACTTGTGCCATTTGCTGATGCCTAAAGCAATCAAATAGTCAAGCTCCAGTCACTAGGAAGGGATTATACAAGGGCACAGACACTCAGAGATATGATTCATTGGGGCTGTTACTGTAACAATCTGCTACACAGTTTTGTGGCTACCATTATCTACAAGATCAGTACAGTTTCCTTGGTTAGATATTTAAGTCCCTTCATGATCTGAACATTGAGTTCCTTTTATGGCAAAGAAATCATAAATATAGACATCATAGAAATCATGCTATCTCAGGCCTGCTAAGGCTACTGCCAATACCTGAACCTTGTTTTGCTTTTATCTACCTGGTTAAGTCCTACTCATCTTAAAGTAGCTTAAATCACACCTCCTCTACCAAAACTACATTAAGTAGCATTAGTTGTTTCTCTGTACTTGGTATTTAGCATATAACTTTAATGCACTGCTCATAGCATCATAATTAATTATCTATGTCTTTCATACCTAAAAGACAGTGAGCTCTTTGAAAATAAGATTCATTTTTGTACTCACATATATTTGTTCAATAACATTTACTAAGTGTCTAAAATGTACTTATGACTGGGTCTGGAACCCAGTTTATATTTTATAAACGTTGACTAAATAAACAAATCTGTGTAATTGACAAGGTGCATACACTACTCGGTGGAAACTGTGGGCAGATGATTTGGGAGGGTCGTCTTTTCATTGTCACCACTGGATTTGTCTTCACAGTAATTATATCTCTTTCTCTATTAAATATTAAAATATTATATAATATGAAGTGACTACATTAAGTTACAAGTTCATATATTGTAGCAAAGAGACTCAAAATAATAGTGGCTTAAACAAAGCTGACTTATTTCTCTACACATTTGTCAGATCTGGTAGGGCAGTTGCCCTCTACAAAGTTGCCAAGGGTCCAGATGTCCTGTCTGGTAAGAGATCTTTAGGGTGTTGCCTTCGCACATTTAGTCCCATATGACCACCAACACATCTGTGTTTCCACCAGTGGAAAAAGGAAAAAGGGAGGAAAAGTTAAGGCCTCACTCTTGCACATATCACCTTTGCCAGAACTCCATCACTTGGCCACCGATTTCTACACAACAAACCATCCCAAACCATAGCTGCTTAAAACAACTGCCATCATACTTGCTCATTTTTCTGCATTCTGGGCTGTACTCTGCTGAGTGGCTCTTCTGCTGCTCCTGCTTATGGTCATTCATATGGCTGCATCTGGGTGGTGAGCAGGCTGGGCTGGTCTCAGGTGGATGTGGAAACAGCGGGACTCTTCTCTTTCCACACTGTCTCAGCACCTCTGCCTCTCCATGTGGTCTCTCCATCAAACAGCTGGATGCTTACATTGCAGTTCAAGGCTCCTAAGAACATAAAGGTGGAAGCTCTTAGGCCCTCTAAGAAGGTTGAGAGATAAAACTGGCACATTCTATTGGTTAAAGCAACTACAATTCCTGCCCAGATTCAGGGGGGCGGGGGGGGGGCACTTAGCGGCATGAATCCAGAGAGGCCACCATCATGACAGACTACCACACACCTCCACTTGCAAGGGAATCTGGGAAAGGAGACTATGGTGGGTAACCAAAAGCCACAGAAGAGGAAAGTGTCTGTTAGAGGACAACTGGCACTCTCTGTCAAGTAATCATCAGTGGATATAATAATGATGCCATCATACTGACAAACTATTTTAAACATAGTCGTATTTCTGTAAAGTAGGCTTATAAAGAGGCCACCAGTACTTCTGCCTGGGAGAAGCTTTGTGGTCTTAGAAGGAAGTGATTCCTTAGATCTAAGGAAGAAAGCAGGCAGCCTTAGGCCCATTTTGGCCTAAACTAAATGTTTAGTTTAGCCTAGTGAGTGTTACAATAATTATTTTTTAAATTATTTGCCATATTTTTAGCTTTTCTTGAAAAAAAATCAGAATATCTTACAGCACTGAGCACACATTCTACCTCACAGGAATCAGCTGGGGCTCAGTAATGGAAGCATGCTTTAAATAAAGCTTTAGCTTGCTGTTTGCCCCAGTCGCCACCAATCTCCATTGCTGTCACCTGAGCCACCCCATTCATCATACCTTTCTAGCCTCTTTGGAGTCCAACTTTGTGATACTTGCCTTAGATACATATAATCATATTATTTCTCACATACCCAGGAAAAGGCAAAGCAACATACTGAGAATGTAACAGCTTTTGGAAAATCACACAGTTTTTGTTTCATTTGTACAATTGATTCCCACAGTATTTTTCAGAGTGTCCTCATTACTTTCATAATGGTGGGTGGCCACAGCCGAAGATGCCCCTGCTCTGTAGCTCCAGGCATCTTTCCTCAGGGTTTAGCTCTCTATTCTGTTCCTGGAAATCTATCAGGATACTCTGGCTCCCCTAGGATAATCTCCAAGTGGGCCACATTAGTGGGCTGCTGCCTTAGAGTTGAGTCCCGGTTGCCCTCTATTCAAAACATAATTTTCTAATAATTACAGTTCCTGAATTCAGAAAACGGCACCTTGGCTGGCAAGCACGAAGTTTATATCTTGCCCACATACCCCAAAATTTTTTCATGCTATCAACTATAGCCACTGTCTTTTTAACTTTTGAAAAATTTAGTTATTATTTTTACAATTAAAAATAACATTTCTCCTTTTAAAATCAATACATTTTCATCATCTAAAAACCAGAAAATACAAACAGTGGCACAAACATAATTACAAACCCATAATTCTGCTCGGGCCATTGGAACACCCATAAAGGGGTCTGCCCCAGGTATTGCAGCTAGCAGAGCCATTGACTTGGCAGAGACAGAAATTTTTCAGGTGGCCTCATATAAAGGGGACCACCATGTTTCTTTCTTCCCTCCCGCTTCCCTTGACCTGACATGGAAGCCACACAGGGGCTATGCTGCACAGTGGCGCTCCACTGATGCTCCTCTGACCCACCGTCTCCTTACTGCCTTCACTTTCCAGTGAGTGCACCCCTTCTCTTTTGTCATCCCCTCTTCACAGAAATAGCAGGAAAATAGGAATGTGCCTGTTATTGCAGTTCTATGCATGATCATTCCTTGCCTCTCCCATGGAGCGTAGATTCAAATCTATATCTATGCACCTTCGACACTGAACTTCTCTCTTGCAGGGCACCTAGTTACCTGCCAGCAAGTGAACAGGACAGCTGAGCAAAAGCTGATGGAAAGTAAGCTTTGTATTTATTGACAGAGACAAATAAAAACAAAATAATTAAAACAGGGTCTGGTAAGTGTTTCAACAATAGCATACGACCAGTACTAATGGGAATACAGAAAAGGTAGGGATAAAACTGGAAAAGAGCAAACATTTGGGATTGTAATAAATATTAAACAACCTAAGTGTTAGTGCTTTCAAGCACTTGTGTATCTAATAATTTGAGCTGTTAAAGTATTGACAAGCTGTTCATGAATAACCAGCTCTATATCAGAGTTAACAGCATTGATTTACATAGAAGGTGCAAACTGAAAGACACAACAATGATGACTGTAATATACTCTAGCTGAGCCCCAAATCCTGCTTGTATTATTAATTTTAAAAATAATTTTTAGTGTAATATATAGTACAAATTTAAATTGTTGCCACACTAAGAGGTTATGACATAGTAAAGTCAGAATTGACACGGTTTTATTGTAAATACAGGTAATTTTTTGTCTTTTTTTTTTTTAAACTATTTCTTGCCTTCAAGTGAGTTCAAATCTGGAATGCGATATAAAATGTGATAAGGGATACCAAGTCAATAATTGTGCCTATATACCCTCGCAAGTACAAATATATGTTTGTTTTCAAATAGCTAGATTCTATGCTTCACCATTAACTTCTCTCTGCAGAAAGAAATCAGCTTGATAAATTATTAAACTAAATCTATACCTGAACCAAGAAATAAAAGCAGTCCACAAGTAGGACTCAAAGAGGGGCCTACTGCTCAGGTTCCCTCAAGCCCAGGTCTGCCAGACACACCACTGCTGGGCATGTGGGCAGATTCTCTTTACCCAAAAGTACTGTCCACATCCAACAGCTAAGGGAAATAGCTTTCCAGGGACTTTAATTGGATAAGAAATGGCAGGTGATAAATGAAACACTTTTGTCATCAGCACACATGTCAAAGGACAAATGCCTCTTGAGGGTGAAATGGCCCAGTTATGTTTTGCCCCAGACACAGGGGATATGCAGCGAAATGCATGCTGCCAAACATATCTCACACACACACATACACAACACACATGCACACACGTGCACAGTACACAAATGTGCACACACATGCACATGCATAAGGTGCACATACATGCATATATGTACATATGCATGCACACGCACCTGTGTACATGCAGCACACATACATACATGCAGGCACACATGCACATACGCATGTACACAAGCATGAAGCACAGAAACTATCACCAATCCATTTGGAAAGGAAATGGAATCCCCTCTGAAGTTGAGCTCTACCCGTTTCTAGCTTAGCAACTTACTCAACCTCTCCGAGCTTCAGTTTCGTAAAACCTAAAATAAAGAAAATATTACCTACTCATACGTTCTCATGAGGATTAAATGTTTTAATACATATAAAATGCTAAGAACAATGCCTGGCATAGAGTAAGTACTTAATAAATGTTAGCTTATTTTTAAAACCAAAACATAGATTTTTCTCTGCCTCCTTTCTGATGTCTACCCCTCACCTCCAGCTGGTTGGTTACCTGTTAATACAAGCATCCCCGATGCATGCTGGTAAATTCTAAACATCTCTTTAGGCAAGTCTGAAGTGTGTGCCTAGGATAAATCTTTACCTTTACCCAATGTGTCCAGTTACCTCAGCCTGTTTTCAGATGCTTAATAAACACCAACAATTCCAACCTAGGGAGAGGAAGAGGGACAAGCTCTCCCTCCCCTCCTGGTCTCCTTATCCCTGCTGCCCTGGGCATGAATATCTGGGTGCTGGCTGTTATGGAAGCTCTGCGATGGGTGGGCCGGCCTCCGTCAGACCCCTACAGGGGAAAATACCGTCTTAAGCTTTAGGTGAGTGGCTAACAGTTCCAAGTTTCCACTTGGAAAAGCACCAGCTATTTTTGAAACAAAGTACTTCCTCAGAACCAAGAAAGTCCATATTAGTAAAAACAGGGGGACAGCAGACTCTCAGGCTCTTCCTTTCAGTATCTAACTCCTAGTTATTTTTAGTAGTTCCTTTTTCCCTGACCAAACTGTGACAAGTGAGGAAATAGCTCTTATTCCCAGGGTGATACCCCTGCCTTCACATCTGCTGTTAGCTCTGGGCCATTCTGGGACCTCAGTGGCCACGGAGAGAAAAGGTGGAGGCTCAGACTTGTACAGCCAGACAGATGTTGGTGGTCACCCAGAATCTCAGGGCAGCTCTGAGTTTAAGGGGAGGTGGATAAGGACCTTTAGCCCAGCGCCTACAGTGAAAGCCCTAAATACAGGCGACATGTTTTATTATGACTGTGATTATTATTCTGCCTGGCCACTAATCAGAGAGTTCCCATTATATAATATTCACTCAGAAACCCTATGGCCAATAATTTTTGGAGTTTTCCTGCTATACAGTTGACCAAACATGGAGGAAGAGCATCATGCCATAGTCCTATTCTGATCCACAAGACCTCCTCTACCTGGCCTGGGTACTTCTTTGACCTTATCCTCTAACAGTCTTATCCTCATCTATTCTTATAGTAGAATGTCTGTAAAGACGACCTACTCCTATACACCTGTCCTTTGCAGTGTGACTCTGCCACTCCTTGAATCCAGGGTAACCTTGTGACTGGCTTTTGACAAGCGGCAGTGGTGAAAGAGAGGCTGTGGGGCTCTCTTTGCTGCATCTGTCTAAGGAAGCCTGAGGTAGCTCCCTTGAAAATGAGGCCCCCTGGGGAGGGCACTGGCCAACAGCTAGAGAAGTTCCAGGGAAGCCTTCTGAGACTACTGCCCCTGTGAGCCACCAGGTTACATGGGGCCAGTGGAAGGGCCCCCAGGCCAGACTGCCCGCCCACAGGATCAGGGTGAATAGTTGGCTTTAGTTTTAAGCCACGCCATTTTGGGGAGGTTTGCCCATGAAATAGATAACTGCTATGACTCCCTTCAGCCACAAGGCCCTCACATTCTCACAGATGCGCCAGGCCAGGCCTGGAGCTGCTTGCTCTGCCGGCCTCGCTTCCCCCTGCCCCCACCCCCAGCTTCTGCAACGCCAGCTCTCTTGCATTCTTTAGGTCTGACACTGCATCCCTCCCCTGCCACCTCTCTCTTCCTTCCCTCTGGTGGCCAGTGGCCAACCACGATCTGGCATGGTCCATGTGGAACAATGTGTGCTGTTTGCTGTGTCTCAGTGCAGACTGAGCGGGCAGAGCACCAGGCAGATCTCATCGCCAGCTACATTTCTTGGGTGAGCATGGCTGCTACTGTGACGCCAAAGACATCCACCAATAATTCTGTGGCTTAAAACGGACTATGGGCTACTTCCCTTAGATCCAAGGAGAGCTTTCCAGGGGCAGGTGGCTCTGGTCCATAATACCACCCAGCAACCTGGGTCTCCTCCCATGGCAAGGCAGGTGGCAGGAAGCTTGTCTCAGCTCAGGAGAAGGGGAACATGAGCATGCTTGGATAGCTGCACCCAGAACTGCTCAGGTCGCTCCTGCCCACACGGCATACTTCCACACATGTGCCACATGCTGGCTACAAGTCTATTACTAGGGAGACGTGAGCAGATTTGGAGGACCAGCCCGGCCCCAATTCCCTCAGAAATGACCAGCATTCCCAGGATTTGTTCCTGTGAAACCTGGGGATTAATAATAAAGGAGGAAAGATAATTTGCATGCATCTTTTATTCTAGGCTCTTTGGGCTTAGCCAGGAGACAGGATGGATCAGGAGGGGGATCCATCACCACACACACCACTAACATCTAGTAAGGTCTAGCCCAAAGTCAGCATACAGAAGGCAAACAAGTCTGGCAGTGGGCTTGCAACAGGACAAGACAGTTAAGGATGAAATTGAATAATGGAGATGAAAGCAGACTGGAGGCCATACAGCTGTAGAAATATGGGTGTGGTCTGGACGGGTACCAAGCAACCAGCTCTTAAGGCGATAGCTGATCTTTGGGGAATACTGTTAAATTCTCTTCTGATATTGTAGTCATACCTCTTCCTACTTGGTGGTAGAAAAAAAATCAAAGTAGGTTATTTCGTGAGCAGCTTAGAGGTAACGCTCAGATCATTTTACAGCTTGTTTGCTTTGGCTGCTGTCGTAAATGTAAAAATATACACTACATTTATTTGATGCCCACAAGCAGGTCAGGCACGCTTAGAAATCTGTGAGCCTCAAAGGGAAAAGACGCAGGGGATATCATCCAAATGATTCTGTCCAAAAGATGGCCCAGCAAATCCCAGCCCTTGTCTACAATGAGTAAGTTCCACCGTCCTATTGTTCAAAGGGGAATGGTCACAGCACACCAGGGCCACTGGATGGAGACTTCCTTCATGGAGACACAGTGGCTTAGATTCCCTGTGGGAGTTTCTCATTAAATGACAGGTTTTCAGCAAATGTTAAGAGAATAACCCCAAAAGTATTTCAACATGTATATCTTTATATGAAACTCACAATTTTACTGCTAAAGCTGCCAGTTTTTAATTGTGCTTTAAATGAAACTTTACAGTTCAAGTTAGTTTGTCATATACAACTTTATACACACACTGCTATGTGACCCTATTTGCACTCCCCATACTGTGACAGCACACTTCTCCTTTCCACCCAGGATTTACCTTGTCCTTTCAACCAGCTCCTGTCCCCTTCCGCCTTCTCATCTCGCCTCTGGACAGGAACTGCCAATGTAGACTCATGTATCTACTTGAGCTAAGAAGCACACTCTTCACGAGTATCATTTTATGTCTTACAGTCTAGTCCAATCTTTGTCTGAAGAACTGGCTTCGGAAATGTTTTTAGTTTTGGGCTAACAGAGAGTCCAGGGGTCATGTCTTCCAGGGTCCCTCCAGCCTCAGTCAGACCATTAAGTTTGGACTTTTTACTAGAATTTGAGTTCTGCATTCCACTTTTCTCCTGCTCCATCAGGGACTCTCTGTTGTGTTCCCTGTCAGGGCGGTCTTGGTGGTAGCCAGGCACCATCTAGTTCTTCTGGTCTCAGGCTGATGGAGTCTCTGGTTTACATGGCCCTTTTGTCTCTTGGGCTAATATTTTCCATGTGTCTTTGGGGTTCTTCATTCTCCTTTGTTCCAGGTGGGTTGGGATCAATTGATTCATCTTAGATGGATGCTCGCTAGCTTTTAAGACCCCAGATGCCACTCACCAGAGTGGGATGCAGAACTTCTTCTTAATAAACTTTGTTATGCCAATTGACCTAGATGTCCCCTGAAACCAAAGTTCCCAGATCCTCACCCCTGCTACTTTGTCCCTCAAAGTGTCTGGTTGTGTTCATGAAACTTCTTAGCTTTTGTTTTAGTCCAGTTGTGCTGACTTCCCCTGTAATGTGTGTTGTCCTTCCCCTTCACCTAACGTAATTCTTGTCTACTATCTGGTTAGTGAATACCCTCTCCCTCCCTCCCCACCCTCCTAACCATCAAAGAATGTTGTCTTCTGTGTTTAAACCTTTTCTTGAGTTCTTATAATAGTGGTCTGGTACAATACTTGTCCTTTTGTGACTAATTTCACTCAGCATAATGCCTTCGAGATTCATCCATGTTATGAGATGTTTCGCAGATTCTTTATCACCGCATAGTATTCCATTGTGTGAATATACCATAATTTGTTTATCCATTAGTCTGTTGATTGTCACCTAGGTTGTTTCCATCTTTTTACTATTTTGAACAGTGCTGCGATGACCATGGGTGTGCATATATCTATTTGTGTGATGGCTCTTATTTCTCTAGGATATATTCTAAGGAGCAAGATTGCTGGATCATATGGTACTTCTATTTCTAGCTTTTTAGAGAAGCACCAAATCAATTTCCAAAGTAGTTGTACCATTTTACATAAGCACCAACAGTATATAAGTGTTCCAGTCTCTCTGCAACCTCTCCAACATTTATTATTTTGTGTTTTTTGGATTAGTGCTAGCCTTATTGGGGTGAGATGGTATCTCATTGCAGTTTTGATTTGCATTTCTCTAATGGCTAATGATTGTGAGCATTTCCTCATGTATCTGGTAGCTGCCTGAATGTCTTCTTTGGTGAAGTGCTGGTTCATACACTTTGCCCATTTTTAAACTGGGTTATTTGTCTTTTTGTTGTTGTTGTTGTTGAGGTGTTGCAGTATCTTGTAGATTTTAGAGATTAAATGCTGATTGGATTTGTTGTAGCTAAAAATTTTTTCCCAGTCTGTAGCTTGTCTTTGGACTCTTTTGAAGTCTTTTTTGTTTGTTTGTTTTTAATTTTTTTATTGTACTTTAGATGAAAGTTTACAGAAAAAATAGTTTCTCATTAAACAGTCAGTACACATATTGCCCTATGACAATAGTTTTCTGTCGGCAATTCTTCAATGATCCTCTCTGCATTTTCTGTTTTCTCCCCCTGTTCTGGAACTCTGATCACTCACAGGTTTTTGCTTTTGATTGTATCCCACATAATTCTCAGGGTTTCTTCATTTTTCTTCATTCTTTTTTCTGATTTTTCCTCAGAGTTGTATCCAAGTGTTTGTCTTCAATTTTGCTGATCCTATCTTCCATCCTTTCAAACCTGCTCCTCAGCCCTTCTATGACAC